>NC_069499.1:1422293751-1422621251 GCF_027579735.1 Bombina bombina | reverse complement strand
GCCCCACTGAAAGAGGAAATTTGGTGTGCTGTTTCCACTATTTTTATTATTGCTACCTACTGTTCACTAGTGTATTAGTGAAACAGTTAAGGAGTGGCTATATTTTATATTATTGCTACCTCCTGTTCACTAGTGTATTGGTGAAACAGTTAAGGAGTGGCTATATTTTATATTATTGCTACCTCCTATTCACTAGTGTATTGGTGAAACAGTTAAGGAGCGGCTATATTTTATATTATTGCTACCTCCTGTTCACTAGTGTATTGGTGAAACAGTTAAGGAGTGGCTATATTTTATATTATTACTACCTCCTGTTCACTAGTGTATTAGTGAAACAGTTAAGGAGCGGCTATATTTTATATTATTGCTACCTCCTGTTCACTAGTGTATTGGTGAAACAGTTAAGGAGCGGCTATATTTTATATTATTGCTACCTCCTGTTCACTAGTGTATTGGTGAAACAGTTAAGGAGCGGCTATATTTTATATTATTGCTACCTCCTATTCACTAGTGTATTGGTGAAACAGTTAAGGAGCGGCTATATTTTATATTATTGCTACCTCCTGTTCACTAGTGTATTGGTGAAACAGTTAAGGAGTGGCTATATTTTATATTATTACTACCTCCTGTTCACTAGTGTATTGGTGAAACAGTTAAGGAGCGGCTATATTTTATATTATTGCTACCTCCTGTTCACTAGTGTATTAGTGAAACAGTTAAGGAGTGGCTATATTTTATATTATTGATACCTCCTGTTCACTAGTGTATTGGTGAAACAGTTAAGGAGCGGCTATATTTTATATTATTGCTACCTCCTGTTCACTAGTGTATTAGTGAAACAGTTAAGGAGCGGCTATATTTTATATTATTACTACCTCCTGTTCACTAGTGTATTAGTGAAACAGTTAAGGAGCGGCTATATTTTATATTATTGATACCTCCTGTTCACTAGTGTATTGGTGAAACAGTTAAGGAGCGGCTATATTTTATATTATTGCTACCTCCTGTTCACTAGTGTATTAGTGAAACAGTTAAGGAGTGGCTATATTTTATATTATTGCTACCTCCTGTTCACTAGTGTATTGGTGAAACAGTTAAGGCGTAACTACATTTTATATTATTGCAACCTCCTGGTCACTAGTGTATTAGTGAAACAGTTAAGGAGCGGCTATATTTTATATTATTGCTACCTCCTGTTCACTAGTGTATTAGTGAAACAGTTAAGGAGTGGCTATATTTTATATTATTGATACCTCCTGTTCACTAGTGTATTGGTGAAACAGTTAAGGCGTAACTACATTTTATATTATTGCAACCTCCTGGTCACTAGTGTATTAGTGAAACAGTTAAGGAGCGGCTATATTTTATATTATTGCTACCTCCTGTTCACTAGTGTATTAGTGAAACAGTTAAGGAGTGGCTATATTTTATATTATTGCTACCTCCTGTTCACTAGTGTATTGGTGAAACAGTTAAGGCGTAACTACATTTTATATTATTGCAACCTCCTGGTCACTAGTGTATTAGTGAAACAGTTAAGGAGCGGCTATATTTTATATTATTGCTACCTACTGTTCACTAGTGTATTAGTGAAACAGTTAAGGAGTGGCTATATTTTATATTATTGCTACCTCCTGTTCACTAGTGTATTAGTGAAACAGTTAAGGAGCGGCTATATTTTATATTATTGCTACCTCCTGTTCACTAGTGTATTAGTGAAACAGTTAAGGAGCGGCTATATTTTATATTATTGCTACCTCCTGTTCACTAGTGTATTAGTGAAACAGTTAAGGAGTGGCTTTGCTATATTTTACCTTGCTCTTTGCTGTCTTCCGGCTGCTCCATAGATACAAGAGCTGAGAAATGAGCCTGGTCATACGCCAGCACAAGGGGGGAACTGTGGCATTTGTTGGCAGGGACTTCAAGAGGAAGGTAGATGCCCCCAAAGGGTATAGGTGCAAATGCTACAAGTAAACACATAATCAGGTAAGTTAATATAATCACACAGGTAACTATGAAAATAAGCCTTTAAAGGGACAGTAAAGTCATAGTTAGACATTTATGATTTAGACAGTGCATACAATTTTAAACAACTTTCCAATTTACATCTATTATTTAATTTGCTTTCTTGTTATCCTTTGCTGAAAGGTTTATCTAGGTAAGCTTAGGCGCAGCAAATAAACTAGGTTCTAGCTGCCGATTGGTGGCTGCATATATATATATATATATATATATATATATATATATATACACACACATACATACATATACCCACAGATTGTCATTGTTTCACCCATGTGTTCAGTTAGAAACCAGTTGTGCATTGCTGCTCCTTCAGCAAATGATACCAAGAGAATGAAGCAAATCTGACAATAGAAGGAAACTGGAAAGCTGATTAAAACCGTATGTTCTACCTAAATAAAGAAAGAAAACTTTTGGGTTTGATGTCCCTTAAAGATTAAAACTAATGAAAAATAAAATTTAAATCACCAATATGTTTAAAAATCTACTGTACACATTCCTGGTGTAAGGTCTGGCATGAGCAGCAGAGAGATAGGGTGATGCAACATTATATATCATTGGTCAGATATCAGTTCTTAGTATCTCCAATAGACTCAGCCACACCATTCTTCAAAATCAATACAGTAACTATTGTTACTAGTTATTAGCATTTACTCTATACAGGGCAATTAACTTACAGGAAACAGGTGGTCAATATTGCACCCAATTAAAGTGGATGTCTGTGGAGGAGGAAGTCCTGATCTGCGCTTACTTAACATTTTGTATGTTTTCCTCTAGGCTCTCTTTATGGCATAGATGCCTGCATCTCACTTGTTTGTAATTTTTTGTTTACTTAAATCTACACAGAGTGTGGGGAGACAGATTAAAAACAAACAGGAATAAGAGTAAGAGCAATGCTGAGATAGTGATAAGAAAAAGTAAGAAACAAAAGAAAAAGCCTATAGTGAAGAGGGGTGAAGAGTGTGGGACACCAAGATGGCGGACAACTAAAGCAGAGCCTTACCTTCTCCTCCAGAATCTCTTAGCATTGTGTCTGCCACCACTACGATGGGCCTCTTCAGTACATGGGCAAGCACAAAGACATGGAACTCTTCCAAGCTCTCGTACACTGGCTCCTCTGAACTTTCAACACTTGAAAAATAATTGAGAGAGATCTGATCAGCCTGTCTTATGAATATTTCATTACACACTCTGAAAGTAATCCAAACACCCAGAGAACCCTGATCATCTTATCAGGGCAGACTTATGGCGTTTCAATTAATATCATCTCCAATAATATGCAATTATCAATGAAAACAAGACGAAAAAAAAAGCATACAGTTTCACAGTGAAGCCACACCAGATAAGTCCTCCTTTTAAAAACATCTGGCATTTGCAGACCGTATACAGTGGGGCTACTCTTTCAAGCAAGGCTAAATGAACGACACATTAAGGTCTCATGGAAATAATATGATTCTGAATCAAAACTTTATTTATTTTTTTATACAATCGTTTGGAACAACTGAGAGGAAGTTGTGGACTGTGGAGGAATACTAAAGTATTACATGTACAACAGAAACATTATAATGTATAACTCATATAAAGATATGACAGACTCGGACAAAGCAGTAACACTACAAACAGAATAAAAACAGTAAGTCTTTTGTTTCATGATTAAGCTATGTAGCTTCTTTTAATGATTGTTTTCATTTAAAAGGATACAACAAATCTATTATCAATAAAAACGTGTTTTTTTTTTTTTTTTAAAAAAGGAAGCACAGCTGTTTTCATTAAATATTAAAATAAAAAAATCAATAAACCTATATTATGTTGTCTTTACTATTTCCTGATTTGGGATTTCCATTACCCATAGTGGCTTCTAATTCTTTTTTCTATAGAATCTCCCTCCCCCATTACGAAAGTCTATTCTGATAAGCTACCAAACCATGGCTTGCTCTTTGTTGGTCTGCCAAAAAATTGTGTGTGTGTGTGTGTGTGTGTGTATATGTGTGTGTGTGTGTGTGTGTATATGTGTGTGTGTGTGTGTGTGTATATGTGTGTGTGTGTGTGTGTGTGTATATGTGTGTGTGTGTGTATATGTGTGTGTGTGTGTATGTATGTGTGTGTGTGTGTGTATGTATGTGTGTGTGTGTGTGTATGTGTGTGTGTGTATGTGTGTGTGTGTGTATGTATGTGTGTGTGTGTGTATGTATGTGTGTGTGTGTGTATGTATGTGTGTGTGTGTGTGTGTGTGTGTGAATACAAGGAGATGCAACTCTAATATAATGAAGGGGAGGAGTTTTCTACAGCTCATATACAGAATCTCTAGTGTCCATTCACAATAAAACCTGATGGATTAGTAAGGGCAAGTATAAGACAACTGAAAACAATACACAGCTGTGCATAAAGTGTGACACACAACAGTACATACAAAGACTTAAAGGGACAGTAAAGTCAAAAATAAATGTAACTGTATTGGATAGAGCATGCAGTTTTAAACGATTTTCTAATTTGCTTCTATTATCAAATGTGCTTAGTTCTCTTAGTATCCTTCTTAGTAAAGAATAATTCTAGGTGAGCTCAGGAGCATGCACCATAGACAGCTACACTCTACTAAACTCCTGTCAGCCTACCTAGGTTTACTCTTCAACAAAGGATGCCAAGAAAACAAAACAAATGCAATAATAAAAGTTACAAAATTGTTTAAAATTGTTGCTCTATCTAAATCATAAATGTTTAATTTTGACTCTACTTTAAGTCACTTTTTAATATAATATGCTGTAGGTTATTTTGCAATACTGATGTATAGATTTTGTACTTGAATAGCAGTAGTTATTGCTAATGCTATTTGTCACACTGTGACAGGATTCATTTTAAAGGGACATGAAACCTAAAATGTTTCTTGCATGAATCAGACAGAGAATATAATTTTAAACAACTTTCAAATTTACTTCTTTTATCTAATTTGCTTCATTCTATTGGAATCCTTTATGGAAGAAGCAGCAATGCACTATTGGGGGCTAGCTGAATGCACTGGGTGAGCCAATAACATGAGGCATATATACGCAGCCACCAATAGGCAGCTCCTGACTCTACCTAGGTATCACTTTCAAACAAGGGTATAGAGAGAACAAAACTAATTAGAAGTAAGCTAAAACTTTGTTAAAAATCACATGATCTATCTCAATCCTGAAAGAAAAAGTGTGGGTTTTATGTCCCTTTAAATTTAACATGGCGTGCTGTGTATGATACAACAGCAATATAATCTTGTAAACAGAAAGCTCAAAGGCCTTTTGTGTGTGTAGGTTCTGTACAATAATGGGATATCACTGCACCACGTTTTACATGGAAATACTGACACTTTAGCAAGCCAAAACAATGGCCTATTAAAAAAAAAAAGCATTACTCTCTTGAATTTTCATATTTTTTTGTTTTCATTTCAAGTTTTTCTACATTTGCTGGTAAGTTTCCATGTGAATGATAGAGGCTTAGTATCTCTTTACTTTTGCTTGCTATGACAAAGGCCAACTAGAAACATTAATCACTGTAGGCTCTAATGAAGAATACCAGTCAACAAAGCCATTTATTTATTTGGTTTGAGCTCCATGTCACAGCTTCAATATGAACCATATAAACAGTCACTCAGTTTGATAATGGTTCACAAACTACATATTCTAAGAAAAAAATAACAGAATTACTGTGAGCATTAAAAGTTTTATTCAATGTCAACGCTCCAACATAAAACAACCACATTTAGACAGAAATATACCTGGTGTCACACAACATAAAAATTGAAACATCCAGGCTCCAATTTTATTAACCTGATACTCTTTGAACATTATGACTGATAGTGATATCACAAGGTGTTTATGCTATTATATGCTCCAATAGACTCCTCAGTGCTAAACAGGGGGTACAATAAATGAACTTCAGACAAGGAATGGAAGGCCGGGACAGAAGTAATTGTGGGCTCTGTATACTAAAGAGCTTACAATTTGGATTTTGGAGGCAAAAAGATTTAGAACTGGCAAACTATGACACTCTTCTAGCCAACAAGCAATATTGCGATTCTTTAAATAAAATAAACAAATTTAAGAAAGAAGAAAAAAACCTACAAATAATAAATATACTACATATACTACAGACAATGAGCTCCATGTACTAAGCAGCATAAGCTGTTTCAGAGCCGTTGCAGGGCAGGTTCGCACATGCTTCCAGCAATATAAAAAGCAGCGGTTATAAATCTCTGCCACTTCTGTTGTGGCGGAGAGCAATCACCCTGAACACTTTCATTTGGGGTGACTGACAGGCCCTTCTACCACAAGATTGGTCGTCCAAGAGAAGGGGTCGGCATTACACACTCGTCTGAGAGAGAGTCCACTGCCCGTACACATTGAAGGAACCTCGTCACATGCCTTTTACAACATGGGGGGCAATAACATCTCTTAAGACTTCTAAGGTTTACCCTTAAAATATAATGTATTGGGAAGATCTGATGTACCCAGCACTTGAGAATTATTCTTAAAATGTATCTGTAATGTGAATATTTTACTGTGGTGACCATAACAAACCACCTAATTACAGAATCAAATCTACCCACTATGTAGGGACATGCCTGAGAGACAAACACCCAAGACAAACTGCCCAGGAGTAACTACTGCACATTTCTGCAGCATAAGAAAGAAGTGAGAAGCAGTGCAGGCATAAAGGGGGCATCCCCCAGCTCAGTGCACTGCTAGCATGTGTTTGAAGAGCAAACTGAAGTAGCAAAATCAACGTTTCCTTTTTTTCTATGTTCCAAAGCCAGGTGTCCTGGCCCTGTGTGATAACGCTATATGTATTAAGGTTCTGAACCCACAAAACGTATGTGCAAAAGGCTGCAGAATAGTGATTTTGTTGTAAGCAGATAAGTATTCATATGGTGCACAGGGAGATCCTAATGGGACAGCAGAACAATAGGAAGACATTATTTGGAAACATAATCCTTGCAGAAAGAGTAATTGTTACTTAGAAGGGTCACAACCTCTTAGTAAAACATGGCTACAAAATAATGTCTACAGCCCTCACTACATTACTCTAAATAGGTGCAATAGTACTGGAGGTGGTTTATTTACAGAATAATTAAAAGACTGTATAATCAACAATACATAAAAGAAAGACAATGTAATAGCACATATGAGTAGTAGATTTTGTTTCTGACAAATTTAAAAAATGACTTCCATTTTCCCCTCCTCCTGTATTATGTAACAGCCATCAGCCAATTACAAAGGCATATGCATATATACTGTGAAATGTTGCACATACTCAGTAGGAGCTGCTGCCTCAGAAAGTGTGCATATAAAAAGATTGTGCACATTTAAAGGGACAGTATACACTCATTTTCATATAACTGCATGTAATAGACACTACTATAAAGAACAAGATACACAGATACTGATATAAAAATCCAGTATAAAACTGTTTAAAAACTTACTTAGAATCTCACAGTTTAGCTTTGTGCTGGAAAGCCCACTGCAAGTGTGAAATAAGAACCCCCCCCCTCCCCCACCTTTTGCATATGAAAAGACCCTTTACACAAACAGTAGCAAGCTGGAGAAGGTAGCTGACAGTATTCACATAAAACTTTGGGGCTTGGTTAGGAGTCTGAAAATCAGAGCAATGTTATTTAAAAATAAGCAAAACTATACATTTAAAAAAAAAAATAAACTTTATGGGCTATATAAATAGATCATCTGCAAAATATGTATGCAAAGAAAAAATGAGTGTATAATGTCCCTTTAATAATGGAAGTAAACTGGAAAATCTTAAAATCGCATGCTCTATCTGAATAACGAAAGTTTAAGTTTGCCTTTAGAGTCCCTTTACGGACCTAGAAACATAAAAAAGTAAATACCCACTGGTTCTGAATATGACACCATTACAGCATGTGAAAAGCAATATATTGGACAAAAACATAATTTATGCTTACCTGATAAATTCCTTTCTTCTGTAGTGTGATCAGTCCACGGGTCATCATTACTTCTGGGATATTACTCCTCCCCAACAGGAAGTGCAAGAGGATTCACCCAGCAGAGTTGCATATAGCCCCTCCCCTCTACGTCACCCCCAGTCATTCGACCAAGGACCAACGAGAAAGGAGGAACCAAGGGTGTAGTGGTGACTGGAGTATAATTTAAAAATAATTACCTGCCTTAAAAACAGGGCGGGCCGTGGACTGATCACACTACAGAAGAAAGGAATTTATCAGGTAAGCATAAATTATGTTTTCTTCTGTTAAGTGTGATCAGTCCACGGGTCATCATTACTTCTGGGATACCAATACCAAAGCAAAAGTACACGGATGACGGGAGGGATAGGCAGGCTCTTTATACAGAAGGAACCACTGCCTGAAGAACCTTTCTCCCAAAAATAGCCTCCGAGGAAGCAAAAGTGTCAAATTTGTAAAATTTGGAAAAAGTATGAAGCGAAGACCAAGTTGCAGCCTTGCAAATCTGTTCAACAGAGGCCTCATTCTTGAAGGCCCAAGTGGAAGCCACAGCTCTAGTAGAATGAGCTGTAATTCTTTCAGGAGGCTGCTGTCCAGCAGTCTCATAAGCTAAACGAATTATGCTGCGAAGCCAAAAAGAAAGAGAGGTAGCAGAAGCCTTTTGACCTCTCCTCTGACCAGAGTAAACGACAAACAGAGAAGACGTTTGTCGAAATTCCTTAGTTGCCTGTAAGTAAAACTTTAGGGCACGAACTACGTCCAGATTGTGCAGAAGACGTTCCTTCTTCGAAGAAGGATTTGGGCACAAAGATGGAACAACAATCTCTTGATTGATATTCCTGTTAGAGACTACCTTAGGTAAGAACCCAGGTTTAGTACGCAGAACTACCTTATCCGAATGAAAAATCAAATAAGGAGAATCACAATGTAAGGCTGATAACTCAGAGACTCTTCGAGCCGAGGAAATAGCCATTAAAAATAGAACTTTCCAAGATAACAACTTTATATCAATGGAATGAAGGGGTTCAAACGGAACGCCCTGTAAAACATTAAGAACAAGGTTTAAACTCCATGGTGGAGCAACAGTTTTAAACACAGGCTTAATCCTGGCCAAAGCCTGACAAAAAGCCTGAACGTCTGGCACTTCTGACAGACGTTTGTGTAACAGAATGGACAGAGCTGAAATCTGTCCCTTTAATGAACTAGCAGATAAACCCTTTTCTAAACCTTCTTGTAGAAAAGACAGTATTCTAGGAATCCTAACCTTACTCCAAGAGTAACCTTTGGATTCACACCAATATAGGTATTTACGCCATATCTTATGGTAAATCCTTCTGGTAACAGGCTTCCTGGCCTGTATTAAGGTATCAATAACTGACTCAGAAAACCCACGTCTTGATAAAATCAAGCGTTCAATTTCCAAGCAGTCAGCTTCAGAGAAGTTAGATTTTGATGTTTGAAAGGACCCTGTATTAGAAGGTCCTGTTTCAGAGGTAGAGACCAAGGTGGACAGGATGACATGTCCACCAGGTCTGCATACCAAGTCCTGCGTGGCCATGCAGGTGCTATTAGAATCACTGATGCTCTCTCCTGTTTGATTCTGGCAATCAATCGAGGAAGTAACGGGAAGGGTGGAAACACGTAAGCCATCCTGAAGTCCCAAGGTGCTGTCAGGGCATCTATCAGGACTGCTCCTGGATCCCTGGATCTGGATCCGTAACGAAGAAGCTTGGCATTCTGTCGAGACGCCATGAGATCTATCTCTGGTTTGCCCCAACGTTGAAGTATTTGGGCAAAGATCTCCGGATGAAGTTCCCACTCCCCCGGATGAAAAGTCTGACGACTTAAGAAATCCGCCTCCCAGTTCTCCATTCCCGGGATGTGGATTGCTGACAGGTGGCAAGAGTGAGACTCTGCCCAGCGAATTATCTTTGATACTTCCATCATTGCTAGGGAGCTTCTTGTCCCTCCCTGATGGTTGATGTAGGCTACAGTCGTGATGTTGTCCGACTGAAACCTGATGAACCCCCGAGTTGTCAACTGGGGCCAAGCCAGAAGGGCATTGAGAACTGCTCTCAATTCCAGAATGTTTATTGGTAGGAGACTCTCCTCCTGATTCCATTGTCCCTGAGCCTTCAGAGAATTCCAGACGGCGCCCCAACCTAGTAGGCTGGCGTCTGTTGTTACAATTGTCCAGTCTGGCCGGCTGAATGGCATCCCCCTGGACAGATGTGGCCGAGAAAGCCACCATAGAAGAGAATTTCTGGTCTCTTGATCCAGATTCAGAGAAGGGGACAAGTCTGAGTAATCCCCATTCCACTGACTTAGCATGCACAATTGCAGCGGTCTGAGGTGTAGGCGTGCAAAGGGTATTATGTCCATTGCCGCTACCATTAAACCGATTACCTCCATGCATTGAGCCACTGACGGGTGTTGAATGGAATGAAGGACACGGCATGCACTTTGAAGTTTTGTTAACCTGTCTTCTGTCAGGTAAATTTTCATTTCTACAGAATCTATAAGAGTCCCCAGGAAGGGAACTCTTGTGAGTGGAAAGAGAGAACTCTTCTTTTCGTTCACCTTCCATCCATGCGACCTTAGAAATGCCAGTACTAACTCTGTATGAGACTTGGCAGTTTGGAAGCTTGTATCAGAATGTCGTCTAGGTACGGAGCTACCGAAATTCCTCGCGGTCTTAGTACCGCTAGAAGAGCACCCAGAACCTTTGTGAAGATTCTTGGAGCCGTAGCCAATCCGAATGGAAGAGCTACAAACTGGTAATGCCTGTCTAGAAAGGCAAACCTTAGATACCGGTAATGATCTTTGTGGGTCGGTATGTGAAGGTAAGCATCCTTTAAATCCACTGTGGTCATGTACTGACCTTCTTGGATCATGGGTAAAATTGTTCGAATAGTCTCCATTTTGAACGATGGAACTCTTAGGAATTTGTTTAGGATCTTTAAATCCAGGATTGGTCTGAAAGTTCCCTCTTTTTTGGGAACCACAAACAGATTTGAGTAAAACCCTTGTCCCTGTTCCGATCGTGGAACTGGATGGATTACTCCCATTAACAAAAGTTCCTGTACGCAGCGTAGAAACGCTTCTTTCTTTGTTTGGTTTGTTGACAACCTTGACAGATGAAATCTCTCTCTTGGAGGAGAGTATTTGAAGTCCAGAAGGTATCCCTGAGATATTATCTCTAGCGCCCAGGGATCCTGGACATCTCTTGCCCAAGCCTGGGCGAAGAGAGAAAGTCTGCCCCCCACTAGATCCGATCCCGGATCGGGGGCTCTCAATTCATGCTGTTTTAGTGGCAGTAGCAGGTTTCCTGGCCTGCTTGCCCTTGTTCCAGGACTGGTTAGGTCTCCAGCCTTGTCTGACGCGAGCACCAGCTCCTTCTTGTTTTGGAGCAGTGGAAGTTGACGCTGCTCCTGCTTTGAAATTCCGAAAGGAACGAAAATTAGACTGTCTAGCCTTAGGTCTGGCTTTGTCTTGAGGCAGGGCGTGGCCCTTACCTCCTGTAATGTCAGCGATAATTTCTTTCAATCCGGGCCCAAATAAGGTCTGCCCTTTGAAAGGTATATTAAGTAATTTGGACTTAGAAGTTACATCAGCTGACCAGGATTTTAGCCACAGTGCTCTGCGCGCCTGAATGGCGAATCCGGAATTCTTAGCCGTAAGTTTAGTTAAATGTACTACGGCTTCCGAAATGAATGAATTAGCTAGCTTAAGTATTCTAAGCCTGTCCGAAATGTCGTCCAGCGTAGCTGAACTAAGGTTCTCTTCCAGAGACTCAATTCAGAATGCCGCTGCAGCCGAGACCGGCGCAATGCATGCAAGGGGTTGTAATATAAAACCTTGTTGAACAAACATTTTCTTAAGGTAACCCTCTAACTTTTTATCCATCGGATCTGAAAAGGCGCAGCTATCCTCTACCGGGATAGTGGTACGCTTAGCTAAAGTAGAAACTGCTCCCTCCACCTTAGGGACCGTTTGCCATAAGTCCCGTGTGGTGGTGTCTATTGGAAACATCTTTCTAAATATCGGAGGGGGTGAGAACGGCACACCGGGTCTATCCCACTCCTTAGTAATAATTTCATTTAGTCTCTTAGGTATAGGAAAAACGTCAGTACTTGTTGGTACAGCAAAATATTTATCCAACCTGCACATTTTCTCTGGTATTGCAACTGTGTTACAATCATTCAGAGCCGCTAACACCTCCCCTAGTAATACACGGAGGTTTTCCAGCTTAAATTTAAAATTTGAAATGTCTGAATCCAATCTGTTTGGATCAGAACCGTCAGCCGCAGAATGAAGCTCTCCGTCCTCATGCTCTGCAAGTTGTGACGCAGTATCTGACATGGCCCTAGCATTATCAGCGCACTCTGTTCTCACCCCAGAGTGATCGCGCTTGCCTCTTAGTTCTGGTAATTTAGCCAAAACTTGCGTCATAACAGTAGCCATATCCTGTAGTGTTATTTGTAATTGCCGCCCAGATGTACCGGGCGTCGCCATATCGCGCACCTCCCGAGCGGGAGATGCAGGTACTGTCACGTGAGGCGAGTTAGTCGGCATAACTCTCCCCTCGTTATTTGGTGAAATTTGTTCAATTTGTACAGATTGACTTTTATTTAAAGTAGCATCAATACAGTTAGTACATAAATTTCTATTGGGCTCCACTTTGGCGTTATTACAAATAGTACAGGTCTCATCCTCTGAATCAGACATGTTTAACACACTAGCAACTAAACTTGCAACTTGGAAAAATTATTCAAGTAAAATACAATGAAAAAACGTATTGTGCCTAAGAAGCACAGAAAGATATATAACAGTTGAAATCAATAAACTTTGCAAAACAAAACACAATTTTAGCAAAGGCTTGTTCCCATTAGCAAAGAATAACTAACCCTGATGGCATAAAAAAGTTAAAGAATAACGTTTTTAATCACAGTCAACTACAATCTCACAGCTCTGTTAGATTACTTCCCTCAAACAAGCTTTGAAGACCCCTGAGTTCTGTAAAGATAAACCGGAACATGCAGGAAAAAAACAATGAGCTTCTGACTGAAATTTTTGATGCGTAGCAAAAAGCGCCAAAAAAAGGTCCCTCCCCCTCACACACAACAGTGAGAGAGATTAGTAAACTGTCATAATTAGAAAAAGCAACTGCCAAGTGGAAAAATAGTGCCCAAACATTTTATTCACCTAGTACCTCAGAAAATGAAAACGATTTTACATTCCAGCAAAAACGTTTAACATAAATTAGTAAAAACCAAATAGGCTAAGGTTTATATACACAGTGTAATTCCAGTGAAGTACCATTCCCTAGAATACTCAAATGTAAAAATACATACATGATATTTTTATGTCGGTATGGCAGGATTTTCTCATCAATTCCATTGTCAGAAAATAAAAACTGCTACATACCTCTTTGCAGATTAAACTGCCCGCTGTCCCCTGATCTGAAGTTTACCTCTCCTCAGATGGCCGAGAAACAGCAATATGATCTTAACTACTCCGGCTAAAATCATAGTAAAATCTCTGGTAGATTCTTCTTCAAACTCTACCAGAGAAGGAATAACACGCTCCGGTGCTATTAAAAAATAACAAACTTTTGATTGAAGAAATAAACTAAATAAAATCACCATAGTCCTCTCACACATCCTATCTAGTCGTTGGGTGCAAGAGAATGACTGGGGGTGACGTAGAGGGGAGGGGCTATATGCAACTCTGCTGGGTGAATCCTCTTGCACTTCCTGTTGGGGAGGAGTAATATCCCAGAAGTAATGATGACCCGTGGACTGATCACACTTAACAGAAGAAAATAAACTACAAACTAGCATCAAGAGGATTTAGAAAACATATGTTTGCTATTTATTAGCTAGATATTACACAACGCATGAAATAAAAGTGAGCTTGTCACCCACATATATTGCAGGCAAATTAGGTCTATGTCTATGACCAAATACAGAGCATTATGGGGGTAAAGAGTTCATAGCTTCTTGAGAGTCTTTTATGCTGTTAAACTGAGATATCACAACTTAAACAACTACTGGAATATTGTATCCCAGAATGTTTAGGGCTATCAAGATTTATCATACGCCATCAAATAAAAGGCCATTACAGCCAGGGCAAAGCAGGGATCTGTATTTCCTTAGGTTTGTGTAAATGACTTACCCTCCACAGTTGCCTCCGTTTGTACCATAATGCATTCTAGGCTCGCTGGATGCCAACTTGATTAAATCATTCCATTCTTTCAGCCACTCCTCCTCCGTATACACAAGACCAGACTACAAAAAAGGCATAAACCAAGAGGTTACCATTTTCTAATAAACATTTGATAACATACCGTGTATCAGGGCTGAATTCATCTGGTCATTGGCAAAATAACAGGAACAAGATTGTCAACATTTACTACTCTGCTTCAGTAAATACAAAGTGGTTAGCAAAGGTGCAGACATGTAGACAGCAAAACATTACAAAGAGCCAGATGATTTTTAAAGGGAAACTAAAGTCAAAATTGAAAATTCATTATTCAGATAGAACGTGCAATTTTAAACAACTTTCCTGTTTTCTTTAATTATGAAATTTGCTTTTTTTCTCGTTATCCTGATTGAATCATAAACCTAGGTAGGCTGATAAGAGCTTAGGTGTGTGCACGTCTTTAGCAGTTTATGGCAGCATTATTTGCAACATTGTATAATACTGCAATAAACAATGTTGCAAACACTGCTGCCAGATGACTAAAGATGTGCACGCACCTGAGCTCACCTAGGAGTACTCTAACAATGAATACCAAAAAAACTAGGTAAAATTGATATAAAAAAAGAAATTGGAAAGTTGTTTAAAATTGCATACTCTATCCAGTCAATTTAAGTATCATTTTGACTTTACTGTCCCTTTAATACAGACAGCAGATGCATTCAATAAACATTCATCATATATTATACATATACTAGTCCTAAAGCCCGTTCACACGGGCCGTGGTGTGTTATATTTAATATTCATTCATTCTCGCGCGCTCTCTCTCTCTCGCGCGCTCTCTCTCTCTCGCGCGCTCTCTCTCTCTCTCGCGCGCGCTCTCTCTCTCTCTCGCGCTCTCTCCTCTCTCTCCTCTCTCTCCTCTCTCTCGCTCTCTCTCGCTCTCTCTCGCTCTCTCTCGCTCTCTCTCGCTCTCTCTCTCGCTCTCTCTCTCGCTCTCTCTCTCGCTCGCTCTCTCTCTCTCGCTCTCTCTCTCTCGCTCTCTCTCTCTCGCTCTCTCTCTCTCGCTCTCTCTCTCTCGCTCTCTCTCTCTCGCTCTCTCTCTCTCGCTCTCTCTCTCTCGCTCTCTCTCTCTCGCTCTCTCTCTCTCGCTCTCTCTCTCTCGCTCTCTCTCTCTCGCTCTCTCTCTCTCGCTCTCTCTCTCTCGCTCTCTCTCTCTCGCTCTCTCTCTCTCGCTCTCTCTCTCTCTCGCTCTCTCTCTCTCTCGCTCTCTCTCTCTCTCGCTCTCTCTCTCTCTCGCTCTCTCTCTCTCTCGCTCTCTCTCGCTCTCTCTCTCTCTCGCTCTCTCTCTCTCTCGCTCTCTCTCGCTCTCTCTCTCTCGCTCTCTCTCTCTCTCTGTCGCTCTCTCTCCTTTGTTTCACTGATCAGCTGTGCTGCCGGGTCCTCGCGCTGCTGCCGGGTGGGTGCGCGTGCGATCAGCTGCAAGAGTTTGTCTGAACTGCGCATGACGGCTTCAGACAAACTCTTGTCTTTTATAATATAGGATGTTAAGTATTAGGACACTGTACATCCAGGTTTTTTATTTGTCGCCACTATAACGCCACTATCACTGTAATGGCATAGGTTTCACTTAAGGTTTTGTCACCTTTCTGATGACCAAAACTAAACAGCTACCAGTCAATTACACTGGTAGCAAGCAATTTGTCAGATGACAAAACATTTTACTTAAATAATTCTTAAAAGGACATTAAACACTAAATAAATGACAGAAACGATTAGTCTGAGAATAACACGTAGATGTATTTTTTAATGTTTCATTAGCTATTTAAATATTGACAAAATAAATGTAAAGTTTTAGTGTCTATAAAACAATGGGAGCTGCCAAGTTGTAACTTAGGTTACCTTATCTGCTGTGGCCAATGCCACTGAGATGAGAATTTGCAAATATTTAGGGTCAGTTTTTGGTAGTTTGAATCAAACAACTGGTATATACTCTTTAGGTGATTAAAATACCAGACAAAACACTCTTGTAATACAATCTACTTTATCTGTGTATTACTCTTTTCTACAAATCTCTCTGTGAACACAGAGAGGCGTTTAAAAATTAGGATACCTCTTTATTTTGCATGGTTTGCTGGAACCTCCACCTTCGCTTGAGGGCTTCCTTCTCTACACCTTTCTCCATTAAATTATAGAGTGATTTGCGAAGCATCAAGTCTCGGTCATGAAATCCCCACATTCCTAGTAAAACAAAAGCAAATCAGAACTTTCCCTAGAAAACATTTGGTCTCCATCCAACCGTTTTGGCTGTCCTATAACCTTACCTAAAGATGCTGCATGCAGCAAGCAATTCCCATCACCTGTGGTTACCAAGGGAAGAAGCTTCTGATAGGTTGGGTCCACTTGTGCCCACCAGTTCAGACGACCTGTAAATCAAAGCAAGAGGCATATTAAGTGATACTAATAAATGTCTATGAATCTAAAATTGTGTGAACCAGCCAAAAAAATTATATCAAAATCAAGTCTCCTTGAGACACCTTATCACTAATGACATTTTATACCAGTTAATAGCTTTAATACTACATCCCCAACTCTTAAACCTCTCTAAGCCTATCCTAAGAATCTAACTCCAGACAAGCTATTTATAAACCTCTTGTAGGCAAAAAAAATTAATAATGCACAAAAAACAAAAGAAAAACACACTGCTTTAAGCTGTGACAAAAGTCAGAATTAAGTAGATTGTAATGACAGATGGATTATTAATGCTAAGAAAGTATTCCATAATTAAAATTTATGTAAAGTGTATGGAAAAATAATAACAAACGTCAACTTTTAAGTTTAGATAAAAAAACAAAAACCACAATATTGTCTACAGCATATATTAAGAAACAATTAAAATGTTTAGGATCGAATAATAAGTGTTATTGGCATTAATAAACAGCTTATCCAGTAAATGATTAAAGGGACAGTATACACTCATTTTCATATAAGTGCATGTAATAGACACTACTATAAAGAATAAGATGCACAGATACCGATATAAAAATCCAGTATAAAACTGTTTAAAAATTTACTCTGTTGAAAAGGTAGCTGGAAAGCCCACTGCAAGTGGGAAATAAGACCCTCCCCCTTCCCCTTCTTTTGCATATAAAAAGACCCTTTACACAAACAGAAGCAAGCTGAAGTAGGTATCCGACGGTATTCTCATAAAACTTTGGGGCTTGGTTAGGAGTCTGAAAATCAGAGCAATGTTATTTAAAAATAAGCAAAACTATATATTTAAAAAAAACAAAAAAAACTTTATGGGCTATATAAATAGATCATATACAAAACATTTATGCAAAGAAAAAATTAGTGTATACTGTATACTGTCCCTTTAAGTACCATCTAGATAAGCTACAATTATTCTATTTTTTATCCTGCTATGGAGGAACTAAGAATTAACCCTTCCTTAGCAGTGCTCATAAATCGATTAATATTCCAGGGGTTGGTGATGGAGTTTCATATTTAGTCTACAGGATTTAGAATGTTCACATTTTTTCATTCTGAATTAAATCAGATAATATTTATAGTCTTCAAACGTACTGAGCTATAATTCAATGCACCGCCTTCTCTTAGGGAAAAGGTGAACAATTAAAATGTCACAAGGCTTCCGAAATGACATTTCAGTATGTAGCAGAGGGGCTAACTTCTGTAAGGCGCAGAAAACCAGAACAGAAGACTGAAGTGAAAATCTGTGCCAGCACAGATAAATTGCTGATATCAGGGAAAGGAATCCACTTTAGCTCTGAGCGCCTGGTACGCAGCTCCTGAGGACAATAGCCGCACACATAAATACTCTGCTATTTTCAGTCAACTAGACACTGGCCAGATGGATTAATGCCAGGAGAGAGCTGAAGAGTAACAAAACAAAAGAAAAACAGCGTGGTGGTTGGATTAAATAGTTTCAGTGCTGGATGTCTGCTTAAAGGAGCACTACTCCACACTCCGTACACACTGCAGTCACCAACTAATATAAATAGTAAAAGTGACCCAGACTAATGCACAGTCTGACATGTTGGCATTTTGAAAAGGGGAATTGTTGCAAATTGTAGAACCAATTAAGATTTTCCAATTATAACATTATTATTTAGAAAAGTTAAAATTTTGCAGGTCACATAAGATCCCATATACCTCATAGCAACCCTTTTTTGCATACAAAGCAACAAGGAATACAATATACAGTACAAGTGTGGACAGTGGTTTAAGAGTAAGGATGAGTAAACTGAGTGAGGAGAGCGTTTTGTGTGTTCTAGGCACATGTGTTATTCCGATAAAAAGCAACACATTGTTATATTTGCATTGTTTATAAATCAGCAGTTAAATACTGCAATGCAAAAAATGGACCTACAAAATAAATGTTTTAAAAGTATTTAAAACTGTCATTTTGAATTTTCCAGGGCTTTGTTATTTCACAAAAGCCCAGGGATAAAAAAAAAAAACAAAAAACAAACAAAAAGACAAAAAAAACGAGTAGTGCAATTAATGCTCCTGTCCGATCATGAAGAGGCCAATCAGAAGGCGATGTAAGGTTAAATGTGAGACTGGCTGTAGCGTGCCCTGTACAGAGACAACCTCAGAAAAACTGTAGTATGTACTCCAGGTCGCTAGTCCCTCTGTGGGTGTGTGTGTTGGGAAATCAGGGGTAGTGGCATTGGTAGGGGGAGAGTCAGGCTGCCCAACCCTGCAGAGGGTTCATTAGCATCTGAATGCAGAGGAAGGCAGCTGCTCGTGCCGCCAGCTCTTTTTTTCAGTACCACATTTATTCTTGTTAAAAAGGCAATATACTACAATCTGGATTTGCACAGATCGTAGTGTGTTGCAATTTCACAAGAATAAATGCAGAAACAAAAAAAAGAGACAAAAAAGGCATGAGCAGCCGGCTTCCTCTGCATTCGGATGCCAAAGGTAGAATCCGGATGTCCAGGTCTAATTTAAAGACACTAAACACAATGTTTGGCATAATGAGCCTGAGAGTAATAGAATATGAAAATGGTTTTTTTTTGTTTGTTTTTTAAATATTAGTTGTTTAAATATTGAAGAAATAAGTGTAATGTTTCAGAGACTATAAAGTAAGTGTGTGCCATAATATTGTAGCTAAGTTATCCAACATTAAAAATACTTCATCTAAATCTCTCCCAGCTGATCTCAGAGAGTTTAAATTCCCATTATTAATTAAATGCTCTTGCAAATAAGAATATTTTATTATTAGATTACAATATTCCTTAGATTGGCTGTTGGTGCTGAGCCTGACATCACTAGCTGGAAAGTCAGTTCCAGCTTTGCACAGCTGGATTATTATGCATGACGTAACTATGCACTCTGTGAACTGTAATATTTATAAAATAAACACATCTAGGCAAAGTGTGACTGCACCCAAAGGTCATTTCCTTAATTAATATGAGCATTTACCAAGAAATCAGTGAGAAATTTTAGAAGATAAGAATCACTTATCCCACCCAGTCTGCTTCTTGCTGCAAAACCCTCACACTCCATATAAATCTGTTTAGTGCAGGTATTTCTAATATCTTTACAGCAGGGGTATCAAGCTCATTGTATCCAGGGGGCCTATGGCCAAGTGTTCTTCTCCCATGGGGGCCACTTAAACAGAGTGAGTGTTCTAGAACTAGATATACTAGAAACTGGAAGTTACATTTACCCAGGTAGTAGTGAATGGTAGCCCATAGTAGCTGTAGTTCACAATAGACATACATAGTGTATATTTATCTTGTGAGTGCCAAGTGAGGTGATCATTCTGAATAAATAGTGACATTTATCCAAGCAGTGCATAAAGGGAATCTACACTGGACAATGTATTATTAGTATTCTTTATTTATAAAGCACCAACAGATTCCGCAGCGCTGCCCATGGGTACAAAGGACAATGGAGAAACAATACAATAAAAGACAACATTTTACAGACAAATACAGGGGAATTGAGGACCCTATTCCCGTGGGAACTTACAATTTAGATGGGTAGGAGGATGGGGAACAGGAGGTGGGGACTGCAAAGGTGAGAATGATATTAGTGAGGAGTTAGATGAGGTCAACTGTTAGGTAAGTGAAATTAATTTGTTACCGAGTTGGGTGATAAGCTTCTCTGAACAAAAAAGGTCTTTAGGGAACGTTTAAAGGAGGAGAGGTTAGGGGAAAGTCTGACAGCTTGAGGAAGTGCGTTCCAGAGGGTTGGTGACAAACGAGAGAAGTCATGTAGTCTAGCATGAGAGAAGGTGATGGTAGAGGATACAAGGAGCAGGTGGATGTTATATCTTAGGTGGCGGGCTGGAGTATATTTGTTGATGAGTGAGGACAGGTAGGGTGGGGCATAATTGGTGAGGGCTTTGTAGGTCAGAGTGAGAATTTTGAATTTGACTTTGCTGTAAATGGGGAGCCAGAGAAGGCACTCACAGAGAGGTGCAGCAGAAACAGAGCATTGGGAGAGGTGGATTAGCCTGGCAGATGCATTTAGGATGGATTGAAGGGGAGAGAGGTGGGAGAGAGGGAGGCCAGTTAGTAGGTTAGACAGTAGTCAAGTCGGGAAATTACCAGAGAGTGGTTTAGCTGTTAGTTTCAGCACTCAGCAACAGACAAATTTTGGAGCTATTGCGTAGGTGGTTGCGGCAGGATGAAGAGAGCAATTGGATTTGGGGAACGAAAGACAGATTTGAATCAAGTGTGACTCCAAGGCAGCAAACTTGGGATGATGGGGAGATAGTGGTGCCGCCAAAAGTGATAGAAAAATTAGAAAATGGAGTATGTATGCTTATATTTATAGTTATCTTGTCTATATAGAACATCAACTTGTTACACCTCTTAGAACCCTTAAAAAAATTAATGGGGTTAAATGAATAATTTACCTAATAAACAAGGGAGGGCCATATTAAACTATGTTGAGGGACGCATATGGCCCCAGGACCTGTACTTTGAGACCACTGCTTTAAAGGGACAGTAAACGTTAAAAAAAATCTTTCAACTTTTCTAAATAATTATTATAAAGCTACATTTTAATTTTATAATTGTGCCTCTTGCTAGGACTGCCCCCTACCTGAAAATGTGTTTCCTAAGCCCAGCATCTGTCGCGCCATTGTGTTTTAAAGGATGCACACTGCTGCAGTAGTCATTAATTTGCTGAATCTCATTTGTTCATGCGCACTTGTTCCGTAATAAAAAAAAAATCAGTTTTGGCCGAGCACTTCACGATTTACCTCATAGCTTGGTTTGACAGCGGAGGTAGATTAGTGCATTCAAAATTTAAATAATCGCCTGAGATATCCTGAACGTGCGCAAAAAAAAGAAAGAAATGGGCATGCCAAATCGGCACACAAGCAGCCCGAACCTAAATCTTGAACAGTGGATGCAGGGGAGCAGGCTTTATTAAATGATTGACAGATAAGTTTTACACTACAATGAAAACAAAATAAAATGTATATAAAACTTTTTTATAGAAAAACATAATTTATGCTTACCTGATAAATTTATTTCTCTTGAGGTGTATCCAGTCCACGGATCATCCATTACTTATGGGATATTAACTCCTCCCCAACAGGAAGTGCAAGAGGATTCACCCAGCAGAGCTGCTATATAGCTCCTCCCCTAACTGCCATTACCAGTCACTCGACCGAAAACATGCAGAGAAAGGAAAACCATAGGGTGCAGTGGTGACTGTAGTTTAATGGAAAAATTACCTGCCTTAAAGTGACAGGGCGGGCCGTGGACTGGATACACCACAAGAGAAATAAATTTATCAGGTAAGCATAAATTATGTTTTCTCTTGTTAAGTGTATCCAGTCCACGGATCATCCATTACTTATGGGATACCAATACCAAAGCTAAAGTACACGGATGACGGGAGGGACAGGCAGGCTCTTTATACGGAAGGAACCACTGCCTGAAGAACCTTTCTCCCAAAAACAGCCTCCGAAGAAGCAAAAGTGTCAAATTTGTAAAATTTGGAAAAAGTATGAAGAGAAGACCAAGTTGCAGCCTTGCAAATCTGTTCAACAGAAGCCTCATTCTTAAAGGCCCAGGTGGAAGCCACAGCTCTAGTAGAATGTGCTGTAATTCTTTCAGGAGGCTGCTGTCCAGCAGTCTCATAGGCTAACCGTATTATGCTACGAAGCCAAAAGGAGAGAGAGGTAGCCGAAGCTTTTTGACCTCTCCTCTGACCAGAATAAACGACAAACAGGGAAGAAGTTTGTCGAAAATCCTTAGTTGCCTGTAGATAAAATTTCAGGGCACGGACTACATCTAGATTGTGTAGCAGACGTTCCATTTTCGAAGAAGGATTAGGACACAAAGATGGAACCACAATCTCTTGATTGATATTCCTGTTAGTGACCACCTTAGGTAGGAACCCAGGTTTAGTACGCAGAACTACCTTGTCTGAATGAAAAATCAGATAAGGAGAATCACAATGTAAGGCAGATAACTCAGAGACTCTTCGAGCCGAGGAAATCGCCATTAAAAACAGAACTTTCCAAGATAACAACTTGATATCAATGGAATGAAGGGGTTCAAACGGAACCCCCTGTAAAACATTAAGAACTAAGTTCAAACTCCATGGTGGAGCAACAGTTTTAAACACAGGCTTGATCCTAGCTAAAGCCTGACAAAAAGCTTGAACGTCCGGAACTTCTGACAGACGTTTGTGTAAAAGAATGGACAGAGCTGAAATCTGTCCCTTTAAGGAACTAGCGGATAAACCCTTTTCTAAACCTTCTTGTAGAAAAGACAATATCCTCGGAATCCTAACCTTACTCCATGAGTAACTCTTGGATTCGCACCAATATAAGTATTTGCGCCATATCTTATGGTAAATCTTTCTGGTAACAGGCTTCCTAGCCTGTATTAAGGTATCAATAACTGACTCAGAAAAACCACGTTTTGATAAAATCAAGCGTTCAATTTCCAAGCAGTCAGCTTCAGAGAAATTAGATTTTGATGTTTGAAGGGACCCTGGATCAGAAGGTCCTGTTTCAGAGGTAGCGACCAAGGTGGACAGGATGACATGTCCACTAGATCTGCATACCAAGTCCTGCGTGGCCATGCAGGCGCTATTAGAATCACTGATGCTCTCTCCTGTTTGATTCTGGCAATCAATCGAGGAAGCATCGGGAAGGGTGGAAACACATAAGCCATCCCGAAGGTCCAAGGTGCTGTCAAAGCATCTATCAGAACCGCTCCCGGATCCCTGGATCTGGACCCGTAACGAGGAAGCTTGGCGTTCTGTCGAGACGCCATGAGATCTATCTCTGGTTTGCCCCAACGTCGAAGTATTTGGGCAAAGACCTCCGGATGAAGTTCCCACTCCCCCGGATGAAAAGTCTGACGACTTAAGAAATCCGCCTCCCAGTTCTCCACTCCCGGGATGTGGATTGCTGACAGGTGGCAAGAGTGAGACTCTGCCCAGCGAATTATCTTTGATACTTCCATCATTGCTAGGGAGCTTCTTGTCCCTCCCTGATGGTTGATGTAAGCTACAGTCGTGATGTTGTCCGACTGAAACCTGATGAACCCCCGAGTTGTTAACTGGGGCCAAGCCAGAAGGGCATTGAGAACTGCTCTCAATTCCAGAATGTTTATTGGTAGGAGACTCTCCTCCTGATTCCATTGTCCCTGAGCCTTCAGAGAATTCCAGACAGCGCCCCAACCTAGTAGGCTGGCGTCTGTTGTTACAATTGTCCAGTCCGGCCTGCTGAATGGCATCCCCCTGGACAGATGTGGCCAAGAAAGCCACCATAGAAAAGAATTTCTGGTCTCTTGATCCAGATTCAGAGTAGGGGACAAGTCTGAGTAATCCCCATTCCACTGACTTAGCATGCACAATTGCAGCGGTCTGAGATGTAGGCGTGCAAATGGTACTATGTCCATTGCTGCTACCATTAAGCCGATCACCTCCATGCATTGAGCTACTGACGGGTGTTGAATGGAATGAAGGACACGGCATGCATTTTGAAGCTTTGTTAACCTGTCTTCTGTCAGGTAAATCTTCATTTCTACAGAATCTATAAGAGTCCCCAAGAAGGGAACTCTTGTGAGTGGAAAGAGAGAACTCTTCTTTTCGTTCACCTTCCATCCATGCGACCTTAGAAATGCCAGTACTAACTCTGTATGAGACTTGGCAGTTTGAAAGCTTGAAGCTTGTATCAGAATGTCGTCTAGGTACGGAGCTACCGCAATTCCTCGCGGTCTTAGTACCGCCAGAAGAGCACCCAGAACCTTTGTGAAGATTCTCGGAGCCGTAGCCAATCCGAATGGAAGAGCTACAAACTGGTAATGCCTGTCTAGAAAGGCAAACCTTAGATACCGGTAATGATCTTTGTGAATCGGTATGTGAAGGTAAGCATCCTTTAAATCCACTGTGGTCATGTACTGACCCTTTTGGATCATGGGTAAAATTGTCCGAATAGTCTCCATTTTGAACGATGGAACTCTTAGGAATTTGTTTAGGATCTTTAAATCCAGCATTGGCCTGAAAGTTCCCTCTTTTTTGGGAACCACAAACAGATTTGAGTAAAACCCTTGTCCCTGTTCCGACCGTGGAACTGGATGGATTACTCCCATTAATAAAAGCTCTTGTACGCAGCGTAGAAACGCCTCTTTCTTTATTTGGTTTGTTGACAACCTTGACAGATGAAATCTCTCTCTTGGGGGAGAGTATTTGAAGTCCAGAAGGTATCCCTGAGATATTATCTCTAGCGCCCAGGGATCCTGGACATCTCTTGCCCAAGCCTGGGCGAAGAGAGAAAGTCTGCCCCCCACTAGATCCGTTCCCGGATCGGGGGCCCTCAATTCATGCTGTTTTAGGGGCACCAGCAGGTTTCCTGGCCTGCTTGCCCTTGTTCCAGGACTGGTTAGGTCTCCAGCCTTGTCTGTAGCGAGCAACAGATCCTTCTTGTTTTGGAGCAGAGGAAGTTGATGCTGCTCCTGCTTTGAAATTCCGAAAGGAACGAAAATTAGATTGTCTAGCCTTAGGTTTGGCTCTGTCTTGAGGCAGGGCATGGCCTTTACCTCCTGTAATGTCAGCGATAATTTCTTTCAATCCGGGCCCGAATAAGGTCTGCCCTTTGAAAGGTATATTAAGAAATTTAGACTTAGAAGTAACGTCAGCTGACCAGGATTTTAGCCACAGTGCTCTGCGCGCCTGAATGGCGAATCCGGAATTCTTAGCCGTAAGCTTAGTTAAATGTACTACGGCATCTGAAATAAATGAGTTAGCTAACTTAAGAGCTTTAAGCCTGTGTGTAATCTCATCTAATGGAGCTGATTCAAGTGTCCCTTCCAGAGACTCAAACCAAAATGCTGCTGCAGCCGTGACAGGCGCAATGCATGCAAGGGGTTGCAATATAAAACCTTGTTGAACAAACATTTTCTTAAGGTAACCCTCTAACTTTTTATCCATTGGATCTGAAAAGGCACAGCTATCCTCCACCGGGATAGTGGTACGCTTAGCTAAAGTAGAAACTGCTCCCTCCACCTTAGGGATCGTTTGCCATAAGTCCCGTGTGGTGGTGTCTATTGGAAATATCTTTCTAAATATCGGAGGGGGTGAGAACGGCACACCGGGTCTATCCCACTCCTTAGTAACAATTTCAGTAAGTCTCTTAGGTATAGGAAAAAACGTCAGTACTCGACGGTACCGCAAAATATTTATCCAACCTACACATTTTTTCTGGTATTGCAACTGTGTTACAATCATTCAGAGCCGCTAACACCTCCCCTAGTAATACACGGAGGTTTTCCAGCTTAAATTTAAAATTTGAAATATCTGAATCCAATCTGTTTGGATCAGAACCGTCAGCCGCAGAATGAAGCTCTCCGTCCTCATGTTCTGCAAGTTGTGACGCAGTATCCGACATGGCCCTAACATTATCAGCGCACTCTGTTCTCACCCCAGAGTGATCACGCTTACCTCTTAGTTCTGGTAATTTAGCCAAAACTTCAGTCATAACAGTAGCCATATCCTGTAATGTGATTTGTAATGGCCGCCCAGATGTACTCGGCGCCACAATATCACGCACCCCCCGAGCGGGAGATGCAGGTACTGACACGTGAGGCGAGTTAGTCGGCATAACTCTCCCCTCGTTGTTTGGTGAAATGTGTTCAATTTGTACAGATTGACTTTTATTTAAAGTAGCATCAATACAGTTAGTACATAAATTTCTATTGGGCTCCACTTTGGCATTAGCACATATAGCACAGATGTCTTCCTCTGAATCAGACATGTTTAACACACTAGCAAATAAACTAGCAACTTGGAAATACTTTTCAAGTAATTTACTATAATATGAAAACGTACTGTGCCTATAAGAAGCACAGAAAGAGTTATGACAGTTGAAAGTTAATAAACTGAAAGGTTATAGCATCAAATCTTTGTAAAAAACACAATTTTAGCAAAGGCTTGTTCCCATTAGCGAAGGATAACTAACCCTGATAGCAGAAAAAAAAGTTACAGAAATAAACGTTTTTTATCACAGTCAACTACAATCTCACAGCTCTGCTGTGAATGATTACCTCCCTCAAAACAAGTTTTGAAGACCCCTGAGTTCTGTAGAGATGAACCGGATCATGCAGGAAATACAATGAGCTTCTGACTGAATTTTTTGACCTCCCCCTCACACACAACAGTGAGAGAGATCAGTAAACTGTCATAAATTAAATAAAACAACTGCCAAGTGGAAAAAATAATGCCCAAAACATTTTATTCACCCAGTACCTCAGAAAATGAAACGATTTTACATGCCAGCAAAAAACGTTTAACATAAATTAAGTGTTATTAAAGAGCCTGTTGCCAGTCCCTGCAAATTAGGCTAAAGTCTTATGCACACAGTATAATTCCAGTGAAGTGCCATTCCCCAGAATACTGAAGTGTAAAATATACATACATGACAGCCTGATACCAGTTGCTGCTACTGCATTTAAAGGCTGAGTTTACATTATATCGGTATGGCAGAATTTTCTCATCAATTCCATTGTCAGAAAATAATAAGCTGCTACATACCTCTTTGCAGATTAATCTGCCCGCTGTCCCCTGATCTGAAGTTTACCTCTCCTCAGATGGCCGAGAAACAGCAATATGATCTTAACTACGCCGGCTAAAATCATAGTAAAAACTCAGGTAGATTCTTCTTCAAATTCTACCAGAGAAGGAATAACACACTCCGGTGCTATTATAAAATAACAAACTTTTGATTGAAGGTATAAAACTAAATATAATCACCATAGTCCTCTCACACATCCTATCTAGTCGTTATGTGCAAGAGAATGACTGGTAATGGCAGTTAGGGGAGGAGCTATATAGCAGCTCTGCTGGGTGAATCCTCTTGCACTTCCTGTTGGGGAGGAGTTAATATCCCATAAGTAATGGATGATCCGTGGACTGGATACACTTAACAAGAGAAAATCTTACAATAAGAATTTTAAATATCAAAAGAAAAAAATATATAATATCTGTAATATAAATGTTTACTGTACCTTTAGCTAAAGGGAAAACTTGTTTCACTTTATTATATAAGGAAGTTTGGGATCCTTTAGTCAATCCTGGTTTATTATTAGAAATATTTTGCTATAATTTTTTCCAAATCCCTGACACCAAAACAAAAATACAACCCAACAGATTTATTTTTTTTCTTGTTCAAGGCTACGTTGTACACTATATAAAGAAATGTCTTGCTCAGCTTTTATGCAGAACAGTTTAATGTAGTCATGAAGTAGCATCTCGAAAATTAGCAAGCAGACCCCCATGAAAAAGGACTCAAACCTGGAAGTCTTAGCAAGCCGTTTGTTGCAGAAAGTAACAATAAATTAATAATTATATCCAATTTAAATGAATAAGTTTAATAAAAAGGGGGGGAAAAAATCAAAAACCCAACTCCATCAGGCTTAATGACACTATGAGATACATTTTACACAGAAAAAAAATACCAGAAAGCAATTATTTTGTGCTAAATATAGAGTACAAAATATATAAAAGTCTGACTCAATTAAGACACAAAATACATAGAGTACCATCTAAAGCTTGAAAACTTCTCAAATCTGAACATAATACAAAGTATGAAGTATAAATGATAAAACTGTAATTTCCTTAGATATTATATTACACTGAAATCATTTCTTACCAGAAATGTAGAGAACCACCATTAGTGAGTTACAGCAATATTTCCCATTAGAGCGGTGTTTGCTGCCCCATGGAAAGAAACTAAAAATGTTTGCTATAGGTTTTGTGGCCCCAAGAAAAAGCTTAATTACAATGTCTGTTTTGGGGAATTGGGACAGTGTTCACTTCAGTACCTTTTCAGCGGGTGCACCACATTGCTGATTTCACTGACCAACCGGCTAGAATATTAGCCAATATTTAGCTGAAATGAGCTAATATTAAAAATGTTCAATTGTGCTTTGCATAGCAGAAAATTATAATATTAGAAAATATTACACTGTCCCCACCCGACAACTTCATAATGCCACCCGGCTGGTAACATTTTCTGTGGAGAACACTGTCTGGTAATGGTGATGAACTAACAAGGTGGCCAGAACTCAGAAAGAGCCATATGGAGATAATTTACTCCTATTATTTTTTTCTTCATTCTCTTGGTATCTTTATTTAAAAAAGCAGGAACGAAAGCTTTAAAGCCGGACCATTTTTGGTTCAGCACCCTGGATAGCGCTTACTGATTGGTAGCTACATTTAGCCATCCAATCAGTAAGCGCAACCCAGGTGCTGAACCTAAAATGGGCCGGCTCCAAAGCTTTCATTCCCACTTTTTCAAATAAAGATACCAAGAGAACAAAGAAAAATTGATAATAGGAGTACATTTGAAAGATGCTTAAAATTGCGTGCTCTATCCGAATCATAAAAGAAAAAATATTGTGTTTAGTATCCCTTTAATGTAATTGTAACAAACATAAGTATGATAAAAGTGTACAAAAACATTTAATTAAATACTATCTTGACGGTATGAGGAAATTAATCTTGCAGGAGGTCTAAGGCAGCACATTCATTTTATTGTTATTTATATGCACTGGTATTTTTTTTTGTTTTATGCATATGCTTTATCTCAGTCACTCTTAAAGGGACATTAAACCCCAAAAAATTCTTTCATGATTCAGATAGAGAATACAATTTTTAAAAAGTTTCAAATTTACTTTTATCCAATCTATTTTATTCTCATGTTAGTCTTTGTTGAAGAGATACCTAGGTAGGTAGCGTGCACATGCCTGAAACACTACATGACAGGAAATAGTGCTGCTATCTAGTGCTCCTGCTAATGTATAACATTGTTGCACAACTGCTGCTATATAGTGCTGCAGACACGTGCATACTCTTGAGCTTACATTTCTGCTTTTCAACAAAGGATAACAAAAAAAAGAAAGAAAATTTGACAACAGAAGTAAATTAGAAAGTTTTTTAAAATTTTAGGTACTATCTAAATCATGAAAGAAAAAATTTGGGTTTTATAGCGTAACTAACCTGCATGCTCCAATGCCACCAGCATGGATTGTTCAATTAGATCTCGTTCTATGAAGCTACGGAACTCGTCAGTGTAGACAGTAAGGTCAGGGAGCTGAAAGGTGCACACGGGTGTCTCCAGGGGGTGCTCGTTGCTGCCGTTGGTTGATACGTGGGAGCGAGCCAGAGTGACAATGGATGAGCTTGCGTGGGAGATCCCTCTGGACAAACGTTTCTCTGAAAATTTCAAAATTAGACTTCGTCAAAGAGGAAACATGCAATCCTGAGAGCAACAACAGCTCTCCAAGAGCCTGCATATATTTTGGAATGTGGTGAACCAATGGGCTAGAGGTAGAACATCTTATTGGGACATTACAGCAAAGAATGAACAAAATAAAAAGGATACGAACAAACTTGATACAAATGAGGCAAGTAAACCAAGCAAAAGATAAATTCATTACAGTATCTACTGTTGTTATTCAATAAATTAATAAAAGGGGTGGGACCATGTGAGAAGTAGTCTCAGAGTTGCCACAGAATCTCACTGATTTATAGGTATGAAGTAACAAGGAAAGACTAGTCAAAACAAGCAAGTACTCTTCCCAACAACAATGCTTGACTTTTTGTTTGGGTGTGTCTAATGCAACAATGCATTACTTCCACTTACTAATTGAAAATTGAAGACATACTTGAAAAACAGCACTTGTACTTGTTTGTATCTTGCAAGCATTGAATACATTGTATTAAGTGTTTTAACAAGATAAATGGGACAAGGGCTATAGGAACAAATGGTAATACTAGGCTCTAAAGTGAAAAGAAGTAAACCGTGAAGTTGTCTTTGTAATTTATTTGTATTTTATAAGTGTGTGTACCCCTGGACCAGCAAAAAAAAAAAAAAAAAAAAATTAAAAAAAAAAACAACAGACTAGATTTAAAGTACCAGTAAACTCTTATTTGTTTAACAGTTTTTAAAACGTATCTTAATAGCACAGTAGTAAAAAACACAATGCACATAAAAATCATAAAACTTATTTTAATTTAAATCAAGCCAGCCTACTAAAATTCCAGGCATGGCACAGCTTAATTTGACTTTATCCAATCACAGCACCTCATGTAAGTATTTTGCATTAATATTGTCATGAATTCTTGTTCCCAATTGCATGCGCAGTTCAAATTTTTACCACCATACGCGCATTTGTGATCTCTCTATTTATTGATGACGATTGCAATGCAAATGTACGTATGTCCGTGACATCAGGGTAAGGTACTGCACATGCACACGCATTCACAAACCTTTCATGATACAGCATGAGTGCTTAGAAATAATTATATATTCAAGTGCACTTTACTTGTATGATTTATAAAAAGTTGAAGCACATGTTGATTTATTATTTATATATCAAATTCTCAATTAATGAATTAAACATTTTTGGGCCTACTGTCTGGTCTACTAAATTATTGTCTACTAGTAAATCCCCCCCACCCCGACTGTAAACTATAGTGGTGTAAGTAGATGTGTTTGCGTTGTGTGAAATTATTTTAAAAATTCCTGAAGAACAGAGGTTAATCCTTCTATTACTATTTACATAATGAGATGTCCTTGTCACCATAGATAACACTTTAAAGGCATTAGTCACAACAGAATGAGAGAGTAATCCTTTTCAGAGTTTAGTTTGTGGGGCTAGGATGAAATCCGATGGGTTGATTAGGATTGGGGCTTGACAATTTAGGGTAATTGGATTGCTAAACCAAAACTTAAAAGGACATGAAACTGAAAAAAACTTTTTAGCAATGAACAGAATACCTTAAAAAATATGTTTCATAGTTATTTACTTTTAACTTTTCTCTTTAATTTACTGGTAATTTGCCTTTGAAAATTATTTTTTTTCCAAGCCCCATGTGGAACTCACAAGGTTCTACCCGGATTGGGATAGTGTGTCCGGTGTAAGTGGTGCGTGCGCAATCGTCTAGACACGTAAGCAATTACATCACCAGCTTGAAAATTCTCAGAAAATCAGACCTGAACAATCTATAGCAAAGTGTGTCACAGCGCAGTGCTGCAGTAGGGAAGTATGGGTGAGAGTGTAGACTGAATCTCCCCTAGTATTAACCTTTCACCTGTGTTATGTCCTAGCCATTTGGCTTTACTGAGGCCAACGGTGCTTCCAGAATGGGATCGGGCCCTGGTGGGCGTGCCGACCCGATCCCATCATTGAAATCTCGCAATCGCATTCACGATCATGAGATTTCAATTTGTTTACATCAGAACATTATTCCAATGTACACAAATCAAAATCCTCATGAAAGGGTTAACAAGCATTATACAGGTTTCTAATTTATATAATAAACATTAAATGAAAATGGCAATAACCAAGAAGAAATTACTAATAAATTAGGTGCGCTTATATATACATTCCCCCTAGCTTAACAAGCATGTTAAAGAAACATTAAAGATTATATGGATATTAAATTAAACCATAATAATCTTATAAAATGTATAAATAATTAAATTATATACATTCCTAATGTACATATTTAAAAGGATATGAAACCCAATCATTTTACTTTCAGAATTCAAATAAATCATACAATTTTAAACAACTTTTCAGCTTACTTTGATTATTAAATTTGCTTGTTTTTTTAGTATCCTTTGTTCAAGGAGCAGCAATGCACTACTGGAGGTTAGCTGAACATGTCTGGTGAGCCAGATAGCTTCTAACAATGTATTGCTGCTCCTGAGCCTATCTAGGTATTCTTTCAGCAAAAGATACCATGAGAATGAAGCAAATTTGTTAATTGAAGTACATTGCAAAGTTTCTGAATCATGAAATAAAATGTTTGGGTTTCATGTTCCTTTAATAGTATTTAATCAAAATATACTTTCCAAACTATTTAAAGGTACATAATACTCATATGCTAAATCACTTGAAAGTGATGCAGCATAACTGTAAAAAGCTGACAGGAAAATATCACCTGATAATCTTTATGTATAAAATGAAGATATTTTACCTCACAATTTCCTCAGCTCACCAGAGTAAATGCTGTCTAAAAAGTTATTTCAGTTACTGCTAAGCTGCAGGAAAGAAAAAGAAGAAAAAAGAAAGAAAGAAAGAAAGAAAGAAAGAAAGAAAGAAAGAAAGAAATTAACAGCAGCCAATCAGCATCAGCAGTGTGGAGGTCATGAACTCTTAGCGCTGCGGAATCTGTTGGTGCTCTACAAATAAATAATAACTCTTTTACTGTGATCTCATGAGATTTTACTTAACTCTCATGGGATTTCATAGAAAACTTTCTTAAACTGAATAGGGAAATAACTTGAGTGTGCATGAGGCACGCTCCCTTGCAGGTCCCGGGACAGGTAAACTGATTTGCTCCTTAAAACTCTTTACAATGGGGTATGAATACTTAGGACATTTTGAGGTAAAATATATTTCTTTTTTACATAGAGATGTTCAGGTGATATTTTCTAGTCAGCTTCTTACAGCTATGATGCATCACTTTCAAGTGTTTCAACATGTGGGTGTCATGGCCCTTTAAATACATTTTTTTACAGAAATATATTTCTGTTCATTGAAGTTCCATATTACTTTATGAGTGTTTATTAGTGTAAATAATGAAGTTTATTAAGATTATAACAGTTTGCGAGACCACCGATAAAATAAATACCATACTCAATGTGCATGCGCAAATCCCAAAGTAAATGCTTGCTTGTCTGAATTCAATTTAAACACAGTGGCAAGCGAACATTGAAAAAATGGTACTGTGCATGCGCTCTGTAGCGCTCCCAGATTAGAATTGTATGCAAAATATTTGTCAATGAATGGACGTGTGATTTTCATGTAGAGCAGCACTTTTTTTGTGGGCTGTCATTGGTAACGTAGAAATCTAATTAAAAGGGGGATTTTTAATAAAATGAAATCTCCATTTTCATAAAAAAGTAAGAAGAATTTATTTTACATATCTTGCTCAATCAATATATACTGTATGTGTTGTCAATCATAAGTATTTGCAAAGTTTTATAATCCTTTAAACAAACAAAACTATTTTTTTTTTTATTACAATAACAGGGTCTATAGGCAGATAAAATCCTGTGACAAAAAATCAGTTTAGATATGAAAGTGGAAAATGTCATTGTATGGTTTGATTATGAACTAATTAACGATTATTCTTTATTTCTTAAATTTGGTTTGCAATAAAAAAAGGTGACCACTGCACAGGATTTCCTGTTAGAACACACAAACTTCATAAGATTACAGTTTAAATACAAAGCAGGAAAGATGTCACAGAATAAGAGGAGGATTACGGAGTACTTATTGTATTAGTAAAGGTTATAAGTCTTGAGCCATTCATATATTCCTTGTAAACAAATAAAGTGTTTGTTTACTTGCCAAAACATGAAAGATAATGTATAAGCATCCAACCTTGTACAATGTCATCCTGCCGTTGTAGTGCTGGCCGCATGGGACGTGCTGTTTCTGGGTGTTTAAAGTTGTGACCGTCGTTGAAGGAGTGTCCCAAGGATCCAGCATTCCCTAGTCGCAGCTGCTCGTAATCACTTAGAGCTGCATTTACATCCCATTTCTTACCTAGTTAAAAAACAGTACCTTGTTAGTATATGTAAAATGAATTGCTGTGTTCTTACACTAACAAAATATTTCAAATTACAAATCCCAGCATAGTAATGAACCTTACTGGAAGGCACATTTAACGTTAGTGTTTGTTTGCAAAATTTACATACAAATGTCACTGAGCAGATACATTTATGTGGGCATCTGTTCACTTTAGAATGGATACGTTAAACAGACACATCAGGTCTACATCTGTAGCATTAAAGACATAAACTAATAAATTATTTGTGTTGCTCATTACAAATTACCACAACAGCTGTTTTGTAGAGCTATAAGTTACTATCTAGCGGTTGTCATATTGCATTTCTGTATTCCCGTGCGAGTTGGCAATGACTATTTCACACTTCTAAACCTGTAGGAAATGTTGTACAGCTTTGTATGCTGAGGAAGAACTACCTCTATAGAGAGCTGGGAATTCTGGTGGCATTTGCAAGAGTATAAAGTAGGGAATGCAACATGATCTCACGGAATTTACACGTTCTTTACAAATGATGGCCAAATCCCATTAAATAGTTTTTAAAGTAATATCAAGAGCCAGAGGAGATGTGCATATAGTAACTAATCCCTATGTCTTTGATATATGCATGTGCGTGCACACATGCGCAAATTTACAAGGGTATATACACACACCACACATAAATATTGAGACTGATTTGTGTTTTAAAGTGTTAAATGTGCACTAATACATCATAGCATTCCCCCATTACCGTAGTCCTGGCCGCCTCTGTGTGAAAAAACTTTTTTCCCCAGAGTTTGACAGACATCTGGTGCAGCCATTAGGCCATGTACCATACGCCCTATGTATTTTATCAGCTCTGCTGCATTTGAGGACTATCAGCAAGTGCAGTTTCTGGCATATCCGACCTGCAGCTTAAAGTAAGCAGTAAATCCAGTCTTACATAGAGATTCACTGTTTATTGCTGCAGTCATCTTTGAGAGATACCCCTAAAACGAACAAGCATTTTATTACTTTTACAAAACAGTAGGTTTAGAAGTTGGCTTTGAAGAGTGCATTTTTAAATATTTAAAATAAGTATATTAAAGGGACATTAAACCCAATTGTTTTCTTTCATGATTTAGAAAGAGCATGCCATTTTAAACAACTTTCCAATTTACTTCTATTGTCTAATTTGCTTCATTCTCTTGCTATACTTTGCTGAAAAGCATATCTAGATAGGCTCAGTAGCTACTGATTTGGTTGCTGCACATAGATACCTCGTCTGATTGGCTCACCCATGTGCCATGCTATTTCTTCAACAAAGGATATCTAAAGATAGAAGCAAATTAGATAATAGAAGTAAAATGGAATGTTGTTTAAAATGGTATTCTCTATCTAAATCATGAAAGAAAATGTTGGGGTTTTGTGTCCCTTTAATATAACTGTGTTGGTTGTGCAAACTTATACTTATGCCTTATGTTTGATCATAAATATCAGTGCCATAAAAAAAAAATTTGACATGAAACCCCAAAAATTGATTTAATGATTCAGGCAGAGCATATGATTTTAAACAACTGTCCAATTTACTACTATTATTTAATTTGCTTCCTTCTTGCGTTATCCTTTGCTGAAAGGTTTATCTAGGCAAGCTCAGGAGGAGCAAAGAACCTAGGTTCTACCTGCTGATTGGTGGCTGCATATATATACTGATTTGTCCTTGGCTCACCCATGTGTTCAGTTAGAAACCAGTAGAGCATTGCTGCTTCTGAAAGAAATGATACCAAAAGAATGAAGCAAATTTAATAATAGAAGTAAACTGGATAGTTGCTTAAAATTGTATGTTCTACCTAAATCATAAAAGAACATTTTTGGGTTTCATGTCCGTTTAACGTCCCTTTTAAAATAAAGTCAGCTCCTTGGTAGCAATGCACTACTAGGATAAAACTGAGCACATCTGGGGAGCCAATGACAAGAAGCATATGTGTGTAGCCACAAATCAGTAACTAGGAGTGCATTATTGAAAAGCATAGCTAGGCAGGCTCTGGACCAGCAAAGGATTCTAAGTCTCTAACCTGGAGTTCATTCAAATCTGTCCATAATTATCCATCAAAAAATATTTGAAAAAAAGCTTTCAAGGGGCATATCGATGGGTCACAAACTGATGCAAATTGTGGTGACAAAATGACTGTTTAACATGCTTTTGAACCCTTTATTTTGCATGCACAATGTATCATTTGCTGATATAAATAAGTGGTTGTAACTTTGTGTTGATGAAATGTTTTTTGGTTTTGTGTTGGTCACCAGATAACGTAGTTATAACCGCTTACAAACCAAAACACAAATGATTTCACACCAAAGACCAGAGAGATTTATCTGGCCCTAGACTAATTGACTAACTAGCAATAAACTACATTGGCACAGTCTCATAAAATAACCAGAAAATATTATTCAGTTCATATTGGCACATTAGGGCCACTTTTATTCTTTGTTGCATAAAATAGAATTGTTTTTTTCTAACTTTTTAAATAATTTTTGCTCCTATGCCAAGAAAAAAAAGCACTTATTTTCATGCATGGGAGGTGTGTCCCTGACCGCCTATAGAACTGGGGAGGGGGGTCCTCATGACTGAACGTCTACCAACAAATCTTCCAATTAGTTTCCAATCCAATTTAAATAGCATTCAGCCCTTTTTCATGAAAATAAAATGACGTTTGACACGTTTAAAAAGGGTTCTTGTGTTTGCACAATAAACTTTGTTTAATGCGCCTTTAAAAAGACAGATACAAGATCAATATGCCTATGTTCTCGCACTATATTCTAGAGACATAGGTATCATTTTAAGAGGCTTGGTATCGATGGGAGGGGGATACCCTTCTGCACCCAGTAACCAGCAATCTTGGCCTGGTTGCTTACCAATACTGAAACTCAAGGAACTGGTTTACATGTTGGGATAAATCTCTATTTTTATCAAGAGCAACATGAGTTTTTGGATACAGAATTGCAAATAGGTTGGGTAAAAAAAAAACTTCAGGAATGTAGTTTACACAAGGTCAGCTATGGAATGAGAAAATGATTTAACCATATAAACGTATTCCCAGTACATCAATTTCAGACACTGCAGCATCCCTTTAAAATGACTTCATTCTAAAACTAGTTATCACCCAACTGAGAGAAATAACAGCAACACTTCTACAGTTATGTTAAACATTTCTTTATTCACCATTATGGTTTCCTAACCTGGCTTAAAGGGACATAATACTCGTATCCTAATTTACTTGAAACTGATGCAGTATAACTGTAAAAAGCTGACAGGAAAATATCACCTGAGCATCTCTATGTAAAAAAGGAAGATATTTTACCTCACAATTTCCTCAGCTCAGCAGAGTAAGTTCTGTGTAAAAAGCTGACAGGAAAATATCACCTGAGCAGCATCTGCTTAGAGGTCCTTTACGATGGGAGGTGGCTACTGAGGAATTTTTGAGGTAAAATATCTTTCTTTTTTTTACATAGAGATGGTCAGGAGATATTTTCTAGTCAGCTTTTTACAGCTATGCTGCATCACTTTCAAGTGTTTCAACATATGGGTATTATGTCCCATTAATGCTGCCTCTATAAACAGATTTGCACTTAAATATAACACAATATATTTTTTAGATTTGTAATAAAAATTAGCTTATTTTTTAAAATAATAATTCAAAGTTGTACACACCATCAGAAATTCTATAGAACATGGTTTATTAAATCCTGGGGACATTCTATAAATTATTCTATGGCCCCTAAATATTTGCTGGCTGCTCAGTATTTTTAGCAGCTGATATTTTTAAATCAGCATTAAATTATAAAAAAAAAACTAGACAGAATGATGCTTTCAATGTAAACATCAGCCTGAGACTGAAATTCAGATTTCTTTACATTTAATTAGTTTAGTTGTATAAAATATATAAACAAAAAGGTGTTTAGTCTTCATAAAGCATAGGGCACAATCAGGGACAGTTCTAAATGGCTCACTAGAGTGTGGAATATAGCAGTGTTAAAGTGATTGTAAAGTTTAAGGAATTACTGCCTGGTATCTAAAACCAACATAAAAAACAGTGGCACTTTATTTCATTAAACTTTACAATGATGCTTCTTTTTTCAAATACTTCTTATTGAAAACATACCGCCGATCCTCCGCCCTCATCTCCTAATGTAGTCAGCATATCGCTGCGTCCAGCTTGTGGGGCACGCAACAATTGGAGGAAGCCGGATTCGTCATCGATATGCTAAATACAGTAGGAGATGCAGGCGGAAGATCGGTGGTCTGTTTTTCGTAACACAATAAGTATTTTAAAAAAGAAGTAACGTTTAATAAATTAAAGTGCCCCTGTTTTTAAGATTTTTTTTAGATACTGGGCCCTAATTCCTTAAATTTTACAATCATGCTAAAGCGTGCACTTCCACCTTTGACGGGAACTGGAAAACCCACAATTTTCTCCATTAGATTACAGAAAAACGGAAATAAATAAAATGTAAAAATCTGCAAATGTTTTATTTTTTACTACACTCAATATAACATTTTATATTACAATGTTAAAGTATCAAATGTCCCTTTAAAATAAATGTATAAACCTCTGATACAGAATATAAAAAACATGCAAGATTGCAAACAAATATTTATATATATTTATATATATATATATATATATATATATATATATATATATATATATATATATATATATATATATATATTGTGTAGAGAGCACTCTCACTAACAAAGTTCCTTCGTGCCAGGGTGCCAGCAGGTAAAAATGCAAGGTAAAGGAAGGCACTCACTGGTCTTTTCATCAAGTGTTTATTATCAAGCGTGACGTTTCGGGGGCACACTCTCCTTCCTCAGACAGAATCTATATATTTCAGTATAGATTTAGTTACATGGAATCTCTGTTTAGCTACTTTTTATCTTCCAAAGAATTTTACACCTGATAAATATTTTAGGGATTCATAATGACTTAATTCCCAAAGCTAACTTCTAGGGTGGCTGTTTGGCAACCATAAATTACAAGTTAATCTCTGTTTACAAAGATGTCAGTCATTTCTAATTTATGTTTATGATTTATGTTCCTCCAGCAGTCTTTTGGAAAACACTGTACTGTCAAACAATAGAAGAGCAGTGGCGTTCTCAATAATTACAATTACACAAAGCACAGAAAAGCATTATTTGATTCAGTTTTCAATCTAAGAGTCTTGAAATGGTTTCTAGTCTGGTAAATGTGAAAGACAGATTGAGAAGCATCCTCAAGCTGAATATTTAATCAGTGTCAGGAAGAAAAACAGACAGTAAGGTCAGCAGCACATTCACTAGACACGAGGAACACTGAACATCCTCCAAGTGTAGACGGTCAACTACTGATAGCAACATAGTTTTCATACAGCCCAGGTGCAGCTGCATTCCTCATACACACAGCATTTGCAAAAAGGCCCAGCATCTCCTTATTACTACAATACACTGCTACTCTCACTTTTTAGGTACATATTTGTCAGAGAATGTTGTCTTTCAATGTTTGCTCTCTATCTTTATGCATTCATTCTTAGCTCAACTCTGTGCATCCTATTTCACTTTAACTTCCAGACTATATGTAGAAGTCTACAAGTAAATGCATAGCTAGAAAGTTTTGGGGGGGTGTTTTGGGGGGGGGGGGTGTTAAGTGAAGTAGGGCAATTTCAGACACTGTGAGTGAAAATCTTTTGACATAATTCCACATGGTGCCAATGCATTATAGACCCAGATTGGTAGGGGATTTAGTGCCAGAGAAAAAAGGTCTGCGTTATTACAGCATGTCTTTATTTAGACCTCAGCTGGGTCTGCTGGTCAGTGACAGCTCAATGCACTCATGGCTTTAAAAGCCTCTTCACTAGCACAATAGAAAACAGACACTGAAGTTAAAAGTCAAGACACTGAAGTACAGAAACAAAAGCCAGAAAGATCTGCACATCCAGCAATAACACTTATTCTGTGGGTACAAATGGCTCGTCACAACATTTACACAATGGGGCACAGCTAGTCAAGGCTTCAAAAATGTTACTGCTTGAGATGGCTCAGTAGGTCGAGTGTAGCACCTGCCTTATCTGGCCACACCTGTAGATTGCAGAATGAAATCCAGGCAGGGACACCTAAGCCTTTCATGAATCTGTGCTTGATACCATTGCATTGGGTAATAATTATTTATCAGCTGTCAATCATCAAATGGAATAAAAAGCAAGACAGCAGATACATTGCAAAAGGTTTGCATACAAAATGTTATGAAAGAATTTCAAATGTAATTTTGTTAGCAAAATGTGCATTGTTTTGAGACATAATTTATAAAAAGTACTCTGCTGACTAAACCATTTCTGTGCATAATGCAGCAGGGTTTGAAATATGCACTTTCTATTCTCAGATTCTAAATTGAAGAAAAATAAATAATGAAGCTAAATTGCAAAACTTTTTTTTACTACACATAATAAGCTGTTCAACCTCACAACCAACTACGTTCCCTTATCACCAAATACTTCCCTGAACCGCCTTCTTCAATCAATCAATGTCTGACTTACGTTTCTCTGCTCCCATTATTACCACCTCTTTCGATTTGAAGCCATCTCACATGCAGCTCCTACTCTCTGGCATTCTCTACACCCCTCCAGCAGACTGCCTCAAGCCTTGTATAGCTTCAAACCCACCTATTTATAGAGGCTTATCACCTATTCTGTGACATTTCATCATAATCTGCAAAATAATTCTTGTACACTGCATTGTTTAAGTGCTGCAACTACAATCTTTGTGACAAGTTATCTCCCGCCCCCTTTCATCTGTAGACTGTAAGCTCTTCGGTTTTAGTATTATTGCAAACCATGTGTTGTGTTACCACCACCCATACTCAGTGCTATTTGGTGGCTCTTTACAAATAAAAGATAACAAAATTTAGATCCTTCAACCTATAACAACACTGTTGCGGAGAGAAAGCCGATACATTACCCTAACCTAAACTAACACAAATACACCAATGACTTTCATACAGACCCTGCAAGATATAATCCCTAATACCAAACCTTTGCTAGGTCTTCCTACATCTCACATTTGTAGCCACCCGCATTTAGTTTACAAAACATTTTATTTCTATAGTTCTAAGCATAACAAATAAAAATAAAAGTAACGGTTGCAATTCCGGGGCCCTTTAAATTGCACTGTATGTCAACCTAATGTATGAATATGTATCTTGTTTTAACAATGAATGCTTTCAGAATAAAACAAAATGTAAGGTTTGCTAAAAGACTAATGGTCCATGACTCTTTAATCCCTGGCTTTGCTTTTTGCCATCAATCTGTGTACAATAGTACGTTCCATTCTCTTATCTTACTTTGCAGAAGGTGTGGCTTTGGACACCATGCAGCCACAACCTGCTCTCCTGCACTTTGTACAGCACACAGAATCTGTGTCCTAATCAGCTTTCTTTGTTACCTTGTTTTGAGGAGATGATGGTTTAAAGTTGCCCCATTACAAGCCCATTTAACATAATAAAACAAGACGTTAAACTAACAAGTGATTAAAGGCATGAGTAATGTATAGCAGTCATTTAACGCCACATTACAAAAGTCCTGCGTAAAAAAGAAAACGGCAGCATTTAATTTGCACAATTTACAAGGTTTTGTACTTACAAAGTAGTCCAGGGATACACCCCTTGGAAAACCCTCCAGAATATTTCTACCTGGTATAGTTTACTATAAAAAAAGCAACATTTTTTGTGTGCGTGTCTGAAAAAAATGTAGTAAAAGCTGCTTAAAGAGACACTCAATTGAAAATTAAACTTTCATGATTCAAATAGAGCAGGCAATTTTAAACAACTTTCCAATTTACTTCCATTAACAAAATGTGCACAGTCTTTTTATATTTTTTGATACACTTTTTGAGTCACCAGCTCCTACTGAACATGTGCAAGAATTCACAGAATATACGTGTATGCATTTGTCATTGGATGATGACACAGGAGGAGTGGAAATAGACATAACTGAAATTTGGCAGAAAAATTCTACTACGCATTTGAAGTTCAGACTAAGTGCTATTGCATTGTCTTTTTATCTTGCATTTGTTGATTATGCAAATCTACTGTATTTACTGGTCCTCTAAATTTAAACTGAATCAGTTGTGCAGTTCTTACTACTATTATGCTCATTGGCTGATAGGCACTTCCTGCTAATGAACATTGGCTGATTGGCATTTCCTGCTAATGATCATCAAACATTAGAACAACATAAAAGTCAAATAGTTTTAGTAGTAAGTGTGCAGCTGGATACTGATGGGTTATAGTATGCCTAAATGCTGCACTTTTATATTGAGAATAGAACATATTTCAGTACAATGTCCCTTTAAGTATGCAGGATACAATCCGGCCACTGGGGTGTGGAAACAATATAAAAGGAAAAAAGGTGGAACAAATGTACAGTGATGTACATTTTTAGGTGGGATTTTGGAGTATAATGTCAATTTATTTCACTTTCATGATTCAGAGAGAACAAATAATTTAAAACAACTCCCCTATTTACTTCTAATATTAAATTAGTTTTTATTCTCTTTGTATTCTTTGTTGCAGGAGAAGCAATGCTCTTCTGGGAGCTAGCTGACTATATCAGGTGAGCCAATGACAAGAGGCATTAATGTGAAGCCACCAATCAACAGCTAGCACATAGTAGTGCATTGCTGCTATGAAGCCTACCTAGGTATGTTTTTTCTACAAAATCAAACCGAGAAGGAAGAGAAAGTTGTTCAAAATTATATGCTCTCTCAAGCGTGAAAGAAAATATTTGGGTTTCATGTCCCTTTAAAGAATATGCTAAAAGTTCAAACCTGCTCTTTAAGAGCTAAAAAAAATATGTAAATTTATAAATCTCTCTTCTCTGCTTTGAACATAAGTAAATAATCAGGTCCAGTAAGTTTAGCTAAAGTGCTGAGTATGTTTCAGACTCCTCGTCCTCTGTACTTGCCCCGTGTGAAGGATTCATATGATGTCACACACGAGCAAGTGACCTGAGCCAGAGGAATTTCCACATTGCTTTTCTCAGAGGGAGAGGAGAGTCTGCCTAGGGGGTTACAAGTTCCTCTAAGTTGCAGAGGATTGCTGTAAAATAGCAGTTACCTGTTTTTGTCTGAGGGGGTTCTAACCAAACCATAGCCCCCCACGAGTGCTATTGGGATTAGTGACCCTTAATTTGAAAAGGGAGAATCATATCTTTCATTTGACACATCAGATTTCACCCTCTGAATGGAGGTCATCACCTGCCCCACTTTAACAGGAAATTTTTAATGGGGGACTGTTACAGAACCCCTATCTATAATCTCCCTACCTTATTTAATTAAAGAAGGTGAGATCACATTTATCCCACTTAAGGTGTCTGATACCTCTCTAATAATTAGAGAGGTATCAGACACCTTAAGTGGGATAAATGTGATAAATGACAGTCCCCTACGAATTAGAGTCTAATTCGTAGGGGACTGCCATAAAAATGTTGTTTAATGTATGGGGGGAGTGGGAGACCTTATCCTTTGCAGATAGGGATCGTAGCATCTTATTTGCCTGAACTAGTTAAAAAATAAATGCAGGTATTTAAATAAATGGTTGACCTGGGAGAGTGTACAATTAGATGACATCAGTAATCCCCTACTTATCACAGGGGTATGAGACACCTACATTGCAATTATGCTTCTAGTCAGTTTCTATACCTTTAAGTAGGGGAGTAGGACATGCATGGACTGTCACATCTCTATGAAATATGAATAGGAATAAACAAACAAAAAAGTAACTACATTTTAAATCTATATACATAACTCATTACATTTTATTTTCTAATTTTCAATCAGTCACCTTTAATGAATAACAAAGGTAAAGGATTATTTTTATGGTGTTTGAAACATTTGGAAAATAAATGAGTATCATTATGTTTACTGTGTATACTATTGAAAATTATAGTTTGTCGTTTTCTTATATTTGGGTATCTTTGCAAACTAAAGTTTTTCTCTCAAAGTGCTCAGTATGCAAAAAACAAACAAACAAAACAACTAGCAATAATTTGTAACTGCAAAAGACTAAAATTGGTGTCAGGGCATTGGTATAAAATGGCTCAGCAGCTAAGGGGTTAATCTAAGGGGGGGGAGAGAGAGAGAGAGAGAGAGAGAGAGAGAGAGAGAGAGAGAGAGAAATTTCAAAATCTGTGTCCCTTTAACCCTTTGTCTGCCAATTTAAACTGAAACTCACTAAACTTCAGGAATAAAAGGGCTCGAAGGGAACTTCTGTTTCATGTGCAAACAACAGTTTTATTCTCCAAATAAGCAAGCACTGCCACCTGAGGCCGGAAGAAAGGTTTTACCAAAGGACACCAGGGTTTGAGGTGGACTCTTCTATAAAACAAAGGTCAGTAAATCCTTCACATATGCTGCATAAATTAAAATTTATTTTCAAGTTGCATGGGGGAAGGCAATTCAGCTAAGCCACAATTAGTTCTGGTACTGTGAATAGTTCAGAGACAGTTGGGTGTCATGGTCCATATTCTATATGAAAGCATTTCCAGACTATCCAAGCACATTGTGAGAGGAGCACAGTTCTGCCCAGGACACAGATCACAAACATGACAGAAAGCCCCTAAAGCAAGCCGTGCTCTGACCAATCTTGTGGGCAACGGTTCAGGAAATGTCAGTTTTTGGAGGCTGTTTTCTAAATGAACAGAATGTCCAAATTGTGTTCATTTGGACTTTAACACAAAGCTTCTTTCTGTAGCGAGTGTCAGATTTAAAATCACAGCCTTTTATAAGCAGGGACAATTTGTCCTAAACCAAAACAGTTATGTCACTTGGAAATTCTGCCTATTGCTACTGAACCCTAGGGCTTGTAAGAAGACAACAGATTATGTGCTGCAAAAGAATGCCAACTAACTTAAGATGAAACACTGGCAGACAAGTGTTATAGAAGGCCTTTTAACATGTATGCAGCCTACTACGTATTTCAAGTATCAGAGCAGTGTTAAAGCCTATAAATTGCACCTCCAAATACAACTAACTGAGGCAACACCACACACTGTATTTCTGCTGACAACATATCAGACACTAACAAGTATGGTCCTAAACCAATGGTCTCAATGTACAGGCCCTGGGGCCATATGCATCCCTCAAGATAGTTTAATATGGTCCTCCATTTTTATTAAGTAAATAATTAATTTAACCCCATCCATTTTTGTAGGGTTCTAAGAGGTGTAAACAAGTTGATGTTCTATATAGGCAAGATAGATATAAATACAAGCATGCATTATCCAGTGTAGACTCCAATTATGCACTGCTTGGATAAATGTCACTTTTTTTCAGTTCCAGAATGATCACTTCACTTGGCACTCACAAGATTAATATACCACTGTTATGTCTATTGTTGACTACAGCTACCATGTAATACTACCTGGGTAAATGTCACTTCCAGTTTCTAGTATATCCAGAGCACTCTGTTCAAGTGGCCCCCATGGGAGAAGATCACTTGGCCAGTGGCCCCCTGGATACAATGAGCTTGATAACCCTGCACTAAACAGTCCAGTAAGACTGTGCATTGATCTAGGTGCCCATTAGCTACGAAGGCAAACCATAATTTACTTTGTTTCACAAATGTTTTTCATTTATCACAGAGCTGACTCATTATTTTAAAAGCAAGTGACATCACGAGAGATCTTACACAGTGTAACATAAAAAAGTAATACAGAACAAAACACCATTATATAAAAATGATCAACCAGCTAGGAAATTAAAAGGAATGTGAAAGTCAAAATGACACTTTCATGGTTTGGATTTTAAGAGATTTTTCAATTTACTTCAATCAAATGTGCTCTGTTCTCTTGGGATCCTTTGCTGAAAAGCATACCTAGGTAGGCCCAGGAGCAGCAATACACTTCTTGCTGCTTTGGAGCCGGCTTAATCCAATTGCATAGCTATATGCTAGCACTAATGCAATAATAACATGTTCTAGCACATTAGAACAATTTCTTTTTCTACTGCCCACATATTTAGGAGGCAGTCATAGATGTACAATAACCTAATAAAACAGAAGCCAGTGATAAAATGCAAGGAGCCTGGCACCACTAAGAATATATTTTAGCCTTTTCTCTTATTATAAACAAACCTAGCATATACAATGAAAGTCAGCAATATTTAGTACATGGAGCTACTTCTAAATAAATCTTCCAGCCATAATTGCAGGATTTCTCATGCAATCTACAGTATACCTGATCCGCCGTATAACGATCCTCTTTCATGACACCCTGGTTGAGAAATACTACTCTAACCAGTTAAGCCCCGTTTCAGTCTCCTCCCCACAAAACACAAACTATTTACAGAACACACAGTAGGGTATTAAGTGTTAAACTACAAACACACTGACCACTTGCTGTACAATATTCACTACACGGCACTCAGCCCGGCTGTACCTTACCTGTGTGTGCAGGCCGTGCAACTTCTGCTATCTATGAGATACTCTGATCTCTCCCAGTACAATGTACTAAGTTCAGAATGCTAATACATTTTATTGGTTTGAAAAGAATATGTGAGGTGTGGTTTAGAATGCCATTTTTTTTATACAGAGAGAGTAAACTGTGGTCATATATACAAAGACGACATAAAGATGGCGAAAAACAAGAGCTAAAACAACTCTGAAGCGTGCATGCTTACAATAACTTAGGTATCATCTAGTTAAAGTGATGGTAAAATCTGACAAACTGCTGCACATATTTCTAAAGGTCGTATCCTAAACTAGCATATTGCTATGCTTTTTTATTAATCAATTCATCAGCACACTGAATTATTTCACTTTTATTACCGCTCCGTTACTGTATTGAATCCAGCCTCTCTCTAAGATTTTTGAAGATACTTCTTTGACTGGCATCTGTTCTAGCCAATCACAGCCTCACCATGGGCCCCATGAAAAAGTCTATCTGCACGCTCCCGTGCTCGGAACGCTGACATGTTATTGAAATGCGCATGCGCTACAACTTACGCTATTTGCGCAATATAATAAGTGAATTAGCTGCTTCGCCAACAGTAAACAGTGCATCTGTTTAAAGCAAACAGTCAACTATTTCCCTTATTATATTGCGCAAAAAGCATAAGTTGTAGCGCATTTCAATAACATCAGCGTTCCAAGCATGGGAGCGTGCAGATACTTTTTCATGGGGCGCATGGTGAGGCTGTGATTGGCTAGAACAGATGCCACTCAAAGAAGGATCTTCAAAAATTTTAGAGAGAGGCTGGATTCAATACGGTAACAAAGCAGTAATAATAGTGAAATAATTAAATGTGCTGATGAATTAATTAATAAAAAAGCATATCAATATGCTAGTTAGAATACGACCTTTAGAAATATGTGCAGCAGTTTGTCAGAATTTACCATCACTTTAAAGGGATAGTAAACACCAAAAATGTTATTGTTTAAAAAGATAGATAATCCCTTTATTTACCATTCCCCAGTTTTGCATAACCAACACTGATATATTAATATACTTTTTACCTCTGAAACTACCTTGTATCTAAGCTTCTGCAGACTGCCCCCTTGGCTAAGTTCTTTTGACAGACTTGCATTTCAGGCAATTAGTGCTGACTCTTAAAATAACTCCACATGCATGAGCACAGTGTTATTTATATGAAACACATTACCTAATGCCCTCTAGCTATGAAAAACTGTCAAATGCATTCAGATAAGAGGCGGCCTTCAAGGGATTAGAAATTAGCATGTGAGCCTACCTAGGTTTAGCTTTCAACTAAGAATACCAAGAGAACAAAGCAAATTTGATGATAAAAGTAAATTAGAAAGTTGTTTAAAATTACATTCCCTATCTGAATCATGAAAGTTTAATTTGGACTTTACTACACCTTTAACTGTATTTTAAATCAGCACAAAATAATTTGTACCTGATACAGAACTACCCCCAGCTAGGAATGCATTTCCTTGAAATTGAACTCCAAGATTATTTGTAGAAATAGGCAGAAGAACATTCCTTAGACTTGTATGATTCAGATAGAATAAGCACAAAACAAACAAACAAAAAAACTGCTTTCCAGTTCACATTTATTATCTAACTTGATTTATTCTCTTGGTATTACTGGGAGCTAGCTATTGACTGGTTGCTTCACATATATAATTATCATCATTTCCTCACCAGAAGTGTTAAACTAGCTCCCAATAGGGCATTATTGCTTCTGAACCTATTATTCAACAAAGGTTACCAAGAGAATGAAACAGATTTGATAATAGAAGTAAATTGGAAAGTTGTTTAAAAGTGCACACTGTATTTAAATAACGAAAGTTTCATTTTGACTTTAGTGTCCCTTTAAATGCCAGGAACAGAAGCAAGCAAGTGCATTGATCTGCAAGTAAAACCTTATCCTGGTAACAAAGCATGTAGACAACTTTCCGAACCATAAAAAGCATATTTTATGCGCATAAAAGCAAGCAAAAAATATTCCCCCAATAACTGCTGTTTAGCATTTTACAATATCGTTATTGTAGGTTTTTTAGAAAGGTGCAAATATTAAGCAGCCTGTGTTACAGAGAGGCATCATTTGTTCTTTTCTTTTTTTAAAAAAAACTAACTTTTTTTTTTAAAACAACGTGATGCCCTCTTATGTATGGAAGACTATGAAGGAAGCACATAGATATGCAAACCCTTTTTTAAATGTTACGGCGAGTCATAAATATTTCTGGTTAATGAAGTTAGTAGTGATCAGACAAAGAAACCTGGTCTTGACCCCTCTTACCTTCAAGGAGGTCTCTAGCCAGTCCTGGCTCTGCTCCAGTTGAGAGGACAAATTCTGACAGGACGACGTCCATGTCCAGTAGTTCATGTGATCATGAATTCTTTTCGGACAGTTGGAAACAGGTGGGACATAGATCAAAGCTTAGTTCTTCAATCTAAGATTGAAACAACGCATAAATCTTGTGTTACGTCCTATATAATAATCAGCTGGACAATAGACATACCAACAGAACAATAAAAGCAGATATGTCTCGTTTTCATTTAATTCCACTGGAAAAAATGAATAGATAAAACTTCTCTGATCACATGAAGAAGTGCGATGATATAAATAAACTCTACTGTTATCTTATTCACAAGGACCTCTTTAAAAGACTCTTAGCTGTCTTTGTTCATTTTATTTTCCACAAAAGCATTTCCTAACTCCGCCTCATTGATCAGAAGCCAAAAATGACATTGTTCAAACTCCTACAGGTAGCAGCTTTAACCAAAATCTTCCATAACACGCCCACAACTTGCTAGTCTAATTCTTTAAAGTTCGACGTTTTATTTCCTGTCATATTAATCTGCCAAATCAAGATGATCTGTAAGGGTTGCATGCTGTATAAAGAGCAAAGGGCTAAGTCTTTTTAAATTATTGTATTTATCTTCTTTATATCAAATGAGAAATCCATAACATTATAGGATCCCGACGCTTACTGGAGACAGAGGGCAGGGCAATCAATGAAACAAGTCTACAGTCCTCTACCGTTTCCACTCTGATACCGTAAGTGAAATTAAACGGTTAGTGCCGGTATCCACCTTAAAGTGCCATATAGTTGCTTTTTTGTATCTAAGAGCATACTTAAATATATGCCTTTTTTTTCTCTCTAAATAATAAATACCACAAAAAGTAAAACTACAGCACTGCCATCCAATGTAATCCGATTTGCAAGGACACTCCTCTTGTACAAGTTTATAATTTATCATGTTCAGACATAATTTCTTCATCTTCACTTATCTTACTATATTTAATAACTGGCATTTAAAGGGACATGATAACCAAATGCTGAACCATTTGAAAGCCATGCAGCGTATCTGTAAAAATCTGAGTAGAAAAGATCACATGAACATCTCTATGTAAAAAAAGGAAGATATTTTACCTCAAAATTTCCTCAGCATCCCACTGTAAAGGGAATTTAAGCATTGCATAAGGATGCTAGTCCCGGGATTTATGAGGGAGCGTGCAGGCGTGCATCTGGTATGTGCATGCACTGTCACTTTATTTCCCTCAGTTTAAAGAAGACCACGATGAAATCTCGCCAGAATTCAGGTGAAATCCCATGAGATTACAGTAAAGAAAAGTGTGACCTCACCCTTTGCAGATGACAGTAGGTGAAAGAGAACACTTACTCTGGGGAACTGAAGACATTTTTAGGTAAAATATCTTACATTTTACACACAGATTTTCGTGTGATAATTTCAAGCCAGCTTTTTACACTTATGTCTCATCACTTTCAAGTTATTTTGCCTATGACTATCATGTTCCTATAAAAATAAATGTATGTAGTATTTTGTATGCATCTATGAATTGTAGTACATTAAAGCTTTGCTGAAAGATAAAATGCATGTTCCTGACCTAAATAAATATTTATTGCACAAGCTGATAGCTTGTTCCTGTCCCTGTCCACCATTAACAACTTGGGAAATTATGCACAAAATGTATTTTAAAAGGACATAAAAGTGGAAAATGAAAATGCTCTAATGTAATAAAACATATTATTACACTATTGCTTGAATATATCTGTACTTAACCCCTGTTAAGGGTCATGTCCATTTAATGCAAGTTTCATTATTCATTTTTTTAAATGATTTTTACATTTTAACTTTTTACGTCCGATTAAATCAGATTAATGAATTAATTCAGATTTTTCTTTTTTTTATTATTTAAAAAGGATTTTAAATAAAATGCTTTGAGGAAAAAGTTATCTAAAGATAGCTTTCTTTTTAAGATACATTATAATCCAAATGCTATTCATCCTGAAATAAGTTTTTAATTATGTAGCATGAAGTTGTATATTCATGGCTGTAATGTTTATATTTTTTGGTAAATTAATTCCAATAATCCATTCACCCCCAAGGCAGAAAATCCTGTGATCTGAGATATCATTGCAGAAAATGCAGAAAGAACAGGACACATGCAGGAGCTGTTAGTGCTTTTGCTTTGCATCGCTGCTTCACATCAGGCTGTTCTCTTCAAACAGTATTGTGCTCTGGCTACACTATGTAAGTCTTCCTTAAAGGGACAGTATACACCAATTTTCATATAACCATGTAATAGACACTAGTAGAAAGAAGAACATCCACAGATACTGATCTAAAAATCCAGTATAAAACATTTAAAAAAAACTTACTTAGAAGCTCCAAGTTTAACACTGTTAATGAGGTTAGGCTGGGACACCCAGTGAAAGGGGCTGGGAAAACAGGATACACTCCCCTCCCCACATATGAAAAGACAGATAATAGAAGTAGGAGCCGCAGGAATCTGTAGACATCAGTATACATCTAAAACCTTGGGGCTTTGTTAGGAGTCTGAACATTAGTACAATGTTATTGAAAAATAAGCAAAACTATACATTTTTACAAAAACACCCCCAGATGGGCTATATAAATGGATCATCTGTAAAACATTTATGTAAAGAAAAATCTAGTGTACAATGTCCCTTTAACACAGTGCTGCCACAGCAAAGTGCTGCTTGATGAGAACAGACAAATAAGGAGCAGTGCAGCAAATCGGCAGCACATTTATTGATGACCGTCTCTCAAGGATTTTGTTCATCCCCACCCTTGCCTTTCCCGGCCTGCAAAGCTGAGAATCCTAAATGTAAGAAGTTCTTGTGAGTAATGAACCCTTTTTTATTACTACATGTTTACCTTATCATTCGGTGATCTTAGACCAAGAGCAAAGGAAACAAATTTAAAGAGACATATTAAAAACAACAAATTGTATTTTTTTCTTTGCAGCTAATTTACAATGCAATTTTCAGCTGCTGCAATATATTATAAAACTGCAAAAAATTGCTTTATTCTCCAGTTGACTAACACGTTGCAATTGAGCTGGTGCTTTAGTGTAACTGACAAATTTAACATTGAATTTCCTTTCAAAATGGCCTGCAGAAACATTTTCACAAAAAAAAAAAAAAAAAAAATCTTATCGCAGAAAGTGAAGAAAAAAAAAGTTCTGCCTCTGGGCCATTTACAATGTTTTGCTATACCAGATGTTTCTGTACGATTATTTTGTACATTTTTTTTATCTAGAAGATATCACATATTCTTGGTTTTGTAAGTTCTCACAATTGTGAATTTGTGCCAGCAGAAATAACCTGCCTCTTCTTGGCAGCAAATCATTTCTAAAATAAATATACAAAGTTGAGGAATAAAGGGCACAAACCCATTTTTTTTCTTTTATGATTCAGATTGCAGACAGTCAAATTTGGCCCTCCAGAGGTTTTAGAACTACATTTCCCATGATGCTCAGACAGCATATCAGCTGGCTGAGCATCATGGGAAATTTAGTTCCAAAACCTTTGGAGGGCCAAGTTTGAGGATGTCTGAAAGAGCATACAATTTTAACCAGCTTCCCAGATTACTTCTATTATCTATTTTTTGGTATCTTTTGTTGAAGGAGCAGCAAAGAACTACTGGGAGCTAGCTGAACACATTTGGGTAAGCCAGTGACAAGAGACAAATGTGCAGCTACCAATCAGCAACTAGCTGCAACATTGTATAACAAAGCTACAAATAATGTTTCAAAACACTGCTGCCATAGAGTACTAAAGACACATGCACACTTCTGAGCCTTCCTAGTTTTACACGTCAATAAAAGATACGTAGAGAACAAAACAAATTTCAGAAGTAAATTGAAAAGTTGTTTAAAATAACATGCTTTACTGTCCCTTTAAGTACTCATAGTTTATAATGCAAAAATAATACTGCAAATAGGAGGTCACTTTATAAATACCAGGAAAAGAATAGCCACATACTGTAAAAGCACAGATCTTCCCTGGGGGACAGGGAAAGCCTCACAATCCCAAACTATCAAAGCATACTTTATTAGACACTACTGCAGAAGTACATGTATCACCACACAGAAATCCAGCCCTTGCCAATGCTACTATCCTACTTTTTGCAGACAACAAGGCTAGCGTTGGTCATAATGTTAGTATAAAGTATATTGTTTTGCCGTTATCATCAGCTAAAGCCAATTAGGGACATATATATATATATCAGATTTAGGGGTAGAATTATCATACCCCGGGCGGACATGATTCTCTATAGTAAATCATGTCCGCCCTGCATCGATGAATGCTGACAGCATACGCTATTGGCATTTAACATTGCACAAGCAGTTCTGGTGAACTGCTTGTGCAATGTCGCCACTTGCAGATTTGCGGCCGCTAGCAGGGGGTGTCAATCAACCCGATCGCATTTGATCAGGCGGATTAATGTCCGCTGCCTCAGAGGAGGCGGACGAGTTAAGGAGCAGCGGTCTTAAGACCGCTGCTTCTTAACTCCTGTTTCCGGCGAGCTTGAAGGCTCGCGCAGAAACAGGGATATACTGCCCCATTCATGCCGTGATAAATCGGCCCCTTATCCTTGAGATTAGAAAGTCTTACATTTTCAGAGTTAAATTACATGAAAAGGAGGCAAAATAAAGAACGAATGTATACTGCAAAGTTGTTTCATTATGCATAACTAAACATTCAATATAAAAATCTTAAAGGGACACTGAACCCAAATTTTTTCTTTTGTGATTCAGATAGAGCATGAAATTTTAAGCAACGTTCTAATTTACTCCTATTATCAAATTTTCTTTATTCTCTTTGTATCTTTATTTGAAATGCAAGAATGTAAGTTTAGATGCCGGCCCATTTTTGGTGAACAACCTGGGTTGTCCTTGCTGATTGGTCAATAAATTCATCCACCAATAAAAAAGTGATGTCCCCCTATGTATATCAGGGGTCGGCTCATTTGCCTAATTTTATGTAAAGTTCTGCTGCTTTATGCACATAAACGCTGTTCTCTTTCAGTAAATCCCAATAAAAACCATGTAAACAGTTCAGTTTTAAACACAGATAAAAGTTCTAGCCATAGAGACAAAATTAGAAGAAGAAAAAAATATTGCAGCAGTCTACACTTAATAATTCTGGCATGTGCTGATGCTTAGAAAACTCCCTCGTACAAAAGAATGTCAGTCTTGGAATGGAAGCATGAACTATAGATGACAACACAGGGAAACTGGAGCAAAGCAATGCAGAGACTGAAAGAAAACATTTGATGCACACATTTTACAATGCATATTTACAAAAGACCGTCCCTTGCCCACGAACCAAACAAAAACAGCTTGTTCTGGGCATAGCTTTAGCAAGCACATGATCTCCATTGTACTGAAGCTGGACCATGCATCTTAAATAATATGTTTACAAGTACTTAGATTAGGGATACGCTGACGCTTTAACAAATAATCATTTAAAGGTATTTTAAAGCTTCCAAAGGTTCCTAGTATGCACATTTTGTAATGCAACACTGCAAAATAGTGCAGCCATGACCCAACTCTAGTTTAGAAGAGAATATGCTGTTCTGGCATTATGTCACAGAGTCAGGGTTACATGTCTGACTCCTCTATGTATGGTACAAATGAACCCAACATTTTTCTCATGTGCACATTAAGACATCTTAAAGGGACATGAACCAACATTTTTTCTTCAGTGATTCAGATATAGCATGACATTTTAAGCAACTTTCTAATTTACTCCCATTATCAAATTTTCTTTATTCTCTTGGTATCTTTATTTGAAATGAAAGAATGTAAGTTTAGATGGCGGCCCATTTTTGGTGAACAACCTAGGTTATCCTTGCTGATTGGTGGATAAATTCATCCTCCAATCAAAAACTGCTGTCCAGAGTTCTGAACCAAGAAAAAAGCTTAGTTGTCTTTTTCAAATAAAGATATCAAGAGAATGAAGAAACATTGATAATAGGAGTAAATTAGAAAGTTGCTTAAAATTGCATGCTCTATCTGAATCACGAAAGTGTCCCTTTAACAAGGGAGTGAGCAAAGGCTCCTGACATTTAGTTCTGTCTCTTAATTTAATACATATAATAATAATACGTATGCAGACCCCTCCGCTTAACCCTACATACTCGTTATTATTTACAAACAGAAGATATGTTCATTTATTAAAATCACTCAATGGCATAGGAAATTATATGGTTCTTTTAAAGCTTATTACATGTGACATGATGACTATAAGCATATAGAAAAAAGTAACAAATAATGCTTCTGCAATGTGACTAGCCACACACACAAATGGCAGTTACAGTAACATTGTACCCTCTGACATGTAATTGTTTTCATATCTATTATATCCTGCATGATGGGGCAAATTGCCCTTCAAACTTGCAACTGCAATTTAAAAAAAATAAAATAAATAACCCTGGACTGTTTCGACCACGGTGATTGACAACCTCAGTTCTAATGTGCAATCCTGGGCGGACAGGTTGTCTGCATGTGAACCTGGTCCGTCTAGATAATGATAATAATTGAAGGCTAGATTTTTTCAGATGACATATTGTACAGACAATACACCTTACTACCCAATCTAGATTAAATATTTCCCCCACAGAACCTATGTTTTAGAAGAGATTTTCTGGGGTGAGGGGGAATAGCATAAGGGGAGGTCAAACCAACACTTTAAAAGTGATGGTTTCACATAGTTTTAGAGAACAAAAAATGTTGTGAAACAGCTGATCAACTGCAGCTTTGTTATATCCATCTATGTATACAAAAACAATATTTATTTATATATCTGGAAGTGGCAAATTCACCTTGTGATTTCACACCCAATGTTTCAGTGTACTGTATATGCTTGTGAAACGGAAGATAAGCCGCCTGGCACACAAAAGGCATAGCAATAAAACATTTCTATCCGTACATTCATATTCCTAGCAGTGCCAATGTCACCTTCTTACATCACTGAATTACTGCAGAAGTCTGACAGATCGTCACAGCCATGTTGTGCTTATGTGTCAGCACAGAAATATATATAATCAGGAACAAAGTTGTCTCAACAACAGTACAAGTAACATCAAAACGTAAACAGACGAGGGTTAATAACTTTGTGTTCACTCTAAGCTCACGTTTATATTGTTAGAACTATTTATATTTTTTTACTGTACTTTTTGTCAGACTCATTATTTAGGGGTCAGGGGCTCAGTGGATTTGTCTTGTCTGGCTTTTTCATGTTATACAATCCGCATCCTGGTAATACAAGATCCAGTTACATGGTGAGTAACAATGATAGAATCAACATGACTCAGGGCTCTGGAGCTACTTCATTGGCCAGAAAGCACTGGGAGGGGGAAAATCTGCTTAGGCCTGCAAGTGGCCAGAAATGGCTTGCAGTGGCAGATGGCAGGCAGCTATTTCACAACCGGAAACGCTACACACAATATAAGGACACACCATGAACACCTTGGCAGATGTACTTAACCATTCGCCTGCCAAAGCCCAGTGACAGGTTACGCAAGGACAGAGGACTATGCTTCATTTTCTGCATTGCTAGAGGGCCAGTCACATTCCCTGCTCACTCTGTGTACTTTACACACGCATTAGGATTTTCACAGTAGTTTATAAACAATGTGTGTATATTCCTGGCCCAAAAAACAAAAAAACTATTCTCCCAATCATCCTTTTGTATTCTTCCTTTCAGAGTCTGCTCAAAGATACAAATACATGAGTTAAAAAATAGATTTATGTGTAAAATCTTAAATAACATGCGAAAAGTTGTGCAATGCATAAAGTGAATACTGAAAGAAAAGTCTAGTGGGCCGCAGGGCATCTATGCCAGCTAACTATGGGCGAGTAGGTCTGGTGACTATTCTATTTAGTGACCATTTCAAACAACAATTTGCTGTTAAAGGGATAGGAAAGTGAAAATTAAACTTGTAGGATACAACATGCAATTTTAGAATGCTTTTAAATTCACTTCTAGTTTCAAATGTACTTTGTTTCTATGTATTTATTGTTGAAAAATAACGTACATATCCTACACTAGTGGGAACTAGCCAGTGATTGGTGGCTGCACACATTTGTCTCTTGTGATTGGCTAACTAGATGTGTTCAGCTAGCTCTCAGTAGTGCAGTGATGTTCTTTCAACAAAGGATATTAATGGAATCTTGAAAACAGAAGTAAATTAAATATTTATTTAAAATGGTATGCTCTATCTGAATCCTGAAAGAAAAAAAAAATGGGTTTCATGTTTCTTTAAAGTGAAGGTAAAGTTCCCTCGCTATGATACTGAAATAATATTAGTTGCCCAAAATGAATGAGTTTCATTCATGATTTTTTTTTAAATCTCATTAAATAATTACTCGCTGTTTTTACTTACTTTTTCTTGGCCCGTTTTTTGTTTTTTTTATCTGCTGGTTTGGTCACGTTTTTTTCAGAGCCTATTGAAAATCTGGCTGTTAGGCAGCCGTTAATCTACGTCACCCGCCTTCATCATGATATGCGCAAAGATCTTTCTACTGCTCTGAATCCACGCACACTCCCGTTTCGTGCATGCCTATTTGTTTGATTATGGAATTCCCATACTACGTCATAGGCTTGCTAAAGACGGCTACAAATCACGACGGATTAAAAACGGAAAGGAGGCGATAACGAAGGACGCATTAGGAAGGGAGCACCAGGGGAGTCTGAGAAGCAGAAAGTGTGAGGGGAGAGACATCTACACAAGGAAAAGAGAGTCTGGTAAAGAGGAGAGTGAGAGTACGGGGGAGAGAAACGGGCAGGCGGGAGACATGAAGAGTGGGAGAGGATTAGAGGTATATGTTAGATAGAAAAATATCCAGAATGCAGCTCCTCTCTTTCACGCACAACATAGTAATGAATGACAATTCTAATTCATTCAATACTAAGTTGACAGAAAGAATAACGCATGTGCTTTGGGTAAAAAGAGTATATGATTATCGCATGCGCGGTAGGGAGAGAATCGCAGAGTTGTGCATGCGCAGTTCATCAGAGGATCATGAACACGCTTTTAGAAACACGTATAGAGCGGGTGGGACCGCTCTATACGTCACTGCCTTGAAAATAAGGAAATAGCTGTTGGGAGGAGTCAAGATTGCAACGGTAGGCAATAAAATATATGTTTTTATTCGGAAATCTCACAAAATTGGAGATAATAATGTAGCGATCAGCTTATTGAAATATAGACTAATTATTTAGTTTATTTCAGTACTTTACCTTCCCTTTAAGGCCCACATTGTCAAGATTTATATATTCATTTAAAACAGTTACCTTTTGATAAATACAGGAAGTATCAAATATAGATAAGAGCAAATTACACTGACAACAAAGGCTTTAGGCATGCTATACTGTGGCACACATGTCTCAAAGTATGTCAGCTGATCAAACATTACACCTTTGTGTGCACAAACTCATCAACAAATGGTAATAAGTAATTTAATAAAATACAATCACACAGTATGGGCTAGATTTATCAGACCAGGCCGGACAGGGGCGTACATATTCGACCCTGTCTGCCCCAGCTCGCATCTGGCATGCAATGCCGCCCCCTGCCCACGCACAACCAGTCACGCGCAGGCAGGTGCTGTCAATCTCCCCGGTCAGACGAGACCAGGGAGATTGAAATTCTCCACCTAAAATTGTTTTCTGAAAAATTTCAGTTATGTCTATTTCCACTCCTCTTGTATCATTTGACAGCCATCAGCCAATCACAAGTGCATATAAGTATATTCTGTAAATTCCTACACATGCTCAGTAGGAGCTGGTGACTCAAAAAGTGTAAATATAAAAAAAAGACTGCACATTTTGTTAATGGAAGTCAATTGGAAAGTTGTTTAAATTTGCTTGCTCTATCTGAATCATAAAAGTTTAATTTTGATTTGAGTGTCCCTTTAAAAATACAAACTACACGGATAATATTTAAAAACATGAAATATTTGAATTATTATTAACAATCAATCCTCTTTTTACAATAAATGATTAGCCGGCCATAAGTTGTGCATCGAGAGTCAAAACAGCAAAGTAAAATTGTACCTGTAAATGCATCTGCACTGTAATAATGTTTAGCAGTTACAGTGTAAACCAAGGGAATGACTTTAGTGAGACATGCAATCATTTTCATATTGCAGTAAAACTTTTTTTTTTAATCAATACAAATTTAGTAAAAATTAAAATGGATATCTCATAGGACAAATCTAAAATAGCTCAATATTTTGGCATATACAGAGAACACAAGTCATTCTACTGCAGCTAAACTGTAAACGATTTGGAATTCTGCTAAAGGTCAACACCTCCTCTATACTATGATATTAGCTCCCAAATATGTCTCAGATATGTAGAACGCACGCAGTGCTGTCTGCTTTCTAGCTGCAATTAAACGGAATTAAAAACAGCATATTCACTATAGCATTAGTCTGATTAATTATAAATACCCTTGACACTAACTAAAACTGTCTGTTTTCTGAAAGGTAAAATAACTAGGAGAAACATTTCTATTGTACAGTAAGGTTATGAGTTAGGTTGAATATGGGTTACAAGAGAAATTAAACCTACAACTTAGGAACAAGCTAGACAGGTAAGGAACAAAAAAAAGCATGATCATCAGTTAGCAGCTAGAAGTCAAATTTCAGTTTTGACTACCTGGCTCTTGTAACTCTAAAAACTCGTGCTTATGAAAGTTTATTGTTAAATCAAGTTTGCAAAAAAAAAAAAAAAAAAAAAAAAAAAAAGCAGTTTATTTTGAAGCTAAGTGGAAGTTCATGTCTGTGTACAACTGGACCTTAAAGGGGATAGGAAAGTCAAAATTAAACTTGCATGATTAAGAGAGAGCATGTCATTTTAAGACACTTTTAAATTAACTTATATTTTCAAATGTGCTTTGTACTCTTTATATCCATTGTTGAAAAAGAATATCCTATACTAGTGGGAGCTAGTTGCTGATTGGTGCCTGCACAATTTGCCTCTTGTGATTGGCTAACTAGATGAGTTTAGATAGCTGCCACTAGTGCAATGGTGTTCCTTCAGCAAAGGATAACATGACTATTGGGGCGATTTATCAAGCCCTTTTGGCAGGCTTTGCAGGCCTACAACTGCAGGTCGTAGGCCAGCAAGGTCAGAAAAGAACCTGCACGCCGTATTTAACAAGCAGCGGTCATCATACCGTTGCTTCCCTACCCTTTCGCCACCTCTTAGGTGGCGTATTTCAATCTCCCCGGTCTAGTCTGACCTGTGAGATTGACAGCCCCTGTCCGTGATTGGCTTGCGCGGGCAAGGTGCCGGATTGCACGCGAGCAGAAAATAGCGCTCGTGTGCAATGCTGAATTCCGCCAGGGGAATTCAGTTCGCCAGAGGCGAGCTGCGGCGGACAGGTGCGCATAAGTGTGCCCCTGTCCGCCTCAGCTTGATAAATTGCCCCCTATGAAGCAAATTTGATCATAGAAGTAAAGAAAAAAAGGTGGTTGAAAATAGTATGCTCTAGTAAAATCATGAAAGGAAATTTTGGGGTTTCCGGTCTATTTAACCGATTGCTCAATGGCTGGTAAGCAGAACTCCTATAGGTTTTTTGTTTTTTTGATACATTTTAAAATACACTAGTTCAGAATCAACAAAGAAAAAAATACTTTAAAGGGACATGAAACACCTCTAACTGTAAACTTTGTGTGAAAAATTGTGCTTTGTTCCACACTCGCCAAAAAGCCACAAAAGCAAAATCTGTAACCTAGGTTTCACAAGGCTGCCAATTGTCTAAACCAGCTATATGTTTTTCAGCATTGGCAGGTTAAAAAAAATGTACCGTCTCTCTAAGATCCGGATATTCAAAAGCTCACCGGCATGGAGAGAAATCAAACAAAATCTGTGGTAATTTTTTTAGATTTTATAATGTAATGTAGGTGACTCTACTTTGAATACAAAACCTTGCATAGTGAGGCAAATATCTTATAAATTAAAATTTGTGGTTTTAATACTATTTTTTTTTTTAGGGACCTCTCCATACTGACGAGATGTCTTAGATCATCTCGCCTAAGCGGCGAGCTTTTGAATAAAGCTTTATGGCTGGCACCATTCAACTCACTACAGATATTTCTTTAATTCCTTTTCCCCCCAATTTTTATTGCTTGGAATATGATATACTCGGTGATGGTGCCAGCTGAAAATACAGCTCCTGACAACAGCTTGTATTTTATATTTCTATGTTTTGATTGTATAGGATGTTGTTACACTCGTACATATATTTTGATTTATAATAAATATGTGAAATGAACCCATAACATAAAGCATTTACTGTGGGCTGTGCAAGTGTGTGCCATGAATTATTTTCAGGTTACATAATTATTTACAGGTATGTTCAGATTATTTTGGCGGCACAGATCACTACAATGAAGCGATTTCATGTGTGACATTCCCCTATCGGTTTTTGCATAGCAGCATCTAATCTAAAAAAAATGGACTATTTATTTGCTGAACGGAGTTTTTTTTTTCAGTTCATGCTTTAATAAATAATTAATAGACTTAGAGAGGGCAAAATTTACTCTCTGCTTGCTCATGTTTTACCAAAGTTGGTACAGAAAAACCTATGACACTCCACATCCATTAAAGGGATATAATACTCATCTGCTAAATCAATTGAAACTGATGCAGTATAACTGTAAAAAGCTGACAGGAAAATATCACCTGAGCATCTCAATGTAAAAAAGTTAGATATTTTACCTCACAATTTCCTCAGCTCAGCAGAGTAAGTCCTGTGTAAAAAGTTATACTTCAGCTGCTGCCCAGCTGCAGGTGTTCTGAGAAAATGGCGAACTTGTGAAAACATCGAACTACGTCACTTCCTGTGACGTGGCATCAGCTGTCACACATTTTGGCCATAATGCGCATGCATGCTAGCGTCATTACATACCTGGCCGCATACGTCACTGCTACAATTTTAAAAGCCGTGAAATTCCTGGACCCTTTCAAGAGCGCATGGATAGTATTTTGAAATCCGTCAATACCGCCGCTCACGCCACTGCTACAATTTCGGGACTTGTGTACTGTAATTCCTGGACCTTTTGTTGTATAGCGCCCCGCTTTACCAATTGCCATACAATTATACCTATCCCCTTTACAGTGACATGAAACAGCAACACAAAAAAAAAAAATATTGTTCAAACTGGATATGGCAATTGGCAAAGTGGGGCGCTGTACAACAAAGGGTCCAGGAATTACAGTACACAAGTCCCGAAATTGTAGCAGTGGCGTGAGCTGCGATATTGACGGATTTCAAAATCCTATATCCGATTTGACTTCACTCTCATGAGATTTCATAGTAAACTTCCTTAAACAGAATAGGGAAATAATATGAGTGCACGAAGCTCACTCCTTTGCCTCTCCTGGGACAGACATACTGATTTGCTGCTTAGAAGTCCTTTGCAATGGGATGTGGCTACTGAGGAACTTTTGAGGTAAAATATCTTTCTTTTTTACATAGAGTTGTTCAGGTGATATTTTCTAGTCAGCATTTTACAGCTATGCTGCATCACTTTTAAGTTGTTCAAATAACTAAATCTTATAATACATGGCTGCACATAGATGCCTTGTGTGATTGGCTTACCCTTGTGCATTGCTATTTCTTCAACGAATATCTAGAATAAAGCAAATTAGATAATAGAAGTAAATTGAAATGTTTAAAATTGTATTCTCTATCTGAAAAAAATATTTGGGTTTAATGTCCCTTTAATGATGGTGAAAATGGTAAAGTTTTAAATACTTTTATTTTTACAAAAATATTAGTGAAAAAGTATGGATTTCAAAATAATTCTGGATTGGGAATTTTTACCTGTATTTCACTAACTGTTTAGTGTTATTATACAAAAATTGTATATGAACAAAAAAAAACAAAAAAAAACATAATTTATGCTTACCTGATAAATTCCTTTCTTCTGTTGTGTGATCAGTCCACGGGTCATCATTACTTCTGGGATATAACTCCTCCCCAACAGGAAATGCAAGAGGATTCACCCAGCAGAGCTGCATATAGCTCCTCCCCTCTACGTCACTCCCAGTCATTCGACCAAGAATCAACGAGAAAGGAGAAACCAAGGGTGAAGTGGTGACTGGAGTATAATTTAAAAGATATTTACCTGCCTTAAAAAACAGGGCGGGCCGTGGACTGATCACACAACAGAAGAAAGGAATTTATAAGGTAAGCATAAATTATGTTTTATTCTGTTATGTGTGATCAGTCCACGGGTCATCATTACTTCTGGGATACCAATACCAAAGCAAAAGTACACGGATGACGGGAGGGATAGGCAGGCTCATTATACAGAAGGAACCACTGCCTGAAGAACCTTTCTCCCAAAAATAGCCTCCGAAGAAGCAAAAGTGTCAAATTTGTAAAATTTGGAAAAAGTATGAAGCGAAGACCAAGTTGCAGCCTTGCAAATCTGTTCAACAGAGGCCTCATTCTTAAAGGCCCAAGTGGAAGCCACAGCTCTAGTAGAATGAGCTGTAATTCTTTCAGGAGGCTGCTGTCCAGCAGTCTCATAGGATAAACGAATTATGCTACGAAGCCAGAAGGAGAGAGAGGTAGCCGAAGCCCTATGACCTCTCCTCTGACCAGAGTACACGACAAACAGGGAAGACGTTTGTCGAAAATCCTTAGTTGCCTGCAAGTAGAACTTGAGGGCACGAACTACATCCAGATTGTGTAGAAGACGTTCCTTCTTTGAAGAAGGATTCGGGCACAGGGAAGGCACCACGATCTCTTGATTGATGTTCCTGTTAGTGACTACCTTAGGTAAGAACCCAGGTTTTGTACGCAGAACTACCTTATCTGAATGAAAAATCAAATAAGGAGAATCACAATGTAAAGCTGATAACTCAGAGAATCTCCGAGCCGAAGAAATAGCCATTAAAAATAACACTTTCCAAGATAACAACTTTATATCAATGGAATGAAGGGGTTCAAACGGAACTCCTTGTAGAACGTTAAGAACAAGGTTTAAACTCCATGGCGGAGCAACAGTTTTAAACACAGGCTTGATCCTAGCTAAAGCCTGACAAAAGGCCTGGACATCTGGATTTTCTGACAGACGCCTGTGTAACAAGATGGACAGAGCTGAGATCTGTCCCTTTAATGAACTAGCCGATAAACCCTTTTCTAAACCTTCTTGTAGAAAGGACAATATCCTAGGAATCCTAACCTTACTCCAGGAGTAACCTTTGGATTCGCACCAGTATAGGTATTTACGCCATATCTTATGGTAAATCCTTCTGGTAACAGGCTTCCTAGCCTGTATCAGGGTATCAATAACCGACTCAGAAAAACCACGTTTTGATAAAATCAAGCGTTCAATTTCCAAGCAGTCAGCTTCAGAGAAGTTAGATTTTGATGTTCGAATGGACCCTGTATCAGAAGGTCCTGTCTTAGAGGTAGAGACCAAGGCGGACAGGATGACATGTCCACTAGATCTGCATACCAAGTCCTGCGTGGCCATGCAGGCGCTATTAGAATCACTGATGCTCTCTCCTGTTTGATTTTGGCAATCAATCGAGGAAGCAGCGGGAAGGGTGGAAACACATAAGCCATCCCGAAGTTCCAAGGTGCTGTCAAAGCATCTATCAGAACCGCTCCCGGATCCCTGGATCTGGACCCGTAGCGAGGAAGTTTGGCGTTCTGGCGAGACGCCATGAGATCTATCTCTGGTTTGCCCCAACTTCGAAGTATTTGGGCAAAGACCTCCGGATGAAGTTCCCACTCCCCCGGATGAAAAGTCTGGCGACTCAAGAAATCCGCCTCCCAGTTCTCCACTCCCGGGATGTGGATTGCTGACAGGTGGCAAGAGTGAGACTCTGCCCAGCGAATTATCTTTGATACTTCCATCATTGCTAGGGAGCTTCTTGTCCCTCCTTGATGGTTGATGTAAGCTACAGTCGTGATGTTGTCCGACTGAAACCTGATGAACCCCCGAGTTTTTAACTGGGGCCAAGCCAGAAGGGCATTGAGAACTGCTCTCAATTCCAGAATGTTTATTGGCAGGAGACTTTCCTCCTGATTCCATTGTCCCTGAGCCTTCAGAGAATTCCAGACAGCGCCCCAACCTAGTAGGCTGGCGTCTGTTGTTACAATTGTCCAGTCCGGCCTGCTGAATGGCATCCCCCTGGACAGATGTGGCCGAGAAAGCCACCATAGAAGAGAGTTTCTGGTCTCTTGATCCAGATTCAGAGTAGGGGACAAATCTGAGTAATCCCCATTCCACTGACTCAGCATGCACAATTGCAGCGGTCTGAGATGTAGACGTGCAAAGGGTACTATGTCCATTGCTGCTACCATTAAGCCGATCACCTCCATGCATTGAGCTACTGACGGGAGTTGAATGGAATGAAGGACACGGCATGCATTTAGAAGCTTTGTTAATCTGTCTTCTGTCAGATAAATCTTCATTTCTACAGAATCTATAAGAGTCCCCAAGAATGGAACTCTTGTGAGAGGAAAGAGAGAACTCTTCTTTTCGTTCACTTTCCATCCATGCGACCTTAGAAATGCCAGAACTAACTCTGTATGAGACTTGGCAGTTTGAAAGCTTGAAGCTTGTATCAGAATGTCGTCTAGGTACGGAGCTACCGAAATTCCTCGCGGTCTTAGTACCGCCAGAAGGGCACCCAGAACCTTTGTGAAGATTCTTGGAGCCGTAGCCAATCCGAATGGAAGAGCTACAAACTGGTAATGCCTGTCTAAGAAGGCAAACCTTAGATACCGGTAATGATCTTTGTGAATCGGTATGTGAAGGTAAGCATCCTTTAAATCCACTGTGGTCATGTACTGACCCTTTTGGATCATGGGTAAGATTGTCCGAATAGTTTCCATTTTGAACGATGGAACTCTTAGGAATTTGTTTAGGATCTTTAAATCCAAGATTGGCCTGAAAGTTCCCTCTTTTTTGGGAACCACAAACAGGTTTGAGTAAAACCCTTGTCCTTGTTCCGACCGCGGAACCGGATGGATCACTCCCATTAATAACAGATCTTGTACACAGCGTAGAAACGCTTCTTTCTTTATCTGGTTTGTTGACAACCTTGACAGATGAAATCTCCCTCTTGGGGGAGAGAATTTGAAGTCTAGAAGGTATCCCTGAGATATGATCTCTAGCGCCCAGGGATCCTGAACATCTCTTGCCCAAGCCTGGGCGAAGAGAGAGAGTCTGCCCCCCACTAGATCCGGTCCCGGATCGGGGGCCCTCGATTCATGCTGTCTTTGGGGCAGCAGCAGGTTTCCTGGCCTGCTTGCCCTTGTTCCAGGACTGGTTAGGTTTCCAGCCTTGTCTGTAACGAGCAACAGCTCCTTCCTGTTTTGGTGCAGTGGAAGTTGGTGCTGCTCCTGCTTTGAAATTCCGAAAGGGACGAAAATTAGACTGTCTAGCCTTAGCTTTGGCTTTGTCTTGAGGCAGGGCGTGGCCCTTACCTCCTGTAATGTCAGCGATAATTTCTTTCAAACCGGGCCCAAATAAAGTTTGCCCCTTGAAAGGTATATTAAGTAATTTGGACTTAGAAGTTACATCAGCTGACCAGGATTTTAGCCACAGCGCCCTACGTGCCTGAATGGCGAATCCTGAGTTCTTAGCCGTAAGTTTGGTTAAATGTACTACGGCCTCCGAAATGAATGAATTAGCTAGTTTAAGGACTCTAAGCCTGTCCGTAATGTCGTCCAGCGTAGCTGAACTAAGGTTCTCTTCCAGAGACTCAATCCAAAATGCTGCCGCAGCCGTAATCGGCGCGATGCATGCAAGGGGTTGCAATATAAAACCTTGTTGAACAAACATTTTCTTAAGGTAACCCTCTAATTTTTTATCCATTGGATCTGAAAAAGCACAGCTATCCTCCACCGGGATAGTGGTACGCTTAGCTAAAGTAGAAACTGCTCCCTCCACCCTAGGTACCGTTTGCCATAAGTCCCGTGTGGTGGCGTCTATTGGAAACATCTTTCTAAATATTGGAGGGGGTGAGAACGGCACACCGGGTCTATCCCACTCCTTAGTAACAATTTCAGTTAGTCTCTTAGGTATAGGAAAAACGTCAGTACTCGCCGGTACCGCAAAGTATTTATCCAACCTACACAATTTCTCTGGTATTGCAACAGTGTTACAATCATTAAGAGCCGCTAAAACCTCCCCTAGTAATACACGGAGGTTCTCCAATTTAAATTTAAAATATCTGAATCCAATCTGTTTGGATCAGAACCGTCACCCACAGAATGAAGCTCTCCGTCCTCATGCTCTGCAAGCTGTGACGCAGTATCAGACATGGCCCTAGTATTATCAGCGCACTCTGTTCTCACCCCAGAGTGATCACGCTTGCCTCTTAGTTCTGGTAATTTAGCCAAAACTTCAGTCATAACAGTAGCCATATCTTGTAATGTTATCTGTAATGGCCGCCCAGATGTACTAGGCGCCACAATATCACGCACCTCCCGGGCGGGAGATGCAGGTACTGACACGTGAGGCGAGTTAGTCGGCATAACTCTCCCCTCGCTGTTTGGTGAAATTTGTTCAATTTGTACAGATTGGCTTTTATTTAAAGTAGCATCAATACAGTTAGTACATAAATTTCTATTGGGCTCCACCTTGGCATTGGAACAAATGACACAGGTATCTTCCTCTGAATCAGACATGTTTAACACACTAGCAATAAACTTGCAACTTGGTTACAATCTTATTTAACAAAAACGTACTGTGCCTCAAAGAAGCACTAAACGATTAAATGACAGTTGAAATAATGAACTGAAAAACAGTTATAGCATCAATCCTTGAAAACAACACAACTTTTAGCAAAGGTTTGTTCCCATTAGAAAAGTAACAATAATTAAATTTGAAACATAAAAATTACAGAGCAACGTTTTTAATCACAGTCAATATATAAGTCTCACAGCTCTGCTGAGAGAATCTACCTCCCTCCAAAGAAGTTTGAAGACCCCTGAGTTCTGTTAGAGATGAACCGGATCATGCAGGAAATACAAGAGTAACTGACTGGAAATTTTTGATGCGTAGCAAAGAGCGCCAAAAACGGCCCCTCCCCCTCACACACAGCAGTGAGAGAGAAACAAAACTGTCACAATTAAAACAAGCAACTGCCAAGTGGAAAAATAATGCCCAAACATTTATTCACTCAGTACCTCAGAAAATGCAAACGATTCTACATTCCAGCAAAAACGTTTAACATAATAAATACCTATTAAAAGGTTTAATGTACTTTTAACAGAGTAATTCCAGTGAAATACCATCCCCAGAATACTGAAGTGTAGAGTATACATACATGTCATTATAACGGTATGGCAGGATTTTCTCATCAATTCCATTCAGAAAATAAAAACTGCTACATACCTCAATGCAGATTCATCTGCCCGCTGTCCCCTGATCTGAAGCTTTTACCTCCCTCAGATGGCCGAGAAACAGCAATATGATCTTAACTACTCCGGTTAAAATCATAGTAAAAAACTCTGGTAGATTCTTCTTCAAACTCTGCCAGAGAGGTAATAACACGCTCCGGTGCTATTGTAAAATAACAAACTTTTGATTGAAGTTATAAAAACTAAGTATAATCACCATAGTCCTCTCACACATCCTATCTAGTCGTTGGGTGCAAGAGAATGACTGGGAGTGACGTAGAGGGGAGGAGCTATATGCAGCTCTGCTGGGTGAATCCTCTTGCATTTCCTGTTGGGGAGGAGTTATATCCCAGAAGTAATGATGACCCGTGGACTGATCACACATAACAGAAGAAATCGCCCACTTTTTTTTTCTCTCTTAATTTTGGATTTTACTTTACACTTAGATAATTTTTTAGCCAGTATTAAAAGGGAAGTCTACTCCATAATTGTTAGTGTTTAAAAAGATAGATATTCCCTTAAATACCCATTTCCCATTTTTGCACAGCCAACATGGTTACTGTATATTAATACTAGTCGATAAGCCTGCCCAGAGAAATAAACAAAGCTATCAAAAATAATAAAATTAAACCTAAACTAATACCCCTATAAAAATAAAAAATCCCCCCAAAATAAAGCACCCCCTTATCTAATACTAAACTACCAATAGCCCTTGAAATGGCTTTTTGTAGGGCATTGCCCTAAGTTTAACAGCTCTTTTACATTAAAAATAAACAAAGTCCCCCCTAACAGTAAAACCCCCATCCACCAACCTCCCCAAAATAAAAAATAAACTAACACTAATAAACCAAAACAAAACTACCCATTGCCCCTAAAGGGGCATTTGTATGGGCATTGCACTTAAAAGGGCATTCAGCTCTTTTGAAATTTGCCCCCAAAAAAAAAAAAAAAAAAAATTTACAAAAAAAACTAACACTAAAGCCCCAAATAGGTTTTAGAAGTTCGGCGGAGGTCTTCTTCCAGGCGGTTCCATCATCTTCATCCACAGCGAAGGCGGCGCGGAGATCCGGAACGGTCTTCCCCAGAAGTGGCGATCCTCGGCGGTTGTCATTTGTAGCATCGCCGGCGGTCCTCAGCGACACGGAGTCTCCTCTTCATCCGATGTCGGTTGTATACTGAATACAAGGTACCACAATCAATTTGGGGTACCTTGCATTCCTATTGGCTGAATTTTTCAAAACAGCCAATAGGATTAGAGCTACTGAAATCCTATTGGCTGTTCAAATCAGCCAATAAGATTTCAGTAGCTCTTATCCTATTGGCCGATTTTGAAAATTTCAGCCAATAGGAATTCAAGGTATCACAATAAATATGGGGTACCTTGAATTCAATCTTCAGTGTGCGGCAGACGATCGCATGAAGAGCTGTGGATGAAGATGATGGACCCGCCTGGAAGAAGACCTTCTCCGCCGGATTTCTGAAACAGTGAGTACCTATTTGGGGCTTTAGTGTTAGGATTTTTTTTTTTTTTTAATTTAGGGGGGGGGGTTGTTTTTTTAGATTAGGATTTTTTTGGGCAAATTTCAACAGAGCTGAATGCCCTTTTAAGGGAAGTGAAAAAGAGCAGAATGCCCTTTTAAGGGCAATGCTCATACAAATGCCCCTTTAGGGGCAATGGGTAGTTTAGGTTTATTAGTGTTCATTTTTATTTTTATTTTGGGGGGTTTGGTGGGTGGGTGGGGTTTATGGTTAGGGGGGACTTGGTTTATTGCGTTGGGGGGTTTGGCGGATTAGGGGTTAATAGATGTATTAGGTAGTTTGCTATGTTGGGGTTTGCAGATTTAGGGGTTAATTTTATTAGGTAGTTGGGGGGTTTTTTCTTAATACTTCGTACAGGCGGTTAGTTGTTTTGGGGTTTTTTTAATACTTATTGTGGGCGGTAAGGTTTTTTTTCACACTTTTTGCCGGCGTTTTTTTTTTTTCTTTTTATGCTCTGTTTGCTTTCGCTGCATACCAGTGGATTCCGAAAATGGCAGGGTGGTGAAAGAATTCACCTGCGGTGGATTCTTTCACCACCCTGCCATTTTCGGAATCCACCTGGATGCAGATTCGCTGCACCCAGGTGAATTCTTTTGGCTGCCTCGCACTGCCAACATTCCTTTGAGGTTGCGTGCACAACTGCCAACGGACATTACAAACGCAATTATAGTATAGATACTTTTTACCTCTATGATTATCCTTATATCTAAGCCTCTTCTGACACCCTGATCACATTACTTTTTATTTATTATCTATCGACTTGCATCCTAGTTAATTAGTGCAGCGTCAGCCACAACTCCACGGGAAGGAGTACAAAGTTATCTATATGGCTCACATGAACTAACTGTTTCTTGTTGTAAAAAGCTAATAAAAAATGTGATAAGAGGCTGTCTGTAGTGGCTTTAAAGCAGACAAAAATGTAGAGGTTTAAATATTATAAAGTATATTAATATAACAATGTTGGTTGTTCAAAGCTGGGAAATGGGTAGTAAAGGCGTTAAAGGGACAGTCAAGTATAAATTAAACTTTCATTATTCAGATAGGACTTTTAATTTTAATCAACTTTCCAATTTACTTTAATCATCAAATTTGCTTTTTTCTCTTGATATTCTTAGTTTAAACTAAACATAGGTAGGCTCATATGCTAATTTCTAAGCCTTTGAGGGCTGCCTCTTATCACATGCTTTTTAAATCTCTTTTCAACACAAAGAGACAGAAAGTACACTTGGGCTATATAGATAACACTGTGTTCAGGCACAGAAAGTTATTTAAGCTCTAGCACAATACAATGCTAAATTTAAGACAATAGATAATAAACGGTCACAGTCATGTGATCAGGGGGCTGGAAGAAGGTTCCTAGATACAAGGTTATCACAGAGGTAAAAAGTACATTAATATAACTGTGTTGGTTATGCAAAACTGGGGAATGGGTAATAAAGGGATTATCTATCTTTTAAAACAATAACAATGCTATGGTTGACTGTCCCTTCAATTTTGGTGTAGACTGTCCCTTTAAACTAAAAATGTTACATTTTTATTGCACAAATTATCATTACATACATTTATGTTAAATGATGCAATTAATTTGTGCTTTGGATAGCAGAAGATTATATAATATTAGAAAATATTACACTGCCCCACCCAGCTACTTCATAATGCCATGTGGCTGGCAACATTTTCTGTGGAGAACACTGCATACATTTCACAGAGAGGCCCCCCAAAAAGTTTATTTTTTTTAAAAAATATAGAAAGCAGGCGAGATTTTTTTTTGTAAGAAACAGCAGAGAAGAACTTTCAGAAAAATATATATTTGCAGGTGCCACAGGTCCCTTGCAGCTCGCAAACATGAGCACAAAACAAAATTATATACATGACTATCCTTCTCAACATTATCTAAATACATAAAAAAGTATTTCTATTAAAAATTGGTATTTCAGGGAAAGAACCACCGGTTTTTCATCAAATCCTGAAAAGACTGCGGTGCGTCTTATACCAGGGAAACAGCGAGAACTTACAACAGCAGCCACTTAAATACAAGCTAAGTCCTTACAGACTAGACAGAAAAAACAGGCCAGTTATATAAATAGCATATTATAAATAGATTTCTGAATGTGTTGATATCATTATCCACCAACACTTAGTCACACCGGCCTGTGCTGCGGAGTGAAACCATAAAGCCATCATACAAAAATCTTAAAGGGACAGAGTACCTTCAACATGATTGCTCTGAGAGCTGATTTCTTTGTATTACTGTGTCATGTAGCATCCACTCTGACAAACATGCAAAAAAGTCTTCGATTTTTTTAAACTCCTGGAAAAGCAACGAAGTTTATATATATATATATATATATATATATATATATATCTCAGTTATATATTTTTCCCTATACATGATTCTGTCAAAACTTCAAATAAATAACACTTTTGTACAAATAACATGCATAAGGAGTGGTGTATAAATGTCACAAGATGACACAAACCAACACAAATATATACACTGAGATCCTTCTAGAGATTGAGAATGTGGCCAAAAGAAGCAAGCGCTTTTTCATCATCAGCTGCGTGGCTACGTTATATAGTGAAAACTATGTGTTGCAGATGCAAGGCAGCAGAGAGAAATACTGTGGGATCACAGACAGATGGAGCACTGTACAAACATCTGCTAGACCCGATGACCTGCCACAATACAATTATTGTACAATTAATAGTACTGACCCCAAATTTAAACAAGTGGACAAAAGGAAAAATCCCCACTATGTTTAAAGGGACAGTATACTCCAGAATTGTTACTGTTAAAAAAAAGATATATAATCCCTTTATAACAATACCCAGTTTTGCAAAACCAACACGGTTATATTGATACACTTTTTACCTCTGTGATTACCTTGTATCTAAGCCTCTGTAGACTGCCTCCTTATTTCAGTTCTTTTGACAGACTTGCATTTTAGCCGATCAGTGCCCTCTCATAAGTAGCTCCACAGGCATGAGCACAATGTTCTATATATATATGGCACACATGAACTAACAATCTCTAGCTGTAAAAAAAACTGTCAACTGCATTGAGATAAAAGGCAGTCTTCAAGGGCTTAGAAATGAGCAAATGAGCCTACCTAGAATTAGCTTTAAACAAATAATAGCAAAAAACAAAGCAAATTTGATGATAAAAGTGAATTGGAAAGTTGTTTAAAATTGCATTCCCTATCTGCATCATGAAAGTTTAAATTTTCACTAGACTGTCCCTTTAATATGTGCATACAAGTCCAACCTTGTTTTAATCAACTGACCTATTAGAGCAATTCCCTCTACAGGGGCGAAACTGCGACTGGGCCCCTGAGGGTGGGGGGCCAGCTTAATTTTTTTTTTTTTTCCTTCAATAAAAAACGTTGACCAGCCGCTGCCTGCATTGATATTATGTGAGTGTGACATGATGCCTCACTAGTGTCTGACTACAGGGGTTAGCGTTTCTGTTTTACCCATTGGTGTTTGTATGTGTGTGTGTGTGTGTGTATATATAAACTATGTATGTGTGTGTGTGTGTGTGTGTGTGTGTGTGTATTTATGCATGCGTGTGAGTGTATTTATGCATGCGTGTGTATGTTTGTGTATGTTTGTGAAACCAGCAACTGTGTCACTCTATAAAGTACTGGGACGGGTAGGTCCAGGCCAGTCATCTCACCGGCAGATTACAGACTGTGTCACTAACTCACTATATACAGTACTGGTGGGTTAAACAGTGTCACTATATACAGTAAAAGGGGGTCAGACCATCTCACAGACTGTGGGCACAGGGTACCTCCTTTTTGCAGACATGTAATCTTATTTACATTGTTTTTCCTGTAATAAAATGTAAAAAAAAAAAAAAAATATGTATCACATTCACCTTTTTTTTTTTTTGAGGGGGGGGGTGTCCTTCTTAAATTCTTACACCTGAGCCCTATGGTTTCTAGTTATGCCTCCAATTTTCTCTTGCTTTATACTCTCCTCAAACCTGCCCTTTAGCATTTTTCACAAGGTTATCACAAATCTAGGCCAATACACATTATAAATAAAAAAAAATAACTTCATACTGTAATATTTTAATTTTTTTGCCAAAAACAATAATTGTAAGCACAGGGAAGGAGACATTATTGGACCAGGAGTTGACAAATTTACATCAACACATTTTTGATGATCCAGACAAGGGTGTTTCTATGCAAACAGATGCAGTATAATCCAATAAGTTAGTAACCAAAGTTACAGTGCTATGAGTTAATCTTTGTTGTTATAAAGAGGAAAATGCAGAGCTATAAAACAGTGTCAATTCTTTGCAGACGGCCTTCACAGGAGCCCCTTTTGCAAATAGTGTTGGGCGTGGGTACATGCAGCTTACCTGCATATGCTTGGCAGGCGACGTGCAGAAGAACAGTTATTACAAAATCTGAGATAACTTTTCTCCAAAGTACAAATGCAAGCACATTCCACAAATATTTTTAACTGAACACAAATTGCAGTACTAAGCATTTCTAAGTTCATTTTGATATCCCTTTAAGACAGCATCCAACGTAGAAGCCAATATGTGTGAAGTGTGCGTGAAAAATTGCACCAGCAATCTGAAATCATGCATAATGGCAGAAAGAACACTTCTATGGTGTCATAAATGCTACACTTTTGAATGCGGCTTTCACTCAAAAATACAAACTTTCATAGAGTTTCACATAAATTTACAAGCTTTTACATTATTTTCACAATCAGTGCTGATATTTCTATTGGTATACAGTATGTGTCCCTATGCGTGAAATATGGGTCATGGCAATTTGCTGCAATTATTTTTGAATAAGCATGAAATATGCGTGCAACCTGAATAAGAAGAATGCGCACTGCATCAAACTAAATGTGCAGCAAGTGTTACATATGGAAGCAAAAGTTGTTTTAATAGGAAAAAGAAAAACCTCAGAAACTTTATTTAAAAAAAATGTATTTAAAATTTAAAGGAACACTGAACCCAAATGTTTTCTCTTTCATGATTCAGATAGAGCATTAAATTGTAAGCAACTTTCTAATTTACTCCTATTATAAAAATGTTCTTTTATTCTCTTGGTATCTTTATTTGAAATGCTAGAATGTAAGTTTAGATGCCGGCCCATTTTTGGTGAACAACCTGGGTTGTCCTTGCTGATTGGTGGATAAATTCATCCACCAATAAAAAAATGCTTTCCAGAGTCCTGAACCCCAAAAAAAAAAAGGTTAGATGCCTTCTTTTTCAAATAAAGATAGCAAGAGAATGAAGAAAAATTTATAATAGAAGTAAATTAGAAATTTCCTTAAAGGGACATTAAACCCTAAAAAAAAAATAATGATTCAGACAGAGAATACCATTTAAAACAACTTTCTAATTTACTTCTATTATATAAATTTGCTTCATTCTCTCGATATTCTTTCCTGAAAAGCAAATCTAGATAGGCCCAGTAGCTGCTGATTGGTGACTGCATATAGATGCCTCATGTGATTGGCTCACCCATGTGCATTGCTATTTAACAAAAAATATCTAAAGAATGAAGCAAATTACATAATAGAAGTTTAAATGTTGTTTAAAATTGTATTCTCTGCCTGAATCTTGAAAGATTTTTTTAGGTTTAATGTCCCTTTAAAATTGCATGCTCTATCTGAATCACGAAAGAAAAAAAAATTGGGCTCAGTGTCCCTTTAATGGCATTGCTAAAATGTAATCGCTGCCCTTGTAAAGTGAAATATACTCCAAGATGGCATAACATGTGAAAGGTTTACACAGCTAAGTTATTTAAAAAACAAAACCTTATTCTGTCTTCGGGTAGTTTAGGTACCTTTAAAACCATACTACAACTGGATATAAGGCATAAATATGAACCTTACATAAAAACCTTAAACTTGATTACACTAGATTTAAAGTCCCAAAAAATGGTTTTACTCAAAACTGTCAGGACACTCAACAACATTTTTAAGAGCTGCATACAAATGAATGTATTTACGTCTTTATTTAACCCCATGTTGCAGCTTATACCCTCAATGCCCAAGCTGCCAGTGCATCAAGCTATTTTTGTTTTCCTCACATAGCAGGCAGTAAACCATTCAGAAGCCTTACTTCATGTAACGTTGAGAAATATCAGAACATGCTTCTGTGGCTCTTTTTTTGGATGCCATAGAGTGCTGGAACTAAATTTTATGTGTAGTAGTACACCAGTTGTGGAGTGTGAAAGTGAGCTATAGTGCATGACATATGCAAAAAAATAGGGCAAGAAACAAAGATTTTGATTGGTTGTACCATCAGCTATGTAATAATAAAATATAGCCGTATGGCAGGGACAGAAAAGGTGAAAAGGTTTGGGATATGAAACAGTGCTCCTTTAGTAAACACAAATATATTAAATTAAAGAAAACATAAAAAGAAACCAATTATGTTAAAAACAGCAAAAAAAATACTTGTCAGCTTGCTAAATGAGCACTTAGAAAGCATCAGTGTAACTACTGTCTGTAAGTATATAAGAGGGCAGACATTAAAGAACTTAAGTTCTAATGTTACATTATTTCTACAAAAAAGACCTCTACTGCGCTTAGCAATATAATGACTACAGCTAGAGCAGATGTCTCCTATCAACACTTCTAGGGTTATAGCAGGAAGCAATGGACCCTTAACAAATGACAAAAAAGAAAGAGAAAAAAAGAAAGAGAAAAAAAGAAGAAAAGGTAAACTCCCTTTAAAATGGTGAATAGTAAATATTGCAATGATTTCCATTAATGATTTCCCACTGTTCAGTGCTTTTTTATTACAACAATGAAAAAGACTGTTATATATCCCTTTAAACTTCTAGTTAAAAATTATGGAGCTAAGGATACCTTCAAATCATGTTTATTACACAAATGTAACAAAATCAAATATTTTGTCATAATTCAGAATATGAAACAAATAAGCAATGTGCACAATGAAAAAATACTCAATTACACTCCACAAAGTTTGTGCTCTCGCCTCTGTTTAAATGCAAAGGCCACATCTTGCTCTTGTTTGACCTGTTCAGACATTACACATGTGAGTCACATCTTGCTTCTAACATATGAAGTAATCAAGCAATGGAACAATCCAGTAAAGTATTCCATCACTCAATGTAACAAGCATGAAAATGAAAACCACCAATTGCTAAGGTAATAAAAAGATTAGAAATTAGAGTTTTAGAAACTGTAACCAAAGGCAAGTGTTAATAGCTAGACAACTCTTTTGTAGTGTTTAGCATTAGCCTGGCCTCAATATCAATACCTAGTGTTCGTGAAACGCTAGGATTTACCAGTGGAACAAATAAAGGGGACTTTCAGTCATGAAATATAAAATACTTCATTCTGAAAGTTCCTTTGTTTGTCTGAAGCGTTCGCCGCACTGAGCGCCTCAGGCTGCCCGCAGCAGAATGCTATTTGTCAGTTATTTTTATTTATTAATTTATCAAATATTTTACCAGGAAGAATACATTGAGATTTCTCTCATTTTCAAATATTTCAAGTCTTAGCCAATAGCTGTGCGGGCCAGCTTGCATTATACCGGATAGCTAGCATGCTATTGGCTAAGATCAACTCACTGCAAAATAGCGTTCTGCCGTGGGCTGCCTAAGGCGCTCAGCACGACTAACGCTGCAGACAAAGGAACTTTCAGCATGTCCCCTTTATTTGTTGCACTGGAAAATCCTAGCGTTTCAAAGATGCTAGGATTTACTATCACTTTAAATCTACTTTTAAAAAGTATTTGGGACCCTTTTACAGTCAGCACTGTGAAGATTATATGTTAGCTTATAGTTAGAAATAAGTATTCCTTATTTGGATTTGGCATATCTCAAAGGGACACGGTAGCATCTCTATTTTGTTAAAAAAGGATTTTCATTTTAAACCATTTCTCTTTTCTTAGTATGTGTTTAACCACTACTAAGGAGATAAACAGAGACCAAAGCCGTGCAGCTGGAGCTTTCCAGATGAAGATACTGTCAGTGGGCTCATTTAGAGCGACATACATATGTATCCTCAATTTCCAGCTGTTTAACTCAAGAGGTTAGGCATATAGTGTAAGAATGGAATTTGCTTTAAGGGAAATTAAACACTAAAAATGTTTTATGCATCTCTCTCTAATTATGGCGCTGTCATTTTGGAAACTAGGTTGCACTGCAGGTATCTGAAGAAGATTGGCTGCACATGTGTAAACACATCAGCACTGGAAAGCAGTGAAAGACAGATTTAAAGGGACAGTATACACTAATTTTCATATAACTGCATGTAATAGACACTACTAAGAATAAGATGCACAGATACTGATATAAAAATCCAGTATAAAACCGTTTAAAAACTTACTTAGAAACTCTCAGTTTAGCTCTGTTGAAAAGGTAGTTGGAAAGCCCACTGCAAGTGGGAAATAAGACACTCCCCCCCACCCCCTTCTTTTGCATATGTAAAGACCCTTTACACAAACAGGAGCAAGCTGGAGTAGGTAGCTGACGGTATTCTCATAAAACTTTGGGGCTTGGTTAGGAGTCTGAAAATCAGAGCAATGTTATTTAAATATAAGCAAAACTATACATTTTTTAAAAACTAAACTTTATGGGCTATATAAATAATGTCAATGCTATGCTCATAAAATGTATTCAGTGTTTAATGTCTTACTATAGTGATCCAATATTCATTTTGCAGAGTCTAGCACAAAAATCAGAAAAAAAAATAAAAATCATGAAAATAATAATGCCAAGGTTTTTAATACACATTACTAAACATGTTATAATACAATCGCAAGTGTTTCATATACCTTTAATGTAGAACAAAACAAAAGGATTGTAGATATAGTATTGATGCACATAGCAGCTTGAACAGGCAGGAAATTATAGTGATTCCTAATTAAGGTCAGAGAGGCAAATGTGCACCTGTCAGGTAATCCTGCAGGGATAGATAAAGGGTTGCTTGAACAACTGAAATCTTTGCTTATTGATCAAGGCCAAAGGGAGGTAACTGTGGGAGGACAAGGCTAAAGCAATTCTCAGACACAAAGGAACATGGGAAAATGTGTATCTATAAGTGGGCAAATAATAATGCCAATGTGTTTCTCTAAAGGGCAATATACATAAACATGTACCAGATTTTAAAACCAAGTTATTCAAACAGTTTTGTATAATTAAAAGTATTTTCTTCATTTTTACAGTACAAGGCAAAACAGATAAAGAATGCAGCTTGCACAATGCATATCTGCTACTGGACACAGAGTCGCTGGAAAAAGACATTTATCAATGGAAAATGCTTCATACTTTTCAATCTCTGTAATATCAGATACATATTTCCAGTACCCACCCATCAGAGGAGAAGCCACAACAATAACTGTCTGATGTAAAGAATAGACTACATGTCAGATGCCGCTAAAGTAAAACCATTATGTTATACCCATACCATTGGGAAGTCAAGTGATGTGTTCTTTATAGAAAAAAAAAAAAACTTTTAAAGGGCCATTGTAGTCAAAAAAAACCACATGCTCGAATTCATTAGGGCAGTCATTTTAAGACTAGCAGTTTCCGCTTGGGACCCGCAGAGTTCTATGGGTCATGAGGTCTACTATGTGTTAAACACACAGAGGTGCAGGGTTGCTTGTCTTCAAATACATGCTCTAACAAATTAGGGCATATCATTTTTAGAATAGAATGGCCCTCTAAGGACAGGAATAAGAGTGACTGCAGGGCAGACATGAAAATCATAAAAACTAAGTGTCTATAACAGACTAGTAACTTTAAAAAACTCTTACAATTAAGAAGAGATTAAAAAAAAAATTAAAGGAAAATGTATGCATTCTACACTCCATGAATGCCAGAGGAAGGGACTGTTGCTGTCCCGAAACGTCACTAGTTTGAATTAAAACTTTTTGTCACAGTTGGAACTGCTTCTTATATTATTAACTTTATAGCACCCTGACAAGCTGCAAGAGTTGGTGAGAGTGCACTTACACCACTGTTTGGAATAAATATATATATATACATACATACACACACACACACATATATATACAAACAAACACACATACGATTTATCATTTCTTTCATGTAATTAACAAGAGTCCATGAGCTAGTGACGTATGGGATATACATTCCTACCAGGAGGGGCAAAGTTTCCCAAACCTTAAAATGCCTATAAATACACCCCTCACCACACCCACAAATCAGTTTTACAAACTTTGCCTCCAAGGGAGGTGGTGAAGTAAGTTTGTGCTAGATTCTACGTTGATATGCGCTCCGCAGCAAGTTGGAGCCCGGTTTTCCTCTCAGCGTGCAGTGAATGTCAGAGGGATGTGAGGAGAGTATTGCCTATTGAATGCAGTGATCTCCTTCTACGGGGTCTATTTCATAAGGTTCTCTGTTATCGGTCGTAGAGATTCATCTCTTACCTCCCTTTTCAGATCGACGATATACTCTTATATTTACCATTTCCTCTACTGATTCTCGTTTCAGTACTGGTGTGGCTTTCTACAAACATGTAGATGAGTGTCCTGGGGTAAGTAAGTCTTATTTTCTGTGACACTCTAAGCTATGGTTGGGCACTTTTATATAAAGTTCTAAATATATGTATTCAAACATTTATTTGCCTTGACTCAGAATGTTCAACTTTCCTTATTTCCAGACAGTCAGTTTCATATTTGGGATTATGCTTTAATTATCATATTTTTCTTACCTCAAAAATTTGACTTTTTCCCTGTGGGCTGTTAGGCTCGCGGGGGCTGAAAATGCTTCATTTTATTGCGTCATTCTTGGCGCGGACTTTTTTGGCGCAAAAATTCATTTCCGTTTCCGGCGTCATACGTGTCGCCGGAAGTTGCGTCATTTTTTTGACGTTATTTTGCGCCAAAAATGTCGGCGTTCCGGATGTGGCGTCATTTTTGGCGCCAAAAGCATTTAGGCGCCAAATAATGTGGGCGTCTTATTTGGCGCCAAAAAATATGGGCGTCGCTTTTGTCTCCACATTATTTCAGTCTCATTTTTCATTTGCTTCTGGTTGCTAGAAGCTTGATGTTTGGCATTTTTTTCCCATTCCTGAAACTGTCTTATAAGGAATTTGATCTATTTTGCTTTATATGTTGTTTTTTCTCTTACATATTGCAAGATGTCTCACGTTGCATCTGAGCCAGAAGATACTACAGGAAAACCTCTGCCTGCTGGATCTACCAAAGCTAAGTGTATCTGCTGTAAACTTTTGGTAGCTATTCCTCCAGCTGTTGTTTGTATTAAATGTCATGACAAACTTGTTAATGCAGATAATATTTCCTTTAGTGATGTACCATTGCCTGTTGCAGTTCCATCAACATCTAAGGTGCAGAATGTTCCTGATAACATAAGAGATTTTGTTTCTGAATCCATAAAGAAGGCTTTGTCTGTTATTTCTCCTTCTAGTAAACGTAAAAAGTCTTTTAAATCTTCTCTCTCTACAGATGAATTTTTAAATGAACACCATCATTCTGATTCTTTGGACTCTTCTGGTTCAGAGGATTCTGTCTCAGAGATTGATGCTGATAAATCTTCATATTTATTTAAGATGGAATTTATTCGCTCTTTACTTAAAGAAGTACTAAGTGCTTTAGAAATAGAGGATTCTAGTCCTCTTGATACTAATTCTATACGTTTGGATAAGGTTTTTAAAGCTCCTGCGGTTATTCCAGAAGTCTTTCCTGTTCCTAATGCTATTTCTGCAGTAATTGCTAAGGAATGGGATAGATTGGGTAATTCATTTACTCCTTCTAAACGTTTTAAGCAATTATATCCTGTTCCGCCTGACAGATTAGAATTTTGGGACAAAATCCCTAAAGTTGATGGGGCTATTTCTACCCTTGCTAAACGTACTACCATTCCTACATCAGATGGTACCTCGTTTAAGGATCCTTTAGATAGAAAAATTGAATCTTTTCTAAGAAAAGCTTATCTATGTTCAGGTAATCTTCTTAGACCTGCTATATCATTGGCTGATGTTGCTGCAGCTTCAACTTTTTGGTTGGAAACTCTAGCGCAACAAGTAACAAATCGTGATTCTCATGATATTATTATTCTTCTCCAGCATGCTAATAATTTCATCTGTGATGCCATTTTTTATATTATTAGAGTTGATGTTAGATTTATGTCTCTGGCTATCTTAGCCAGAAGAGCTTTATGGCTTAAGACTTGGAATGCTGATATGGCTTCTAAATCAACTCTACTTTCCATTTCTTTCCAGGGAAACAAATTATTTGGTTCTCAGTTGGATTCTATTATTTCAACTGTTACTGGTGGGAAAGGAACTTTTTTACCACAGGATAAAAAGTCTAAAGGTAAAAACAGGGCTAACAATCGTTTTCGTTCCTTTCGTTTCAACAAAGAACAAAAGCCTGATCCTTCGTCCTCAGGAGCAGTTTCAGTTTGGAAACCATCCCCAGTCTGGAATAAATCCAAGCCTGCTAGAAAGGCAAAGCCTGCTTCTAAGTTCACATGAAGGTACGGCCCTCATTCCAGTTCAGCTGGTAGGGGGCAGGTTACGTTTTTTCAAAGAAATTTGGATCAGTTCTGTTCACAATCTTTGGATTCAGAACATTGTTTCAGAAGGGTACAGAATTGGTTTCAAGATGAGACCTCCTGCAAAGAGATTTTTTCTTTCCCATGTCCCAGTAAATCCAGTGAAAGCTCAAGCATTTCTGAATTGTGTTTCAGATCTAGAGTTGGCTGGAGTAATTATGCCAGTTCCAGTTCCGGAACAGGGGATGGGGTTTTATTCAAATCTCTTCATTGTACCAAAGAAGGAGAATTCCTTCAGACCAGTTCTGGATCTAAAATTATTGAATCGTTATGTAAGGATACCAACGTTCAAGATGGTAACTGTAAGGACTATATTGCCTTTTGTTCAGCAAGGGAATTATATGTCCACAATAGATTTACAGGATGCATATCTGCATATTCCGATTCATCCAGATCATTATCAGTTCCTGAGATTCTCTTTTCTAGACAAGCATTACCAATTTGTGGCTCTACCGTTTGGCCTTGCTACAGCTCCAAGAATTTTCACAAAGATTCTCGGTGCCCTTCTGTCTGTAATCAGAGAACAGGGTATTGTGGTATTTCCTTATTTGGACGATATCTTGGTACTTGCTCCGTCTTTACATTTAGCAGAGTCTCATACGAATCGACTTGTGTTGTTTCTTCAAGATCATGGTTGGAGGATCAATTTACCAAAAAGTTCTTTGATTCCTCAAACAAGGGTAACCTTTCTGGGTTTCCAGATAGATTCAGTGTCCATGACTTTGTCTTTAACAGACAAGAGACGTCTAAAATTGATTACAGCCTGTCGAAACCTTCAGTCTCAATCATTCCCTTCGGTAGCCTTATGCATGGAAATTCTAGGTCTTATGACTGCTGCATCGGACGCGATCCCCTTTGCTCGTTTTCACATGCGACCTCTTCAGCTCTGTATGCTGAACCTATGGTGCAGGGATTACACGAAGATATATCAATTAATATCTTTAAAACCGATTGTTCGGCACTCTCTGACGTGGTGGACAGATCACCATCGTTTAATTCAGGGGGCTTCTTTTGTTCTTCCGACCTGGACTGTAATTTCAACAGATGCAAGTCTCACAGGTTGGGGAGCTGTGTGGGGATCTCTGACGGCACAAGGAGTTTGGGAATCTCAGGAGGTGAGATTACCGATCAATATCTTGGAACTCCGTGCAGTTTTCAGAGCTCTTCAGTTTTGGCCTCTTCTGAAGAGAGAATCGTTCATTTGTTTTCAGACAGACAATGTCACAACTGTGGCATACATCAATCATCAAGGAGGGACTCACAGTCCTCTGGCTATGAAAGAAGTATCTCGAATTTTGGTTTGGGCGGAATCCAGCTCCTGTCTAATCTCTGCGGTTCATATCCCAGGTGTAGACAATTGGGAAGCGGATTATCTCAGTCGCCAAACGTTGCATCCGGGCGAATGGTCTCTTCACCCAGAGGTATTTCTTCAGATTGTTCAAATGTGGGGGCTCCCAGAGATAGATCTGATGGCCTCTCATCTAAACAAGAAACTTCCCAGGTATCTGTCCAGATCCCGGGATCCTCAGGCGGAGGCAGTGGATGCATTATCACTTCCTTGGAAGTATCATCCTGCCTATATCTTTCCGCCTCTAGTTCTTCTTCCAAGAGTAATCTCCAAGATTCTGAGGGAATGCTCGTTTGTTCTGCTAATAGCTCCGGCATGGCCTCACAGGTTTTGGTATGCGGATCTTGTCCGGATGGCATCTTGCCAACCATGGACTCTTCCGTTAAGACCAGACCTTCTGTCTCAAGGTCCTTTTTTCCATCCGGATCTGAAATCCTTAAATTTAAAGGTATGGAAATTGAACGCTTGATTCTTGGTCATAGAGGTTTCTCTGACTCCGTGATTAATACTATGTTACAGGCTCGTAAATCTGTATCTCGAGAGATATATTATAGAGTCTGGAAGACTTATATTTCTTGGTGTCTTTCTCATCATTTTTCTTGGCATTCTTTTAGAATACCGAGAATTTTACAGTTTCTTCAGGATGGTTTAGATAAGGGTTTGTCCGCGAGTTCTTTGAAAGGACAAATCTCCGCTCTTTCTGTTCTTTTTCACAGAAAGATTGCTATTCTTCCTGATATTCATTGTTTTGTACAAGCTTTGGTTCGTATAAAACCTGTCATTAAGTCAATTTCTCCTCCATGGAGTTTGAATTTGGTTTTGGGAGCTCTTCAAGCTCCTCCGTTTGAACCTATGCATTCATTGGACATTAAATTACTTTCTTGGAAAGTTTTGTTCCTTTTGGCCATCTCTTCTGCTAGAAGAGTTTCTGAATTATCTGCTCTTTCGTGTGAGTCTCCTTTTCTGATTTTTCATCAGGATAAGGCGGTGTTGCGAACTTCTTTTGAATTTTTACCTAAAGTTGTGAATTCCAACAACATTAGTAGAGAAATTGTGGTTCCTTCATTATGTCCTAATCCTAAGAATTCTAAGGAGAAATCATTGCATTCTTTGGATGTTGTTAGAGCTTTGAAATATTATGTTGAAGCTACGAAATCTTTCCGTAAGACTTCTAGTCTATTTGTTATCTTTTCCGGTTCTAGGAAAGGCCAGAAAGCTTCTGCCATTTCTTTGGCATCTTGGTTGAAATCTTTAATTCATCTTGCCTATGTTGAGTCGGGTAAAATTCCGCCTCAAAGAATTACAGCTCATTCTACTAGGTCAGTTTCTACTTCCTGGGCGTTTAGGAATGAAGCTTCGGTTGACCAGATCTGCAAAGCAGCAACTTGGTCCTCTTTGCATACTTTTACTAAATTCTACCATTTTGATGTATTTTCTTCTTCTGAAGCAGTTTTTGGTAGAAAAGTTCTTCAGGCAGCGGTTTCAGTTTGAATCTTCTGCTTATGTTTTTTGTTAAACTTTATTTTGGGTGTGGATTATTTTCAGCAGGAATTGGCTGTCTTTATTTTATCCCTCCCTCTCTAGTGACTCTTGTGTGGAAAGATCCACATCTTGGGTAGTCATTATCCCATACGTCACTAGCTCATGGACTCTTGTTAATTACATGAAAGAAAACATAATTTATGTAAGAACTTACCTGATAAATTCATTTCTTTCATATTAACAAGAGTCCATGAGGCCCACCCTTTTTTGTGGTGGTTATGATTTTTTTGTATAAAGCACAATTATTCCAATTCCTTATTTTATATGCTTCGCACTTTTTTTCTTATCACCCCACTTCTTGGCTATTCGTTAAACTGATTTGTGGGTGTGGTGAGGGGTGTATTTATAGGCATTTTAAGGTTTGGGAAACTTTGCCCCTCCTGGTAGGAATGTATATCCCATACGTCACTAGCTCATGGACTCTTGTTAATATGAAAGAAATGAATTTATCAGGTAAGTTCTTACATAAATTATGTTTTTATATTACCATCGCAAAGTGTTTAATGTCCCTTTAAAGGGACATGCACTACAGTGGTAGCAGCAACCTTCCTCAGTCCCTGGTACACAGGTTCTGATCACCCAGAGGTACTCACACTGACACCGATTTACTTCAATTATTCAATGTATCTTCCTACAACTCGCTCTTCTTCAAAGAGATTTTTCCAAAACTGTGCTCCATAGAACCCAGGCAATCTGTTCTGTATGTTTAGGTGTCCTCAAGAAAACTAACTCAGGTTCAAGGGAAATGAAACCCAAATTCTTTCTTTCATGATTCAGAAAGAGTATGGAATTTCAAAATATTTTCCAATTTACTTTTATTATCAAATTTGCTTCATTCTCTTGGTATCTTTTTTTAAAGAAGCAGCAATGCACTACTGGGAGCTAGCTGAACACACCCTTTGAGCAAATGGCAAGATGCATATATGTGAAGTCACCAATTAGCAGCTAGCCCCCAGTAATGTAGTATTGCTCCTAAGCCTACCTAGGTATTCTTTTCAACAAAGGATACCAAGAGAATAAAATAAATTTGATAAAATAAGTCAATTGGAAAGTTGTTATAAACCGTATGCTCTCTCTTGATCATTTTGGGTTTCATACCCGTTTAACCCCTGTGTAGAGCAATGTACAGAAAGCAAGTAAATTCCAACTGTAGCTATAAAGTCTTGGAAAGCAGTTAAGTATGTTGAGGAGGGATTGTATGGTTCTCTAAAAGGAGCATCTGAAAGTCATAAGGGGTTTTCTGTGGCACTGATTTGGGCTCCTAAGGTTGTCACAATACTTTTTAGATGAACATGGACATGAAACCCCAACTTGCTAACAACTCTACCTTCCTAAGCTACAGCCCATAACTTGCAGGGTTCTCAGCTTCCCAAGTACCAAAAAGCAACAGGCACTCTGGATAATTGATACTTTGTGCCAACATATGACTTTCCCAGAGACAGAGACAATCAATTATTGCTAATGTCACAGCCAGAGACACTCATGTGTACTTGTGAAGGCACTAAGAATCTCACAGAAAGAAACACTCACCAACTGGTTCTAACCCTAGAACAACCAGAGACACCAAATTGGTTGGCAATAAGTCTCTCACAACCAGAGTCACTCACTTATTGTCAGTCACTCACTTGTTAGCAGTAAGTCTCTCATAGCCCAATAAGTGTCTCATAACCAGAGTCGCTCACTTGCTGGCAATAAGTCTCTCACAACCAGAGTCACTCACTTATTGTCAGTCACTCACTTGTTAGCAGTAAGTCTCTCATAGCCCAATAAGTGTCTCATAACCAGAGTCGCTCACTTGCTGGCAATAAGTCTCTCATAACCAGAGTCGCTCACTTGCTGGCAATAAGTCTCTCATAACCAGAGTCGCTCACTTGCTGGCAATAAGTCTCTCATAACCAGAGTCGCTCACTTGCTGGCAATAAGTCTCTCATAACCAGAGTCGCTCACTTGCTGGCAATAAGTCTCTCATAACCAGAGTCGCTCACTTGCTGGCAATAAGTCTCTCATAACCAGAGTCGCTCACTTATTGTCAGTCACTCACTTGTTAGCAGTAAGTCTCTCATAGCCCAATAAGTGTCTCATAACCAGAGTCGCTCACTTGCTGGCAATAAGTCTCATATCCAGAGTCGCTCACTTGCTGGCAATAAGTCTCATATCCAGAGTCGCTCACTTGCTGGCAATAAGTCTCATATCCAGAGTCGCTCACTTGCTGGCAATAAGTCTCTCATAACCAGAGTTACTCGCTTGCAATAAGTCTCTCATAACTACAGAAACTCACTGGTTGGCAATAAATCTCTCATAAACACAGTAATTCACTGGATGACAATAAGCCTCTCATAAGCACAGGAAGTTAACCAAATGTTTGAAAATAAGTATTATAACCAAAGTCACCCACTTGTTATTAATAAGTCTCTTATAAACATAAAAAGTCACTGGTCGGCAATGTCTCTAATAACCACAGTAACACATTGGCTGGCAATAAGCATCTCATAACCAGAGTCACTCACTTGTTGCCAAAAAGTCTCTCATAAGCATAGGGACTAAGAGGGTGGCACTAAGTTTCTCAGAACCAGAGTTGCTCACTTGCTGGCAATAAGTCACTCATAACCAGAGTCGCTCGCTTGCAATAAGTCACTCATAACCAGAGTCGTTCACTTGCTGGCAATAAGTCTCTCATAACCAGAGTCGCTCACTTGCTGACAATAAGTCTCTCATAACCAGAGTCGCTCACTTGTTGGCAATAAGTCTCTCATAACCAGAGTCGCTCACTTGTTGGCAATATGTCTCTCCTAACCAGAGTCGCTCACTGGCTGGCAATAAGTCTCTCCTAACCAGAGTCGCTCACTGGCTGGCAATAAGTCTCTCATAACTACAGAAACTCACTGGCTGGCAATAAGTCTCTCATAACCACAGTAACTTACTGGCTGACAATAAGGCTCTCATAACCACAGTAACTCACTGGCTGGCAATAAATCTCTCATAACCACAGTAACTCACTGGCTGGCAATAAGTCTCTCATAACCACAGTAACTTACTGGCTGACAATAAGGCTCTCATAACCACAGTAACTCACTGGCTGGCAATAAATCTCTCATAACCACAGTAACTCACTGGCTGGCAATAAGGCTCTCATAACCACAGTAACTCACTGGCTGGCATAAGGCTCTCATAACCACAGTAAATCACTTGTTGGCAATAAGTCTCTCATAACCACAGTAAATCACTTGTTGGCAATAAGTCTCTCATGACCACAGTAACTCACTGGCTGGCAATAAGTCTCATGACCACAGTAACTCACTGGCTGGCAATAAGTCTCTCATAACCACAGTAACTCACTGGCTGGCAATAAGTCTCTCATAACCACTATAACTCACTGGCTGACAATAAGTCTCTCATAACCACAGTAACTCACTGGCTGGCAATAAGTCTCTCATAACCACAGTAACTCACTGGCTGGCAATAAGGCTCTCATAACCACAGTAACTCACTGGCTGGCATAAGGCTCTCATGACCACAGTGACTCACTGGCTGGCAATAAGTCTCTCATAACCACAGTAACTCACTGGCTGGCAATAAGTCTCTCATAACCACAGTAACTCACTGGCTGGCAATAAGTCTCTCATAACCACAGTAACTCACTGGCTGGCAATAAGGCTCTCATAACCACAGAAACTCACTGGCTGGCATAAGGCTCTCATGACCACAGTAACTCACTGGCTGGCATTAAGTCTCATGACCACAGTAACTCACTGGCTGGCAATAAGTCTCTCATAACCACAGTAACTCACTGGCTGGCAATAAGTCTCTCATAACCACAGTAACTCACTGGCTGGCAATAAGTCTCTCATAACCACAGTAACTCACTGGCTGGCAATAAGTCTCTCATAACCACAGTAACTCACTGGCTGACAATAAGTCTCTCATAACCACAGTAACTCACTGGCTGGCAAGAAGTCTCTCATAAGCACAGTAACTCACTGGCTGGCAATAAGGCTCTCATAACCACAGTAACTCACTGGCTGTCAATAAGTCTCTCAGAAGCACAGTAACTCACTGGCTGACAATAAGGCTCTCATAACCACAGTAACTCACTGGCTGGAAATAAGTTTCTCAGAACCAGAATCCCTAAAGTTGGCAATAAGTCTCTCATAACTACAGAAATTCACTGGGTGGCAATAAGTCTCTCACGACCAGAGATGCTCACTTATAGGAGATAAGCGTCTCATAACCAGAGTCACTCACTTGTTTCCACTTTGTCTCCCTGTTCCACAAAAAACCACTTGCTAGCTCACTTTTACCAATAGTTTCTTTACAAGTGTTTCACCCAGTGTATTGTGCCAACACCCCATCAAGCGTAGACACATTATTTACCCTTGGATGTCATGGTGCCCGGTGCACTACCGCTGTCACAGGGTGCACGGTTTCCCTCCTCTGGTGAAGTTCAGTAGTCCAGGCCGGGAGCTGGAGACACAGTCATGACCTGCACTGGCCGGCTCAGGCCGGGGGGCAGCTCTCATTTCCCGGAGGCTGCTGTTCGTCCTACTCCCAACTCCTTGGGCCCTTTCTGCGGGTGACCGGTGGTATGTCCCAAACTAGGCCTGATATGGGTGAGACGTTTTCCGTGACCTGCACCAAGCTCTGTGCCTGCTCCGTGTTTCTTACTTCCCCGGCCCTAGGTCCCTGTTCTGACCTCACTATACACTCAGCTCGCTTAGAGTAGTTCAGCCCTAGCAAACTGCTCAAGGCTTGGCGCAATACATCATGGGACATGTAGTTCATTAGCTATTCATTCGCCTCCAAAGTTAGTGTCATGACAGAGTATCATGGGAATTGTAGTCCGGAAATAAGTTGTAATTACATTTTACACTTTGTATACACTTGCTGTTGTTTAAATGTTTATGTGTATCTAAACATTACGCTATTTCTACGGGTCTTTATTTTTCGCATGTGCGCAATTCTTCAAAATTATATCTAATTATTTGTGCAACATTTTAGCTTTCTGTTCAGTGCTGATGATCTTATTACTTACAATGCAATTTCAAGTTGTAATAGTTAACTTGATAACAATATTTTGCCATTATAATTACCCAAAAAGAAAAGCTAATGAGCATAAGAAACACATATTTAAGTATCACAATGCACTGATCATGAAGATAGATTTTCTTATCACAATTGATTAGGAGCTAGATCTTCACTTTGTTAAAACACTAAACAAGCTGTCAGAATACCATCGGAATACATCTAGCATTATAAGCCATGTTTCCTATATAAATGAGATAAATATCAAGTATTATAATTATGAATACAAACAAATAAAGAAAAAAGCTTTGTTTTAAGGAGCATAAATGTTTCATTCAGATCTGGAGATGGCAGTGTCAGCTTGTCAGCAGCATTCCTGCATGTTAAACATACTCTCAATGAAACAATTGATTCCTTCCTGCAGCTATTATGACATTTAATTTTGTTTGCATTATAAAAATACCTGTACCCTTTTTGCCATGTAAACATTTTTATTTGATCTATGGTAGTGAATTTGTTACCTAGTAGTTGTGCATATTTTGCTACTAGGACCTCATTAAATAGTCTGTTATTTCTAAGTCCTTTCTGAGAATGATTGGCAAGGTAAATACTTAGTATTCACACATAGGATGAAAACATCCAAAGAATGCAATCTGTCAACAGCAGGAATTTTTTTTTCAAACAGATGTTATGAAGAACAGGACACACTGTCAAGCACAATCTGTCATTGACATTGGTATGTGTGCAATCTATGGAAGTTCAATAATTGTATGTGTATATATATATATATATATATACTGTATATATATATATATATATATATATATATATATATATATATATATATATATATATATATATATATATATATATATATATATATATATATATATTGACAGCAGAAATAAAAATCATAAGTTCTTCTAGACTTCATATTTGCCTAAAAAGCTTAAAGGCCCTAACAGTAAAAAAAAAAAAAATCAAAAAAAAAAAATCACATGCTTTAAGTCATTAGAACATGTAATTTTAAGACTGTTGACCCTGCACTATTGTGAGTTTAACCCCCACAAATGGGTTAAACACACATGTGAAACACCACTCAGGTCCTGAGCTGAAAAGCCACTGATCCAATCAGCAGCATTAACTGTGTAACTAGAGCTGCTTATTGGATCAGCATCGGTTTCCACTCGGGACCCAAGTGGAACTTCTACTGGGTGTTTAACCTTTTTGCAGGGGTTAAACACACAGCAGTGCAGTGTCGATAGTCTTAAAATTACATTCTGTAACGAATAAGAGCATGTCAGTTTTTGACTATTATGGCTCTTTAAAGTAAAATTAATGTAATTTTTTCGATTTATTGCAGCTATTTTGATTATACTTGTGAGGTGTGTCACTGTCCACAAATAAAGCAATGGGAGATTTGCATGTTAATCAGTGGGCAATCATTTCTAGAAAGGTCAAAAATGAAATGTACATGGGCACATTACAATTTGAAATATAAGCATTTTTGCAATATACTTCCATTAGCAAAAATGCTTCTAGTAAAAGCTATTGCTGTTTTTCAAAAGCATATGCACATATCCTGTAAAGGCCCGTGCACCAGTATTCAAACACCATGCCTGGTCAGAGTCTAACCTTATACTTTTTTTTTTTCTGTGGTTACCAGCAAATACTAAAGTCAATCCTCAGTGCGCATAATATTTTTTTAGCACTTTTTGTCACAGACGACCTTTGTTATATACAGTAGAATTACATAAGTGCCAAATACATAATGGTATAGCAATGCAATAACACTTACTTTAAATTTTAAATGGTTTATAACCAAAACATGTTATATTAACCTTTGTTGTCCCTTAAAAGGACATTAAACCATGAATTAATTAAATATATAATCATTGATTCAAATCAAAGATTATCCTGAAAATAGTATGTATATAATTTTTTAAATTATATTAGTTGTTAAAATATTGAAGATATAGGTGTAAAGTTTTAGTCTCCCTAAAGTAATGGGTGCCAATATTACCCTAGGTTTAAAAAGCCTATTATCTCCTCTGCTGTGGACGGTCAGTTAGAGAATTGTATAAATGTATTGCTATATCCCTTGCTTGTCTACAGTAATCTACTGTTTTGTGAAAAAATAACTATTCTGTCCTATGCATTTTTTTATATCTTACAAAAAAATATCTTTCTAGCAATATAAGATCCCTTTGTCTCCACCAATCAACTGACAGATTGAGGACGATGGACATTCCGGCTAGAATTTAAATGCACATAGAAGAATTACATCTTTGAATAGAAACATATTTGCAATATACATGTATGGGCAGAAATGCGTCTAGTAAAAGTTATCACCGTTTATGTATTACATTTTATTATCTGCGTGTGCATGTGAAGCATAGCTAGATATTCTCAGTGCACCAGCATTTGAAATACTGCAGCTGCTGAGAGCACCAGTGGGACTTGTAATTATGTGTTTTGTCTTTTCTTATATATGCATGTTGTGATTCCATTTGCTGGCCTTTCTATATATAGCCCTGTAGTATATCAAAGCTCCTACTAATAATATCTACATCAACTTGAGCAATCTCTTATTTCAGAAGTAGATAAAACCATGCCCTGATCAAACAAACCATAACCTTAACATGTGACATTAACAACAAACTACATAGACTTTACTGAAGATTTCTGTTGTTCTATGATGCATTGTTTGTTAATGTGTATGCTCCTGTTGTTAGGGTAATGTGAACAGTCAGCTGTGATTGATGTGCCACTATTATTTTATTGGCTGAGTCCCCTGAGAGCCAGATGTGGTTGACAGTTACCAGTTCTGAACATAGTATAATATAAAAGTGTGTGTAGGCAGGGGTCTAGTTGCATCTGCTGCCCTAGGCCTATACTAATGAGCTGTTTGATACTACATCTGTATTATTGCACATCATAAACAAAATGACATATGGTTGCTGCCTAGTAATCTGCATACATACAAACTAAAGCAGCCAGAGGCAGCATGAATGACTGGTTGACAGTCATTTCATATCTTATAGTCCCTTTTAATTTGCCAACCTAGATTTTGATCTGGTTGTATGCATATATGTACCTGTAAAACATAGACCTATATTAATTAAAAGGCCATTATAGTGAACAGATTACATGCTCTAATTTGTTAAAGCATGCAATTTTATCACTAGTGACCCTCAAAAGGCTTAAACACATAGTTACATTACTGATCGATAGCCGTGGTGAACTGCCGGACCTAAGAGGAGACTGCAGATTACCCAATCAGCTGTGCTAGTCGCACGACCCAGCTATACAACTATTACTGCTGATGGGTAACTGGCAGTTTCCTCTTGGGACCAGCAGTTTTTGGCAGCTCCCAAATGCTACTTTTACCATATATTTAACCCCTATGAAAGTGATTAAACACACAGCATTGCAGGGCTACTAGTGATAAAATTGCATGCTCTAACTTATTAGTGAATGTATTTTTTATTTTTTTACTTTAATGGTCCTTTAAGGTTTAAGATGTTATTTCACATAGCCACCTTGAAAATCCCCATGTTATTCATTGCTATTCATGAAAATATATATATTTATCACAGACTATATAGAATATTAGTGCAATTTTTTTTTTTTTTTTTTGCTGAGCGGCCATACCATCCTAAGGTAATCAGTAGGAGTGACTGATCATCCTCTTCAATTCAATAATAAAAAAAAACATAATTGGTAATAAAGTACATATTACTTTGTTCCTTTTAAATGTTTGTGCTTTATACATAAACTAATGTTTTTGCATACGACTACTACAACAGCAGCATCAGTAAATATAACCAGTGTAAAATTACTTCACCTTCATTTGCTTATAGTAAGATCCTTGAAGATTCACCCTAAACAGACATTTTCAAACTGCTTTTGTAACGTCAGTCATTTGCCAGTTTATAATAAAAAAATGTTAATTTATAATACATATTTTTGTGAAAATCTGCTGAGAAATCTCCTGCCCTTCCAAATTCCCAATTTCTACACATTTTAGATTATATATGTTTCTCATAAATGCACTGTGTAGTTATTAATCACTCATTCCTAACAGACACACACATGCTGTAAACATCCCTTTTTGAGAGTCACATTCAGGGGCTCTATTTATGAAGCTGCAGTTGCACCTTTGGAACACTTGTGGGGAAAAACTCACACAATCAAGCCTGCAGACACAATTTAAGAAGCAGCACTTCCTAACCTTTCTGCCACCTCTAAGGTGGAGGATTAAAATCATCCTGGACTATTCAGACCGGAGTAACTGACAACCTCTTCCCGCCTTGCATGATGTTTTGTGTAACAGCAGGGGGTAGAATTTCACAAGATAGAGCTCTTAGGTCTGTGGACAGGTTTCCTGTCTGAGAACTTGTCCGTCCATTCCTTCTTAAATATACCTCTTAGACCAGTTATAAACCATTTTTGACTCTTTTACAAGCTGTTCCTCAAAATTTGCTCCCCCTTAAAGGGACAGTATACTGTAAAATAGTTTTTCCCTTAATGTGTTTACATTTGCTTTTTTTACCAACTGCAGAGTAAAAAATGTATGAAAATGTGCTTTTTAAGGCTTATTTGTGTATATTAAAGCTCTGATTTTGTGTTTTGAAGCCACAACCCAATAAAATGGGTTGAGCTTGTAGGTATAATCAGATCTCATTACTGTATCACATTGTGCACATATACCTGCTTCTTTATCTTATATCTGTCCTTAAAACAATCACCAGTACTTTGAGAGAACAATGGAAAATCAACATTTTATTACCTTATCTCTGCTTTATCACACTGGGAGTGTAATTTCTTCTGCTGGCTGTGTTTACAAAGCTTATCTATAGCTGGTACGCGCGGCCACAAACTTTCAGAATAGGTGGGGATACCACATGCTAAATCAACAATTTCAAATTTAATACACTCCAGCAGGTGAAGTGGATCATTGGGAACAAATTAAAGGGGAGAAAATTTTTGAGTAAACTGTCCCTTTAAAATTGTGCTGCATTAGCACAGGCCTAGTTAGTTGTCATATGTCAATATATATCCCTGATAGGAACAGTAAATGTAAGGAATGAAAAATAGTTTTACTGCTTTTTTACTGTTTTACACTTGATATTTTACACTTATTATTGTAAAACTAGATCATTTTACATCTGTCAGTATCACTTTAAATCATATACCACATCTTCAAAATTAAAATACAGCCTACTTTAAGTAATACAATACAAAAGCTCATTTAATTACTTTAAGCAGTTACTTACACATCTGTTGGTTTGATGTTCTTCTCTGCAGAATATTATAGTAAGATCCCATAAATAATAAAGTATAGCCGCAAAAAGGTCTCTCAGTGTTCAGAAGTATTGTGAGGAAAGTTTAGCTGATGATTTGTGGTAACAAGCAATATAAGGAACTGCATTACATAATACATTAAATCCAAACAAGTTTTCCAACCATGTAGTGTTCAGTTTATATATGCCCCGGGGATGGCAGAAGCTGTGAGTTGCAAGTGAATCATCTGTAAAGTATACTACCTGTAATTTTATTCTGCAGACATCATCCATTAATTGTACACTATAACTGTATATAGATTGTCAACACGGTGTCCTACCTATATAACTAATTAGCCAGTGTTTTGTTTTTTAGAACAATGGTAAACTAAACCCTTCAAATAATAAAAACAATCGTTACACTTTTTTTTTTTTTTTGTATCCTTCCGGTGTGAAGGAGAGAAGAATGGACATCTACAGAAATTAATTTGGAACGATGGAGTTAAAGGGACAGTCTACACCAGCATTTTTATTGTTTAAAAAGATAGATAATCCCTTTATTACCCATTCCCCAGTTTTGCATAACCAACATTGTTATAATAATACACTTTTTACCTCTGTGATTACCTTGTATCTAAACCTCTGCAAACTAACTGCCCCCTTATGTTAGTTCTTTTGACAGACTTGCATTTTAGCCAATCTGTGCTGACTCCTAGGTAACTCCATGGGCGTGAGCACAATATTATATATCTGGCACACATGAACTAACGCCCTCTAGTTGTGAAAACATGTCAAAATTCATTCAGATAAGAGGCTAAGAAATTAGCATATGAGCCTACCTAGGTTTAGCGTTCAACTAAGAATACCAAGAGAACAAAGCGAAATTGATGATAAAATAAATTGGAAAGTTAATTAAAATTACATGCCCTATCTGAAACATGAAAGTTTAATTTTGACTAGACTGTCCCTTTAAAATACATGTGTCCTAAACCTAATAATATCACTGTAGGCAAACAAATAGAATACAGGTAGAATACCCTTTATCCAAACTGCTTGAGACCGGAAAAGGATTGGATTTCAGCATATTTATTTAACTGAATCTGTAAAATGGGACAGCTTGGAGAGGGGATAGGACCAAGTGTAAACAACAATATCTTATGTCAGTTAGGCAATATTTACATGTAATATAAAGGTAGTTTTACATAATTCTTACTATTTTTGTATTTTTGTATGTATATATATGTATAGAACACACTCCGTGGCACAGTGGGGGGGGTCCTGCGATCGTGAAAACTCGCTAAAGTTAAGCTTTTTCCACTAGTCGGGTTGCATTCGTATTACAAGTTCCAAAAAATCTTATTTTGCGCAAGTGGTAAGCTGAATAGCGCAAAAATCCTAACAAGTTTCCTCGTGCGCGCAGATGTAGTCCCCCTTATAAATCAATGGAGGAAAAAATCTAATGCCCAAGATCGCGCAAACATCGCATTTTCGCATTCCCTATAAAAGTCTATGGAGAAAAAAAAACACCCATCGCGCAAAGAACATAGTATATTCGCATTAGCAAATATATTTAAAGTAAATACATAGTTAAAATCTTTATTAAATATGAATATTGCTTATATATGTTTTATCATGTTTTCATCTACTTAATGGCAATATATATATATATATATGTGTGTGTACATATATATTAATGTTTTTATATGTGTATAAATGACTGTAAATACATATATACACATATAAATACATTAATATATATGTGCACAAAATACATTAATATATATGTACACACATATATAGACATATATACATACATACAAATTCCACTTTAGCAGTGTATGTGTATGTTAAAATACTTTTGTACACCTGAGATATCATAACTTTTAGCCTTTATATCTTTTTTGTGCAATAATTTTTTTTATATTTTTATTAGACAGTATATGAGATATGAGTGTAACTGTACTTTGTAACATATTTTTGAAATGTTTTGTGCAATTTTTTTGTTTTGGAAAACAGTTAACCACAGCTCTGAGATCGCAGTAAGGATTTGTCGCTGAACTTATCAGTGCAATTAAAAAGGCTCTCGAAAAGACAAAATCGCTTGTGCAAATCAGGTTGCGCCTCACTTGTAATCTAGCCCACTGTAGGGGAAAAATTGTAATGTAATAATTTTATTTAAAAAACTATAATAATTAAAAAGTCTGGATTTTGAAATATTTCTGAACTTTTTAATTCTGTCTTTGGGTATTTGTAATTTTCACACAACCACAACATTTTCAAACCTGTCCTCAGTCTTCGCTAACAGGCCAGATTTTCAGAATTACCTTGGGCGAGAGCAGGAAAAATAACAATATTTACTAATCAGATGATTATTTCACTTGTGCTCTGGTTCAGATATCCTCAAAATCTGGTCTGTTAGGGAGGTCTGGGGACAGGTTTGAAAATTAATGATCTAATTCTAGACACTTCCTTTTTAAAACAAGTGCTGTTATAGGTGTATGGATTTACGTTTAATTGAGAAAGAGGAACCATTTTAGACAACTAAACATGGTCTTCAAAAGGGTCTTAAAGGGACAGTCAAGTCCAAAAAAAAACGTTCATGATTCAGATAGGGCATGTAATTTTAAACAACTTTCCAATTTCATTTTTTTTATTGATTTTTTCAAAAATTAACGTAACATAGATAACATTGCCACATAACAATTGTGGGTTATATTCAAAAGAAAATACAAATACAAATGTCAGCCACATTTGATAACACACATTATAGTCATTCTGGCGGTTCTAATCAGTGTAGTCATGTGACCATAGAGGGTTTAAGAATAAATCTAAAGAGGGAGGGAAAAGAAATGAAGGGGGGAGGAGGGGAGGGAGGAGGTAGTATGAATAAAGTTTTGTGTCAAAGGTACTTTTTAGGTTATTCTGTTGTTTTCTGGTCCCAGATAAATATGATATCTAAAATAAAATTGTCTTTTCCTTGAAAGCAATAGTGGAGTTTTTCCAAAGAGAGAACATGATCCACCTCCTTTAGTCACATTTGTAGGGTGGGTACTGTTATTTTTTTCCAAAATCTAGGTATTATTCGCTTAGCGCAATTTATAATAAATTGTAACAATTTCCTACGATAAAGACAGTGAATTTGGGGGAGGTCATTGAGGAGTATTGTTGAGGGACGTAGTTCAAGTGTTGTGTCTTGTATTGAGTTGATGTGTAAGGTGACATTTTCACAAAATGTTTTTATCTGAGGGCAATGCCACCAAATATGGGAGAGAGTGCCTATTTCACCGCAATGTCTCCAGCACATTGAAGAGGCACCAGTGAAGATACTATGGAGTCGATGAGGGGTGAGGTACCATCTTGATAGACTTTTGTGGTTTAATTCTACAATAATTGGGGAAATGGATGTTTTCTTGGTCATTTTAAAGAATTTGCTCCATTTTTCTACTGTAAATGTTTCTTGTAGTTCACTTTCCCACTTAGTTATGTACAGGGGTTTATGTGTTGGGATTGAGCCTCTGAGCATGCTATAAATTATTTAGATATGGGATTTATTTAGTAAAGGGTTAGTACATAGGGATTCAAATTGTGTGTTAGGTCTGATGAAATTTGTCTTGTGTGGATTTATTTGGATTGCATGATGAACTAAGATATACAAACCATTTGTGGAAAGGTGCGCCTATATGTTGTTGTAGGTCATTTTGTGTTCTGAATTTCCAATTTACTTTTTCACCAAATTTGCTTTGTTCTCTTTGAATTCTTAGTTGAAAGCAAAACCTAGGTATGCTCATATGCTGATTTCTTAGACCATGAAGGCTGCCTCTAATCTGAATGCATTTTGACAGTTTTTCACCACTAGAGGGCATTCGTTTATGTGTTTCATATAGATAACATTGAGCTCACGCACGTGAAGTTACCTAGGAGTCAGCATTGTCTGTCAAGAACTGAAATAAGGAGACAGTTTGCAGGGCATAGATACAAGGTAGTTATAGAGGTAAAACGTGCATATTATAACTGTGTTGGCTGTACAAAACCGGGGAATGGATAATAAAGGGATTATCTATCGTTTTAAACAACAAAAATTCTGGTGTTGACTGTCCCTTTAAACTTCAATTTACACAACATCCAAGTGATGACCAAAAAGTGAATTGACCTCTCAATGTAGATACCTCTGTTTCCAGCAAGAGTTTATTTGTCCCTCTGGGTTACACATGGGCTGGGTTAAAGGGACAGTCTACTCCAAATTTTTTATTCTTTAAAAAGATAGATAATTCCTTTACTACCCATTTCCCAGCTCGTAATACCGGCGCTATGCAAATCCCATTGAAAATATAGGATACGCAATTGACGTAAGTGGATTTGTGGTATTTCCGAGTCTGGCCAAAAAAGTGAGCGGTACACCTGTACCTGCAAGACTTGTAATGCCAGCGGGTGTTAAAAAGCAGCGTTGGGACCGGCCAACGCTGCTTTTTAAGCCTAACGCAAGATTTGTAATCTAGCCAAAAGTAAATAAATAGTTTTATTTAACTAATACAATAACATTATTTTATTTTTAATACTTGCCCCTCCCTCATCACACGTAGGTCCTTGTGCAGATCTATTCCACTCCAAACACTTCTATTCAGTGAGCTTTTCGAAAATTAGTATGGGTTGATTCTGTGTACATAGATTTGCAGGGGAACAATAGTATTAAAGGTACAGTAAAGAAAAAAATAAACTTTCATTAGTCAGAAAGAACATGCAAATTTTAACAATTGTCCAATTAACTTCTCTTATGTAATTTGCCTCTTTCTCTTGGTATCCATTGTTTAAAGGCATACATAGTTAGGCTCAGAAGCAATGCACTACTACGAGCTATTTGCTAGTCACTGTCTCACTCAATGTATTCAGCTAGGCCCCAGTAGAGCATTGCTCTCCTTCTAAAAAAGGATACCAAGCGAATGAAGCAAATGTAATAATAGGAGTAAATCTGAAATCTAAAAATTGTATGCTTTATGTGAAACCCAATCAATTTATTTCATGATTATGTCACTTTAAGGTCTATTTATTAAAAAAAAAATTTGCTGTGGAGACAGGCCTGTTAATTCTGCAGACACAAATTCACAGTTTTGAGAACTGCAAAACCAATATTATCTTCAAAATAGAAAAATTGCACAAAATAATCTTACAGAAACCCCTGGGAGAGCATGACATTGTGAATGTAATAATGGAATTAATTTACCAAAATACATTAAACATTACAGCCATGAATATACAGAATTGCAGGCATGAGTATATAGCCTCTTGCTATACAATAAAAACAAATCTATATTTCCAGATTTACATTAGATTATAATGTATTAACTATATTTTGATAGATTTTTCTTCAACAAGCATATTACTTAAAAAAATCCTATTTGAATAAAAAAAAAATCTGATTTAAAATTAAAAATCTGAAATAGGAAAAGATGGATAAAGAAAAATGGGTCAAAATAACGAGGAATAACAGATATTCAGGAATGTAAAAGGATACATGACTGAGCAGATGGACAGAGAGAGGGAGGATATTATGATATGGGAACAGAGAGAGTGAGTAAGATGAAAATGGAAAATCTGAAGCAGGAGAAAGCAGCAATAGGTAAAGAGAGGGAAAATCTGCGAAAAGGGAATTCATATAGCAAGGGGAGGATTTTGAGCTGGGCACAATACCTCAGAGCCCAGTATACCTTCAGTTTTTATAGGCGTTTCCTTATTACTGTGGTAGAAATGTTTTCTGACAAGATTGAGAAAAACGGAAAACCCCAAATTCTCTTGTACCCTCTGGTGTGTAAATTGGGACTGTTTTGAGAAAATGTATTTTTTATATTTTGTGCTTTGCATTTTTTTATGGTTATGGTGTACTGTTCGCTACGTTACTGGTGTACTTATTTCAAAGGGTATATTGACTTTAGTTCTAAACATGACTGCTGATCCTCCATCTGACCTTACTTCTAGCATAGGTATATTTAGACTGTATTCAGTTGATTGTGTAGCTATTAAAACACCATATATTATCTACAACTTATGGAGGAGACTCATGTAAGCTTTTGAAGACATATTTATACACACTTATGTACACTTATATTGATGCATGGTGTCCTAAAGACTCTAACAAAGAACAATTTCCTTTTGGTATATTTACTGTATTTGGTGCCCCCAGGTGCATCCCGATGAGCTTTTATGAGAACAAATTTACAGGTCCTCTTTTTCAACCTCTATTCTAAATTGCTTAGAAACATATTACAATTACAGTAGAACTTCCACCTTAATTCTCATTTCTGAAAATTTTCCCAGATTTGCCACCAAAAGCAAGTAGTAGGGAATAAAATTATCTGTAGCTAAAAGCATAAACTTTCTTTCATTGGAGCTTTCTATCAAGAGTTGTGTATCAGCACCATTTAACCCAACATTTTATTTATAACTTTGAACTAGGACTAGGATCTTCTGATTTTCCTTCATGCAGATATTTTGCTTGTCTTCCTACTTAACTTCTACTAGATGTAAAGACCCCACCCTGAACTTAAATGTGTCTCAAATACCTGTTGTGACATAAAGGTTTGTTGGGACTTTTTTCCCTATTTGGTTCTAAGCGATGTTAACATTATCTTGGGAGCACTAGTTTAAAACACACAGTCGTACTAATGTTATAAATAATGTTATATATATATTTTTCAATATATATTTTTATATCAGGGGTGTATTTTGGCCTAAGCAAACTAGTCACTTGCCTAGGGCGCCGACTGAGGGGGGGGGGCAGCACTTTTTGAGTCTCTATTGGGAGCAACAGGTGACTAACCATTGGTATTATATATATATATATGTATATAAATATATATATATATATATACTGTATATATGTAAATGTGTGTGTGTGACAGAGAGAGTGTTAGAGTGGGACTGTGTGTGTGTAGAAGGGAGTCTGTGTGTGTGTGAGGAAGGAAGTGTGTGTGTGGTAGGGAATGTGTGTGTGTGTGTGTGTGGGAGGGAGGGGGGAGTATTTGTGTGTGTGGGAGTGGGGGAGTGTGTGTGGGAGGGAGTGTGTGTGTGTGGTAGGGAATGTGTGTGTGTGTGGGAGGGGGGAGTATTTGTGTGTATGTGTGTGGGAGTGGGGGAGTGTGTGAGGAAGGAAGTGTGTGTGTGTGGTAGGGAATGTGTGTGTGTGTGGGAGGGGGGAGTATTTGTGTGTATGTGTGTGGGAGTGGGGGAGTGTGTGTGGGAGGGAGTGTGTAAGTAGGTATCATTGAGTATAAGGACAATGTGCTGTCTGGTGAAAGCATACTTTGTTTGTAAAGTACCTCCAAGATGCATGTTCATGCCCTTATTTTATCACAGAACTCTTTAAAATGTATTATTGACCAATATATGCATGTAGTTTATTGTATAGATATATTAGGACACATACAAAAGCTTAGTATGAGAGTTTGTGTGTGAGAAAGTTTGTGAATATGTGTGTGTGTGAGAGAGGGTGTGAGCGTGCATGTGTATTTGTTTATTCTTGCCTCATTTAAATAAAGAACAACAAACTAGACCATACTCTGGTGTGAGGCTTTCATGACAGAGTTGCTTTCTACTTTTCAGGCTTGACAACCCATGTTAAAGTGCGCACACATTTTAGTCACTTGGCCAAAATTGCACAGGCCAAGATTTGTGCGTGCATTGCTCAAAAAAATTAGAGGGAACATTGGTCGCAAAGTATTTTTATTAAACACAAACATTTTACATGGAATTACAATTTCCTTTAATTGGATTGTAAAAAATATTTGTGATTTCTTTCCATTATAAATTGCTGTTTGTGGCCTCGTCATTAGCAGCCACATATGTTATTAGCAATGTCTTTTGAAGTGCTGAGTCTTTACCTGCCACACTGGTAGCAGAGTGGAACAGCAGATGGCAGACTGATATCACATGAACACAACCAGATACAGTTACAGGCCTTTGTGCACCATTAGCAAACAAGCTTTGTAATCCAGGACAATGTCCTTCTGCTTTATTTTATTCTATAGAAAGGATTTTTGTATTGAAACAAAATGTTGCTGATTAAAATACTTCCTTAAAAAATATTGTGACATTGAAGATGTCACAAACAATATGTAGGAATTAAAAATGGTGTTGGTTTGGAAATGAGGAAAAGTATTGTCTCTGTATATCCTCATCCTCTCTCTAGTATATATATATCTCAAAATAACAAGAGTATTGCAGTATGCAGTAATACCTTTTTTTATTGGACTAATATCGCATTAGTCCAATAAAAAAGATATTATTGCATACTGCAATACTCTTGTTATTTTGATATTCAACTACTGGGCACACACACACACAGCACTTTATCAGCTTTATAAATAAATAATTATATACTCAGAGAGTTACACTCTATAGACAGATACAGTCAAATGTTCCTTTCATGATTCCAAAAGAGCAAGCAATTAAAAAAAATAATCAAATGTACTTCTATCATATTTACTTTGTACTCTTGGTATCCTTTGTTGAATATTGTACCTAGTTAGGCTCAGGAGCGTGCATGTTTTTGAAACATATTATTGAACCAGCTTTACAATAATGCTTTTAACAATGTTATAATTTTGAACACTAGATGGCAGCAGTGTTTACAGAATGTTAATAGCATTGTTGCAAAACTGCCGTATATTGCTTCAAACACGTTAAAAAAATTGTTGCACTCTCCAGTATCTAGATACGCAGACAATCTATAAGCCCCTCCATTGCATAACATTCTCCTGTCACACAAATTCCCCATACGGTCAACATGACACAATGGTCAGAAAATTAACAATCCTCAATAAACAAGGTTAAATAGATTTTCCTTTATCCAAGCAATACTCTACCACTGAGAATTGGTCTGCACTAACTGGGTTATAATAATGTATCGTCTCAAGGGATCGTATAAAACATATGTGACAGAACCACCATTCTAGTTATAGAGCATTATTTTACTTCCATCTCCGAAGAATAAGTAATTTAGCACAATAAGTCATTATACAGAAAAGGGAAATTTTATAGGACCATTTACAATCTCAATCTGCATTCAAACCCCTTTTCCACTTTGCTTATGATCTCTTCCCAACATATCCTAATAAACATTCCCAAATATCCTTTTTTATAAAACCTTCTCCAACATTTGTCTTATGCATTAGGGTCATATAATGTAAGCCTTGAGGGGTAAGATACGATTTAATGAATAATTTCATCTTTTTTTCAATTGGTCATGTTGATTCAGAGGATTTTTTTTTCTATAAATGAGCTTAGTCAATTCTTCTTCCCACCTATTTACATATGACAATTCTTTCATATAAACATCTAGGTGAAGCTTAGGAACTCTGAAGCCAATTATGGAGTCCTATTTATCTTTTATTTTCTACAAAGGTAAAAGCTCTCTATTCAGTAACTAAATTTACTAGACTATTAGATGCTTTTCTAGTAATTAACCTTTATTTACCTACACATTCATATTAAATAGAGCTATATTAAAAAGAGCTATTCCTATAGAGGGGTATTAAGATGGATATGGTGCCTATTTAAGTCTTTTTCTTAATGTTTCTTCAATTATAGGATAAAGTATAGAGAGATTTATTTGATGTTTAAGAAGCCAACACTGGTCACTTATGTTATAAGTCCCAACTGAATCCCCCTCCAACTTGTTCCATAATTTGTAAGCAAGCTTCTGCTACCAGTTCACCATATTAATGAGGTGGGCTGCATAGTGATATAGTGCAATATTAGATATGCCTAATCCTCCTCTATACTTACTCAGGTAGATGATTGATAGTGATATAGTGCAATGTTAGACACGCCTAATCTTGCTCTATACTTAGTTAGATGGTTGATTTTTTCGCTTGCGTTCAAAGTAAAAATGATCAAGACCGCATTAGCTCACACGTTAACTTCAGAACTTTGGATATTACGACTGTGCTAACTTCTTCTCCCCATAGACTTCTATTGGGCGTGCTGGAAAAAAAACTATTAGTTATCGGTCATACGCTAACCCGACATTGCGCTAGATCAACTGAGCTAAAGCAGAAGGTGCAATACTTCAAATTCCTATGTTCTTCACATAGAAGAAAATATTCTTTTTATTTTTAATTATCTATATATATAATTATTATTTTGAAAAATGTTTATATATACCTATATATCTATATGAATATATACAGATATATATATATATATATAAATATTTATTTAAAAATAAAAACAACATAGAAATGTACTTCTATTATATAATTTGCTTTATTTTCTTGATATCCTTAGTTGAAAAGTAAACCTAGGTAAGCCCAAGAACAGCAATGTTCTACAGGGAGCTACGTGCTGATTCGTTGCTGCACACAAATGCCTCTTGTCATTGGTTCACCAAATGTGTTCAGCTAACTCCCAGTAGTGAATTGATGCTCCTTCAACAAAGGATACCAAGAGAATTAAGTACATTAGATAATAGAAGTAAATTTTAAAGTTGTTTAAAATTATATGCTCTGTCTCAATCATGAAGAATAAAATTTTGGGTTTCACGTGACTTTAAATGACAGAATATTCAGACAAACTCAATAATGAAAAGACATTATAGTTTTCTAGTACACATAAGTAAACATTTTTTATTACAATTTTAAACTGTTTAATGTCATTTAAATATGCTTATGAGAAAAATCATTTTTATGACTATGATGCTTTGCACGGCATCGGATCAGTTGCATCACAGCAGAAAATATGGTAGGTTGAGCTTCCCCAATGAATGTGCAGAGGAAGCAATAAAACAATGATTGCCAAATGTATAACTAGTTACAGCTTAAAAAACTCAAGTAGATACAGAATAATGTACTTTTTAATGTAGCACGGAAATTCAAGTACCCCGCATTCCGGCCGCACACTTCAAACGTAATTTTTTTTTTTGTGGGCGAACGGTTTGAGCTGTTCTCCAATCGGCACTGTAGCAAAAAAAAAAAAGTGTAAGTGCCGTAAGGGTAGAGCACCGATTGGAGAACAGTTCAAACTGTTAATGCACACAAAAAAAAAATTACTTTTGAAGTCGGCAGCCAGAGTGCGGGGTATTTGAATTTCAACACTACATTCAAAAGCAACTTCATTACAACTGATGAATTAAACTCCTTCTAAAATATCAATAACATTCTGAAACTGTTTATATAAAAGGGAACATTTACCATCACTTTAAGCTTATTCATTATTACTGATGAGCTCTCAGATGCTCATTTTATGTAGCAGATCCCTAGAAAATGACTTACTTATATATTTTCACTGGTGACTGTGACCCAAGTAAGGCAAAATTGACTGATATTCTCATCTAGGGAAAAAAATCTCCAAGTTGATTATTTTTTTAATGCAACCAAGTTATATATCCCACGTAGGTTCAAGTTATGTATTTAAAATAAAAAAAGGGATATTAAAGATTTTTTTAATCTAATGGTTAGTTTGTATTGGCGTATTCCTGTTCAACCAATGAGCAATTAAATCCTCTGGTGCACAACATATTTTTAATGCTAGTTTAAAGGTAGCTATAACAAACATTTTTTTATACACAAATATTTTAATATTTAATTGACACTCTTTTATATGTATGGAAGAATTATTTTACATTTTAATGTTCATTACTATAAGAAACGTTATTGTTCCATTTCTGGATGAACAGTGGGTGCTTGAGCGAACTTTGTAACTCCTATTAGATGAGATGACTGGTACAGAGTGTATTTTTGGAACAGCACGTTCATTGCGCAACCTAAACATCCCAACAAGTTAGGAATGAGAGAGACAGTGAGTCAGGTGAATTTAGGGAACGCATAACCTGTCTGGGAAAATATTTCTGGCACACGTGGGAAGGCTGATCATATGCAAAACACAGGAAAGAAGCATGTTTCAGAGAGTGAATGGCTAAAACATAATGTACAAATGAGTGTATGGAAGCCTTGTGCTAATGTAAAAAATGTACACATATGAACAATGTGAAACAGTTGTACTTGTTACTGTACAAGAAATATCCACTGCTATAGCATAAGCAAGACAAATGTGGTACAGTAGAGAGTAAAAGAGGTGTTTGTGAGAGAACTGGGATATTAAAGAGACACTTTACGTTTATTTTTGGATTATTGAAATATGCTTTAAGTACTTTTGTTGATCTTTTCCAATCTGGGACCTCAAGTCCTACTATCAATATTTTGAAATCTCTTTAACTGTTTACCTGCCTTTCTTGATCTTCTGCCTATTTTTACACAGTATTTTGTTTCTATGACACAGCGAGTGGTAGAGGCACTCAGAAGCTGTACCACCCAATGTAATGTTAGATAGCAGAGTGCACTCACATGCTTTGTGCCCACCTATCAAAAGTTAATGTGGCTGGGGCAGCTCTGCATATAGTAGGTTGACACCAGGGCTGGGCTTGGATTAAAAAGAAGCTCTATCTATCTATCTATCTATCTATCTATCTATCTATCTATCTGTCTGTCTTTGTCTACCTATCTACTTATCTGTATTTCTATCTACCTCTCTGTCATTACATGTATCTTTCTATCTATCTATCTATCTATCTATCTATCTATCATCTATCTCTCTATCTATCATCTATCTATCTATCTATCTATCATCTATCTATCTATCTATCTATCTATCTATTTCTGTCTGTCTACCTCTTTAAAAATCATTTTTTCTATCTATCTATCTTTCTATTTATCTATCTATTTATCTATCTATTTCTGTCTGTCTGTCTACCTATTTAATAATCTATCTATCTGTCTGTCTTTGTCTACCTATCTACTTATCTGTATTTCTATCTACCTCTCTGTCATTACATGTATCTTTCTATCTATCTATCTATCTATCTATCTATCATCTATCTATCTATCTATTTCTGTCTGTCTACCTCTTTAAAAATCTTTTTTCTATCTATCTATCTTTCTATTTATCTATCTATTTATCTATCTATTTCTGTCTGTCTGTGTACCTATTTAATAATCTATCTATCTATCTATCTATCTATCTATCTGTCTGTCTGTCTCTGTCTACCTATCTACTTATCTGTATTTCTATCTACCTCTCTGTCATTACATCTATCTTTCTATCTATCTATCTATCTATCTATCTATCTATCTATCTATCTATCTATTTCTGTCTGTCTACCTCTTTAAAAATCTGTTTCTCTCTCTATCTTTCTATTTATCTATCTATTTATCTATCTATTTCTGTCTGTCTGTCTGTCTGTCTACCTATTTAATAATCTATCTATCTATCTATTTATCTATCTAAAAGGACAGATGTGGTTATGCTTCAAGACATTTGACATATTACATTAAAGACTTATTTGACATTAAACTATCCAGTGTAGACTATAATAGTTGTGTGTGTGTGCTTATTAGTTTTAAGGAAGAAGAGGAGTTTACAGCTGTGTTAGTATTTAGTAACAAGCGGGAGAGTTCTTGCTCAGTGGGGGCACAACCTTTAGCTACAAGAAAAGTGTAGGACCTATTTAGGGACGAAACAAATTAAGGGGGAATTTATGCTGAAGGAAGGAAAGAGTGGAAAGGGTTAAATGGGAAGTGTAGTTTGCTGACAGTGAGGGAATAAGGGGAGGAGATTCAGAAGTGATAAAAGGAAAGTAAAACAGAAAGTAAATCACTAACCTGTTTTTTGTCTTGCAGGTGACACCAGGGAGAGATCCAAAAGGTCTGCTAAGGCTCCAAGGAGGTTTGATGAAGAGGAGGATTCATCTGGAAAGAAGAAGAGGACAGCAGTTACATCAGCTGGTGATGCTGTGGTCGTCTGTGACCCCCCCTATTGTTTCTATGCTGTCTTCTGTACCTATTTCTATTTCTTCCCCTGCAGTATTTTCTGCTGCTGGGGCCTTTCCTGTTACTACAGCTTTTCTCCCTATCTATTATATCCCTGTTTCTAGTCCTTCTTCTGGGACTAATTTTCCTGCCCCTGTCTCCCTTCCTAGCCTTGTTTCCTCCTCTGCTATCTCTTTACCTACTCATACCCTAACCCTGGGGCCTCTGGACTTTCCCACTCATTGTGCTGTCCCTGACTTGGCCGGCCTGTCCCTCTCTGCCCCTAGTATTCCCCCTCCTCGGTCACTAGTGGCATCATTTGCCTCTGACCTGGAGAGGGGGGCAGCAGATGAGCTGCTGCTACATTCACTGGAGCTCCGCTTTTCTCAGCGGAGCCCAGTGAGATCCCCCTTGCCGGCATTTGTTTCCGGACTGCAGGGCATGGAGGGTAGGCAGGGTGCTCTGTTTTTGGAGCCACATGGCCGGTCGGGTCTCTCTGATCCTTCCTCCGGTCCCGCGCGCGCGCCTGACTTGTCTCCGCCCTCCTTTGTCCCGGCCGCCATCTTGGATCCTGGGACATCGTGTTTGCGGCTAGGAGTGGTGGCGGCTATGTCGGGCGTGTGCGCTGTTCCGGTGGCAGAAGGATCTGGTCCGGTGGAGGTAAGGGGTGCTCCTCGGGCAGGCAGGGGGTCCCGCGGGTCTCTTACCCGCACAGTTAGAGGAGGTGTTGTTGGTACTGGGGGGGGGCGGGGGCGGAGCATTAGGAGGGGGACCGGGAGGGGTGTCGCAGGACAAAAAGCTGCTACTTCAGGCGTTGATAAGCCTGGTGCCCCTATGCAACAAGCATTTCATGGGACCGGGTTGGTGACAAGTGGCGTACATGCTGGTGCAGGCGTAGATAAGCCTGTTTTCCCTAGGCAACGAGCAGCTCAAGGGAAAGAAAGAACAGATTTGGGTGATGTGAAGGGGTTAGGGTGTAAAGCGGTAGGTAATATGAGAGCTGTGGCAGGTGTAGATAAGCCTGTTTCCACTAGATAAAAAACAGTGAAAGGACCAGTAGGGAATTTTGTAACGCCTAGGAGAAGTTTGGCAAGTATGAGAGTGGGGCACATGGATTTAATGTCTAGCCTTCAAAAAAGGCTGCTAGCCAAGAATAGGGTTAGGAGATGTAATGTGGGGACTGGTTTTCTGAGGAGGTGGCTGGGGGGTCCGCTGGGCTGTCTGCTTCTGCCTGTGGTGCTCCCTCTGTTTCTTCTGTTTCGCAGGTGGGAAACAATAGCAAGCCCATGGAGGATGTGAATAGTGGCGTGCAGGAGAGGGCTATGTCAGCGCACGGTGAGGCAGCTTCTGGAAGCAGGGCGCCAGTGACAACAGAAGGAGCGACAGCTGCAGCAGCGGTGTCAGGAACTGGTTGAAAATAATAGGAGTGCAATGGGGGCGTCGGAAGGCAGTCCAGCAGCCGGTGAGCTGGTTATGGTGGGTGCATTTGAATCCTCGCAGACCGGGATGGCGGCAGCCGGAGTGGTATCGGGAGCTGGAAACGGTGAGCTTGCACTTTCACAGCACACTAGCAGGGTTTTGCGGAAAAGGGCTCACACACCAATGAAACTTGGGGCAATTTTCGGAGCGCTTAGGGATTACCCGGATAGGGAGATGGCGGAATTTTTACAGGCAGGTTTAGCTTATGGTTTTAGAATACCAGTTAGGAAATTAGTTTGCCCCCCATTTGCGGTTCGCAATTTAAAATCAGCGTACCAGTTTCCGGAAGTCTTGCAAGAAAAGATAGATAAGGAGGTTAAATTAGGTAGAATGGCGGGACCTTTTTTGCCCCTCCGCTGTAAAATTTGGTGGTGTCCCCATTGGGCATTTGCCCAAGAAGGAACCGGGGAAGTTTAGACTAATTCAGCATCTGTCACATCCGAAAGGGAATTCGGTGAATGATGCGCTGGATGAGGCTGACACGTCAGTGGCCTATCAATCCTTTGAATCGGCATTAGCTATTGTAAGGAGTTTAGGGGGGGAGGCAGAGATGGCTAAAGTGGACATCGAATCTGCATTTCGGTTTTTACCGATACATCCAGATAGTTTTCATTTGATGGGTTGCAGGGCGGGGGGACGGTACTATGTGGACCGCTGCCTGCCGATGGGATGTGCCATCTCTTGTGCATATTTTGAACGCTTTAGTTCATTTCTTCATTGGGCAGTAGTACGCAGGTCCGGCCTAGGTCAGGTGGCTCATTACTTGGACGACTTTCTGTTCTCAGGGTCTGCCGGGTCTGGCGAATGCGCTTACATCTTAGGGACAATGCAATCTCGGATGGCAGAGTTTGGGGTTCCTTTAGCTAGTGAAAAAACGGAGGGTCCATCTACATGCCTGGTTTTCCTGGGCATTGAGGTGGATACTGTGGCTAAGGAGTGTAGACTTCCGCTGGAGAAGATCCGGACTGCCAATGCGTGCATTTCGGTTTTCCTGGAGACAGGTCATGCTACCTTAAGAGAGTTTCAATCATTGTTGGGTACGCTAAATTTTGCTACTAGAGTCATGCCTATGGGTAAGGTATTTAACCGTAGGATGGAGGCTGCTACAAGGGGTTTAACCAACCCGAGGGCACGTATCAGGTTATCTAAGGCAATCATGGCTGATTTGCGTGTATGGTTGTGCTTTTTGAAAGACTTTAATGGGGTTAGGATCTGGAGGGCTCCTCCGGTTTCCAGTAGAGGGTTACATCTGTACACGGACGCTGCGGGTAGTGCAGGTTTTGGGGCATATTTTGATGGCATGTGGTGTTCTTCACCTTGGCCGCAGGATTGGCACAGCGCAGGTTTAGTTAGGAATTTGACCCTCTTGGAGTTATTCCCTATCTTAGTTGCTGTTGAGTTAGGGTGGGAAAAGTTACAGAATAGAGCGGTAGTTTTTTGGTGCGACAATCAAAGCGTGGTTTATGCTATTAATGGGCTTTCCGCTAGTTCTCCACCCGTGGTGAATGTTCTAAGGCAGTTAGTGCTTAGATGTTTGAGGCATAACATTGTGTTTAGCGCTAGGCATGTCCCAGGGGTTCAGAATGAGATTGCTGATGCTCTTTCTCGGTTTAAGTGGGAGAAGTTTTGGGAACTAGCACCAGAGGCAGAGGTCAGGGGTAATGAGTGTCCAACATATCTCTGGCAGGTGGTGAGTGCGGGGGAGCTGTGCTAAGGCTGTTGAAGGGTGTGCTAGTACCTAGGTCTGGGTGGACATACAGTGTAGCTTGGCGTGAGTGGGGTACCTTTTAAAAGCTCTTTGAAGTGATTGGGTAGGGTAATACTAAACTTCTCTGGGAACAGGTTTAGTGAGGGGACACGTTAGATTAGTTGAACAGGCAGTTCCAGTGTTTGTGGATAGATCTAAAACAGAGCAGGTGAGGAGGGTAGATGGTCCAATTTGCAATCGCAGGCGGGGCCATCAATATGCGCAGTTTTGTTTAAAAAAAAAAAAAAGAGAGGCATTCAGGCAGGGGGTAGATGGGTGGTTCTAGTGCAAGGGGATGGGTTCCTTTTATCATCAGTTTCAGGTTAAAAAACGGAGGGGGAGATCAAGGCTATGGGGCGTTGGTCTGAGGGGCAGTTGAAGAAATATATCAGGCCTTTGAAGCAGTGGTAATTTGGAGGGAGCGCTAGTGGTTTATCAAAGGTTAGCGGTTGTGATGCTTTAGAATTTGGGGTAGCCTGGACCCTATTGGTGGTTGGTGGTTTTGCAGGTCAGAAGATGGGATGCAGAAGAATTTGGATGGTGGGCCACTCATATAAGTTGGGAGGCCATTCGGGCAGCATTCCTGACAGTGGTCAGCAGTTGGGTTTATTGGCTGAAGAAGTGTCAATTAGGTGGTTGGTTTGGAGGGGCGTGTTGTAGTAACATCTGCCCGAGTTGGTTTCTGAAGCCAGAAGGTGATGGGGCAGGCATCATGTTAGGCTCCTAAAGGGTTTCCGATTGAGGAGGAAACTACATGGGGTGGTCAGTAAGAAGGTGCTGACCTCAAGGGGGAAGGTGGTTATGCATGACAATAGTCGTATTGATCATGGTGGATTGTTAGAGGAATTAATTGGTTCCTGGAAAATATTGGGCAGATCCTGGCTTCAGGTGAGGATTGGTGGGGCAAGAGTACCGTGTCCTCTTTTGGGGTGGCGGAAAGGGGTGTGGCAACAAGGATATTTCTTAGGACAATGATAGAGGGAAGGGACAGTGAGCGTTGAGGACCCTAGTCGCTGAGGGGCTAGGGATTGGTCGGCTCGCTGGGCGATCTTCCTTGAGCGAACAAGTAGGCGGAATGAGGGCGTCCTCATTCCCAGGGCGGCCACACCCCTTAGTGGGTTGTTAGGACAGGGTATCTTGCCAGCTAGTAGCAGTTGTTATTTATTCAATTAGTTATTCTGTTAATAAAGCAACCCCTCCCCCCGTTGGGGGAGGTTGGGTTTTTCTTCCCAACCCTGAGTGTTGTGTCTTTATTTAGGGGTATGGGTTATTAAGTTGTTGGCTTGTATATTATTCTTGTATGGATTCAGGTAAGAAATTTATCCCCTTAGAAAAGTGTAGGACCTATTTAGGGACGAAACAAATTAAGGGGGAATTTATGCTGAAGGAAGGAAAGAGTGGAAAGGGTTAAATGGGAAGTGTAGTTTGCTGACAGTGAGGGAATAAGGGGAGGAGATTCAGAAGTGATAAAAGGAAAGTAAAACAGAAAGTAAATCACTAACCTGTTTTTTGTCTTCCCTCCCAGCCCTCCCTGTGGTTTATGTCATTCCTTTTTACAGGCGGTGAAGCTGATGGATGGCGGTTCGTGATTTAAGCTGGCTTAGTTTCCCTTGGCAGGGGGCTGCATAGTCATGTGGACCTTGGTAAGCCCAAGGGCAGTAATAGTAGTATGGGGTCTCCCGTCGGGACTAACAGTCTTTTGGCTGGGGGACCGATGTCTATCCAGTTTGGAGACTCCGCAACCCGGTAGGTAGTTGGGAGTTGGCATGGCGTCATGCTTTCTCAGGGCGGAAAGGGGTGTGGCAACAAGGATATTTCTTAGGACAATGATAGAGGGAAGGGACAGTGAGCGTTGAGGACCCTAGTCGCTGAGGGGCTAGGGATTGGTCGGCTCGCTGGGCGATCTTCCTTGAGCGAACAAGTAGGCGGAATGAGGGCGTCCTCATTCCCAGGGCGGCCACACCCCTTAGTGGGTTGTTAGGACAGGGTATCTTGCCAGCTAGTAGCAGTTGTTATTTATTCAATTAGTTATTCTGTTAATAAAGCAACCCCTCCCCCCGTTGGGGGAGGTTGGGTTTTTCTTCCCAACCCTGAGTGTTGTGTCTTTATTTAGGGGTATGGGTTATTAAGTTGTTGGCTTGTATATTATTCTTGTATGGATTCAGGTAAGAAATTTATCCCCTTAAGAAAAAATGTTGGAGTTGTTTCACAAGTTTGGTTTATATTCCCTTTTTGTTAATTCTTCAATACAAATATTTTGCATGTTTTGTAGTGGAATGTGAGGAGTCTGTCACACATGCATAAAACTGTCACTGCACTAAGAAGCATTTGGTAAAGGGTTAGCCTAGGATTCTACAACATTTAGTGATGTAAGCAGATTTTCTCATTTTTAATACAGTGTCCATTGAAGCAACATAGCGAAAGGTGACTGCACACCAGCCACGTTGACTGGACAATCTGACAAAGAAAATATCAGATTCAATATAACAATTTTTTTTCTTTTCTTTTTATTGTGAAAAAAAAGAAAGATACATATACAGAATATACACAGCCTTAATGCACTGACCACTTATACGTGATACGCAGATTGCTAGAGATCTCACTTCCTTTTGAATTACTGTGATACCCAGACACTAATAATATTCATATCCAATTCTCACATTATTCAAAATAAACAATATAGGGCCAGATTACAAGCTTACAGTTACGTGCAAGAGATAAGGGGTTTATTGCGGGTGTTTGCGCTCATCGGATTTACCGCTGGTATTATATGTTGAAGGTAAACGAGACCGCGTGAATGCAATCGCAATTTATGCTAGAACGGTTACCGTGCTCTTAGAGCTCTGGTTAACTGTTTCGCAAAACAATAGTGAAAAAGGGGTAGTGTACAAGCGCTATTGTTACACAGGAAGTGATGCTACACTTTATGGGGGAATCTTTTAGATGTTACACAGGAAGTGGAGGGGAATCTTTTAGATGTTACACAGGAAGTGATGCTACACTTTATGGGGGAATCTTTTAGATGTTACACAGGAAGTGGAGGGATTTGGCGCCCAAACAATACAATTAATCAATTAAACTACCATATAGGCTACTTCTAAACTGTATATAAGGCTAGCTGCCATTACCAATATTCTAGTCTTGAGAAAGGCCCTTTTTTGAGGGCAGAAACGCGTTGACATATTGGTAAGCATTACTTTAATCTTTACTTCATTCTCATATTGGATACACTATGTTGTGAATTTCTTTTTTTACAGGGACACTTTTTAGGATACCATAGGAGCAGCTGACAGGTGCTAGGATCCAATCAGCTATTTCAGCTACCACACTCAGGAATTTGGATCTGTTAAAGTAACTAACATTGGAAGGAATCAATTTCCTCACTTTCACCTTGCTTTTCATCACCCATTTTTTCCATTTTTTAGTTTTGATTGACTTATTTTTGTTCTTCACTAACATTTGTTGATCAACTTTTTGACCACTTTTTTGGATTACATTTTATTTTTTATGTTATTGCATATTGTGTATTTTATTTTTTATGTTATTGCATATTGTGTATTTTATTTAATTATATCTTAACCTCACTGGATTAAGTAGCTAGTATTTTTATATACATTTGCACTCACTCACTAATTGATCGAATCTATACAATTATTTTGCTACCCCCCCCCCCCCTTTTTTTGCACTGCAGTGCATTTTTCTATTTTTTGGAACACTATTTTTGAAACACTATTGTTTGTACTATTGTTTATTAGTTTTTTGCTTTATGCACTTGTTATAGTTGTACTTAGGCTAATTCTGTTTTATTAGTATTCACTCTTATTCTGGTGTACCACTCACACTGATCACCTGTTATTACCTCTGTTTTTATTGTAATTATCAGCTTTGGCCCTTTGAGCCGCTTCTGTAAGATATTCCTGTATTTGTAATTTTATTTATATGTGCTTTTTACATTTTTTATATATAGTCTTTTATTACTGATGCTTTTTAACATGGTTCATTAAATAATCTTCTTTTATCTCTCTGTGAGTATATTTATCCCTTGGCCTCTTGTTGGCGCTGTATTCACTTCTTACTACTTGTTTCGCAAAACAAAAAAGTGTCACAAAACACATTAAAAATACATTACAAATTACACTTACACTCATAATAACACCATCTGATAAAAGTTATAAAAAAAATTGCACAAAAAAGTTATAATGGCTCAAAGATATGAGATCTCGGGTGTTAGAAGAAAAAAAGGCAGGCAATAGGCTTTAACATAGATATACATACATACACATGTCTAAAGATGTATATGTATGTGTATATATATATATATATATATATATATACTGTATATATAGCTATATGTGTGTACATATGTATTTATATGTGTATTTATGTATTTACAGACATATACACATATAAACACATAAATACATATATAAACATATATAGACATAAATATAAGTGCATGGAGCCCTTTGCAAGTAAGAAGAGGAAAACATGTAAAAGCATATTTATGCAATATTCATATTTAATTAAGTGTCATAGTGTGTATTTACTATAAATAATTAACATTCCAATGTTTCACACATAGGGCAATATATTTAAGGTATTTCTAAATAGATATTGCTATATATATATATATATATATATATATATATATATACACCCATATAAATAATCATGTATATATATATATATATACCCATATAAATAATCATCTATATATATATATATATATATATATACCCATATAAATAATCATGTATATATATATATATATATATATATATATATACCCATATAAATAATCATGTGTATATATATATATATATATATATATACCCATATAAATAATCATGTATATATATATATATATATTGTACCAAAATACCATCATATATATATATATATATATATATATATGTGTGTAGAAATATGTATTTAGGAATAAATATAACACATTTTTCTGTGTGAAGAACATTAGAATGTGAAATATTAATATTTGCATGTCTGGTTAGTGCACTTGAGAATATGCAATTGGGTTCGCGCACAAGTAGTGTGTCACACTTTTTTGCTCCATTGACTTCTATGGGGCGATTCGTGAACATGCACGTGATATTCTAAGTTTGGCTTTTTGTGCTTGACAGGTAAGCACGCAAGCGAAAACTGTTTACTTTCAGTTCATAATACGACCGCAACCTGACAAGCGCATATTATACGACATATGTAGATAATATGAGTTGCCTCTCCTCTACCTTCAACCAGACCTCAGTACAGGTGATTTATTTAATCTATTTGCTCCTCTCTCCCTCAGTACAATCTTTCCAAGAGTAATTTGTCGTCTCTCATAACTTGATTCTCTAAACCATTAACACTCTAATATAAAATACTTCACTCACCTATCAAGGAAGCTGCAAGTAACAGTTCCATTTTGGAGAAGTGTATTAATAGTTGTCTTTGCAGGGAAAGGTTTAATGTTTTAATGTAATCTTGCCATTTTTTTAAAAAAAAGTGTGAAGTCTGTTATTAATGTCCAGTTTAACATCTTGCTGCTCTATAAACAGTTGTTTTATAAGACTACGCTTAAATTAAGTTATCGAGGGAGGTTTTTTAACCGTCCATAATTGTAAAATACAGCTTCTAGCTAAAGTAACAATGGGGGGGGGGGGGGGGGGGAGGATATAATGTCAAGGAAGTGTCCCAGTCTAAAACATAAATCTGTAAAGTTCCCAAGGTTGTACTGATTCTAAATGTTTTATTAACCCAGAATTGCATTTGACCCCAAAACTGCTTAATTAGAAGACAAATTAAAAATAGTGATACAAATCTGTTGCCTCATATCGGCATTTCAAACATCCATTGCTCCTTGTGGGATGCCATTTAGCAAAACAGAGAATGGTAATATAATCTCTGTATATCACCCACAACTGAGCCTCCCCTCAATGTCACTGAGAGAGTAGCTTTCATATACAAATTATTTAAGTGGAGAAGGTGATATTTTATAGGTATATCTCTTTCTAATGAGGTATAGCCGTAAACAAGAAACAAAAAACAGAATGTCAGGGTTATGGTTTTTGGTGCAGGCTTTTGATACCACTTAAAGAACTTGATACCCAAATTTTATCTTTCATGATTGAGAATGACTGTGCAATAAAAATAAATTAAAAAAAGTCCCAATTTACTTCTATTTTCAAATTTACGTTGTTTTCCTGGTATTCTTTGTTGAAATGCAGGTAGGTTAAAGGGTGTGCATGTGTTTGAGCACTATATGACCGCACTTTTGTATTTTGTTAAAATACTGTTGCCCTCTAGTGCTCAAAAACAGCCTTGTAAAACTTTAGATATGTGCACACTACCTACGTATTCTTTAAACTTTATTTTTAACCGCTTCATTATTGTATTTTTCTGCAGCCGGGGCCCCTATTTGAAGTGGGCCTACACAGCGCAGACAGTGTGTTCACTGAAACTAAATATAGTTTCTGTGTAGGCACATTTCAAATTGCCAGCGGGACCTAAGTTGCACTACACAAACTACCTCAGTCAATGGCTGATACCCTCCTCGCAACCTGCACTTTGCTGATTCAAACATATTGCACTGGGAGCAATATTTTAAAATAACAAATAAAAGTGCAGCCTACTCCCCCTAGCATGCCCCAGTAACTCCCCCTGAACGCCTATACCTACGTCACATCTAAACTACACTCCCCCTGCTCCACTTCGCTACCTCCCACCGACCGCCTACATTTATATCAGAGCTAACCTACACTTTGCCAGCACTGCCCAGCTAACTCAACCTGACCGTCTAAACCTACGTCACAACTAACCATACAACCCTGGAATGCCCAGCTAAGTCCCTAAAACCGCCTACACTTACGTAATGTCTAAACTACACTCCCCTGGAGTGCCCCAGCTAACTCCCACATACTGCTTACTGTCTGCAAACTACCTGACAATAATAAAGTATACAAAATAGTAAACCTCCACATTATAACTATAGGAGCTATGTTGCTAAAATTATAAACAATGTTCAAATGATGTTTTACGAAGATGTGCTAGACCTCGCCTCCTGGAACTGAACACCGGATCGTAATTGAGCCCAATCCGGTGCATCTTAAAAGGGGTACCAATCAAGCAGGGTGAAGGGGATCAAGTCCCTTTTACTATGTTGTCGCCAATTTGATGAGGCACATGGGGAAACCATTTGTTTCGGGTGCTACCTAATGGGAGGAATGGGGATACGTCAATTCCTGTCCGGTGCATCTAAAAGTGTCCCCCATTCCTCACAGAATCCTCACAGAATGTAGCATCTCCAAACAAGTGGTATCCCCAGGTGCCTCATCAAATTGCTGACAAAACATACTAAAATGGCGACTTGTACCCTGCTGTTTTTTTTTTTAAAGAATAAGATTTGTTATTTTAAATTTTAATTTTTATGGTAGGTTTTGTAGGTAGACTTTATTATTTTGGGGGTGGGGTGTTACTTGTATTGTAGGGGTGTGTTGTAATTAATTTTACTGCAAAAGAGTTTTTGTTTTGGGTGTTTTTTTATGAAGCATGTAGGTTAGTGTTTTTTAGGGTGCCAGGAATCAGACTGAGACGAGAAGTGCAAAAATAATCACACCTTTATTATTAACAAAAAATAATAAAAGTCCACAAGTCAAATAACAAGCCAGGAGTCAAAGCCAGAGCTGGTAGTCAGACGAGCCAAGTCAGGAGCCAAAGCGAATAGTCAGACAAGCCGAGTCAGGAGCCAAAGCGAGTATTCAGACGAGCCGGAATCAGGAACAAGGAGAACAGCAGAGTCAGGAACAAGCCAGGGATCAGGAACCAGAAGCCAGGGATCAGGAACCAGGAGGGACGTCAGACAGCCAGGTAATACACAGGAACTGGAACACAGGAACTCACAAACAGGTCTGAGACAACGCAAGGGCAAAGCATACTGAACAGAGTCCCTTTAAATAATAAGTGGTTACATCACAATTCAGAGACTTCAACCTGTCTCACACGGATGATGTACACCAGTCTAGCCATAAAAGGGCATGCAGGAAATGAGCAGCATCACACACTATGCACCAGAGTCAGCAAGAGAGGTGAGTAAAATGGCTGCCAGCAGCACATGGCAAACAAAGCAGGGAAAAAACCCTGACAGTGTTAGATATAATGGTGGGTTTTTAGGTGGCCAAGCAACGTAGTTGCTGGACAACCTATTTTTATTGTCAGGATTATTATTATTATTAGGTTGCCATGCAACGAAGTTGCAGGACAACCTATTGTTATTGTCAGGATTATTATTATTTGTATTACTAGTTGGTAAGCCTGCCCAGAGGGCAGTCTATGTATTGTTAATAAAAAACTAAAGAAAAAATGTATCTACAGAAAAAAATAAACAAATTATCAAAAATAAAAAAATTAAACCTAATCCCTATGAAAATTAAAAAGCGTCCCCCAAAATAAAAACACCCCGTAATCTAATGCTTAACTACTAATAGCCCTTAAAATGTTTTTTGTAGGGCATTGCCCTAAGTTGAACAGCCCTTTTGCAGTTACCAAAAATTCTAAGTCCCCCTAACAGTAAAACCCACCACCCACCAAACCCCCCAAAATAAATAAAGCTAACACTAAAAAACCTAAACTATCCATTGCCCTGAAAAGGGCATTTGTATAGGCATTGCCCTTAAAAGGGCATTCAGCTCTTTTGCTGCCCATCCCTAATCTAAAAAAATTAAAAATATTTAAAAAATAAAAACCTAAGTCTAACCCCCAAACATTAAAAAAAATAAACCTAAATTAAAATTAATCTAAAATTACAGCAAATAAAAAAATCTAATATTACAGAAAATAAAAAAACAAAATTATCAAATGTAAAAAAATTATACCTAATCCCTATGAAAATAAAAAAGCTCCCCAAAATAACCCCCCCCCCTCTCTAAGAATAAACTACCAGTTTATTCTGCCTGATTTGAATAACCAATATAATTTCAGTAGGTCTCATCCTATTGGCTGACTTGAATTTGAAGAATCAAATCAGCCAATAGGAATTTAAGGGACACCATCTTTAATCGCGTACCTTGAATTCACTATCAAGAGTACGGCAGCGATCGTACGAAGAGGATCCTCCACGCTCCATGGCTCCGCGGTTGCCGGTCTTCAGTTCCAGGGTTGCCAGTCTTCAGCTTGGCGGTCATCGGTCTTCAGCTCTGCTCCGGATTGTTCCTGAAAGAAGAAAGATGAAGTCACCGCTTGGAAGAAGACTTCACCGCATGACAGGACCTTTTCCGCCGGACTTCTGGAACGGATTAGGGTAGGCACTTTGTAAAAGAGCTAAATGCCCTTTTAAGGGCAATGCCCAACAAATGCTCTTTTCAGGGCAATGGGTAGTTTAGGTTTTTTAGTGTTAGGTTTTCTATTTTGGGGGGTTTGGTGGGTGGGGGGTTTTACTGTTAGGGGGGGCTTTGTTTATTTTTAATGTAAAAGAGCTGTTTATCTTTGGGCAATGCCCTGCAAAAAGCCTTTTTTAAGGGCTACTAGCAGTTTATTCTTAGATTAGGGGGTGTTTTTATTTTGGGGGGGCTTTTTTATTTTCATAGGGATTAGGTCTAATTTTGTAAACTTTGGTAATTTGTTTTTTTATTTTCTGTAATATTAGCCTTTTTTATTTTTTGTAATCTTAGCTTTTTTATTTTTTGTAACTTTAGTATTTTTTAGTTTAGGTAAATAGTGTTAATTTAGGGGGTGTTAGGTTAGGGGGCTTAGTAATTTAATTAGTTATTTGCATTGTGGGTGTTGGTGGTTTAAGGGGTTAATAGGTTAATTAGGTTTATTGTGATGTGGGGGTTTTGCGGTTTAGGGGTTAATAGGGTAAATAGGTTTATTGCGATGTGGGGATTTTGCAGTTTAGAGGTTAATAGGGTAATTACGTTTATTGCGATGTGGGGATTTTGCAGTTTAGGGGTTAATAGGGTAATTATGTTTATTGCGATGTGGGGATTTTGCAGTTTAGGGGTTAATAGGGTAATTAGGTTTATTGCGATGTGGGTGTTTTGCGGTTTAGGGGTTAATAGGGTAATTAGGTTTATTGCAATGTGGGTGGTTGACGGTTAAGGGATTAAGGGGTTAATTACTTATTATTTTGCGATGTGTGGGTTTGCGGTGTATGTGTTAATACTTTGTGTGGGAGTTTTTTTTTTTTTTTGTTATACTTCATGCAGTCTGTGTTTTTTTTTGTTTTTTTAAAGCTCCATTTGCCTTCGCTGTATCCCGGTGGCTTCAGAAAATGGCAGGGTGGTGAAAGAATCCACCTTTGGGTCCAGACTCCACAGAATCCTTCGGGGGATTCTTTCACCACCCTGCCATTTTCGGAATTCACCTGGATGCAGTTGGGGGGCTGATTGAAATTCTTCAGCCAATAGTAATGCAAGGGACACCATCTTGGATTGTGTCACTTGCATTGAAGAATCAGTGTATGGCGGAGACCGTATGAAAAGGATGCTCCGCGCCAGATGTCTTCAGGATGGACCCGCTCCACGCCGGCTGGATGAAGATAGAAGAGGCTGCCTGGATGAAGACTTCTTGCCACCTGGATGATGACTTCGCCGGCTGGATGAAGATAGAAGAGGCTGACTGGATGATGACTTTGCCGGCTGGATGGATCCTTCAAGCGGGACTTCGAGAACTGTAAGTGGATCGTCGGGGGTTAGCGATAGGTTTTTTTAAGTTTTTTTTTGGGTGGGTTTTATTTTTAGATTAGGGTCTGGGCAGTAATGAGCTAAATGCCCTTTTAAGGGCAATGCCCATACAAATGCCCTTTTCAGGGCAATGGGTAGCTTAGGTTATTTTAGATAGTTTTTTTATTTGGGGGGGTTGGTTGGGTGGTGGGTTTTTACTGTTGGGGGTGTTTGTATTTTTTTTGCCAGGTAAAAGAGCTGTTATCTTTGGGGCAATGCCCCACAAAAAGGCCCCTTTAAGGGCCATTGGTAGTTTATTGTAGGCTATGGGGTTTTTTATTATGGGGGGGCTTTTTTATTTTGATAGGGCTATTAGATTAGGCGTAAAAAAATTATTTTTGATAATTTGGTTTCTTATTTTTCGTATTTTAGTGTTTGTTTTTGTAACTTAGTTTTTGTTTTTTTTGTAAGAATGTTTAATTGTATATTTAAATAATTTTAGTAGGGCTATTTTTTAATATGTAATTTAGTTTATTTAATTGGTAGTTTAATTTAATTGTAGTATAATAGTTAGGGTAGGTTAATTAATAGTTTAAAATTAGTTTATTTTAATTCTACAGGTAAGTTTTAATTTATTTTAAGATAGGGATGTTGTAATTTGAATTTAAAGTTAAGGTGTTGTTAGGTTTAGGGGTTAATATCTTAATTTAGTTTTTTGCGATGTGGGGGGCTGACGGTTTAGGGGTTAATAGGTTTAGTTAGTGGTGGTGATGTGGAAGGCCAGAGGTTTAGAGGTTATTAAGTTTATTTAGTGGCGGCGGTGTCAGGGCGGCGATGTTGGGGAGTGGCGGCATAGGGGTTAAACATTTTAATATAGTGGTGGCGTTTAGTGAAATGGTATAAATTAAAGTTGGGAAAAAAACGAATAGACGCAGGATCGATGACTGCTAGTTAACAACAGTCCAATGCTCATCGCCCCATACTTGGTGCGCATGCTTTTGACGGCTTTTTTTATATATAAGGAGAGCGTATTGAGATCCGCGGCTGTGATGTTTGGCGATGTTAGGCGAGCGTATTAATGCCGGCGAGTTGACACTTTGATAAATATGCCCCTATGTATGCTTACCTGCTAATTTAATTTCTTTCATAGTGGTGAGAATCCATGATCCATTACTCATGGAATTCAACTCCTGGTCACTAGGAGGAGGCAAAAGATTTCCAAAATTACAATTTATCCCTCCCACCTCTCTGGTATGCTAGTCTTATGTCTAGCCAAGCAAGGAGAAGTAGAAATGTAGGAAAGGACAAAGCAGGGAAAATGAGGTGCAAACTAGAACTGCTGCCAGAAAAAAAATAATTTAAAAAAATTTGGCAGGGCTCGTAGACTCTTACAAGCATGAAAGAAATTAATTTAGCAGGTAAGCATACATTTTGTTTTCTTTCAAAAGGTGGTGAGAATCAACGATCCATTACTCCTGTGAACAAATACCTATGCTCTGGAGTCCTCATTTTTGAAAGCCCAAGAAGTTAAAACTGATCTAGAAAAAAAGGGTTGTAATGCTATTTGGGGGAGACTTTCCTGTCTCCAAGTAAGCCTTGTGAATCAATAGTTTTAGCCAAGAAGCTAAAATAATGTCTGTGGCCTTCTGGCCTTTACGTTACTAGAGAAAAAAATAAATAACTTAGAAGATTCTCAATTTTTTTTTGAAGCTAGTAAGTAGAATTGTAATGCTCTGCATCTAAATTATGTAGAAGCCTTTCTTTAAAATCTTGTGGATTAGAACAAAGAGAAGGAATTACAGTTTCCCGATTGATGTTATCAAAAGAAACCACCTTAAAAAAAAGACATATGTAATCCTTAAAACCGCCTTATCCTGTTAAAAAATAAGATAAAAAAGGTTGGAAGAAGAGCAGACAATTCAGAAACTCTTCTGGTAGAAGACATTGCTAAAAGAAACAATATCTTCTAAGACAGAAGCTGAATGTGCAACAAAAGCTAAAAATGAGATACCTGAAAAGGTCTTAGAACCAAAGTAAGGTTCCAAAGAGGAAAAATCTGTTAATCACTGGTCTTATCCCAACTACAGCTTGAACAAAGCCCCAAATGTCATAAAGTTTAGCAATTTTCTTGTGATTAAACCAAGAAAGTGCGGACATCTGATCCTTTAAAGAACTCTCATATAAACTCTTATCTAAGCCCTCTTGGAAAAATTTAATAATTCTAGGAATTCTGATGGAATGCCAGTTGAATCCTTGTTTTTCACACCGGGAAAGAAAAACTCTTGTGATAGATCTTTCTTGAAACAGGCCTTCAGGCTTGAATTAAGGTAATAACTATAGGATCAGAAAAAAATAAATCTTGTTTGTCTTAAAATTAGGCATTCAATTTCCAAATCTTCAAGTTGAGAGATCTTGATGATAAAATGGAGCCTTGATATAGCAAGTCATTTCTTACTGGAAGAGACTACAGAGTCCCCAAACAATCGGCTAGATTACGAGTTTTGCGGTAAGAGCTGCTCATTACTAACTTGCAAGTTATTGTCACCCCTCACCTCCCTACAGCGCTGCTATTACAGGTTTGCAAAAACCCGGCGTTAGCAGGCAATAACTGAGCATAGAGCAAAATTGAGCTCCATACCGCACTCCAATACCAGCGATGCTTTGAGCTGGTTTTACGTGCTTGTGCACGATTTTCCCATAGACATCAATGGGGAGAGCCGGCTGAAAAAAAAACACCTGCAATAAAGGAGTGTAAAGCTCCGTAACGCAGCCCCATTGATTCCTAAATTTATGTTTACACCATACACCCTAACATGAACCCCGAGTCTAAACACCCCTAATCTGCCGCCCCCGACATCGCCGACACCTAAATTACACTTATTAACCCCTAATCTGTCGTCCCAATGTTGCCGCCACCTACATTATACTTATTAACCCCTAATTTGCCGCACCCAATGTCACCGCCACCCACCTACACTTATTAACCCCTAATCTGCCGCCCCCAACACCGCTGACACCTACATTACACTTATTAACCCCTAATCCTCCGACCCCAACGTCGCCGCCACTATACTAAAGTTATTAAACCCTAAGTCTAACCCTAACCCTAACACCTACTAACTTTAATGTAATTAAAATAAATCTAAACACAAACTACCATTAATAACTAAATAATTCCCATTTAAAACTAAATACTTACCTGTAAAATAAAGCCTAAGCTAGCTACAATATAACTAATAGTTACATTGTATCTAGCTTAGGTTTTAAGTTGGTATTTATTTTAACTAGGTAGACTAGTTAGTAAATAGTTATTAACTATTTACTAACTACCTAGTTAAAATAAACACAAATTTACTTGTAAAATAAAACCTAACCTGAGTTACACTAACATCTAACCTTAGACTACAATTAAATACATTACATTTATTAAATACAAATAACTAAATTACAAAAACAAACAAACACTAAATTACACAAAATAAAAAAGAAATGCTCAAATATTTAAACTAATTACACCTAATTTAGTAGCCCTATCAAAATAAAAAAGCCCCGCCAAAATAAACAAAAACCCTAGGCTAAACTAAACTGCCAATAGCCCTTAAAAGGGCCTTTTGTGGGGCATTGCCACAAAGAAATCAGCTCTTCTACCTGTAAAAAAAATACAAACAACCCCCCAACAGTAAAACCCACCACCCACACAACCAAACCCCCCAAATAAAATCCTAACTAAAAAAAAAACTAAGCTCCCCATTGTATGGGCATTGCCCTTAAAAGGGCATTTAGCTCTTTTTCAGCAAAACACTAAGCTAAAAATAAAACCCACACAATAAACCCTTAAAAAAAACCTAACACTAACCCCCGAAGATCCACTTACAGTTTTTGAAGACCCGACATCCATCCTCAATGAAGCCGGGAGAAGTCTTCATCCAAGCAGCAAGAAGTCCTCAACGAAGCCGGGAGAAGTCTTCATCCAAGCGGCAAGAAGTGGTCCTCCAGACGGGCAGGTCTTCATCCAGACGGCATCTTCTATCTTCATCCATCTAGCGCGGAGCGGCTCCATCTTCAAGACATCCGGCACAGAGCATCCTCTTCTTTCCACGGCTCTTCTCGAATGAAGGTTCCTTTAAGTGACGTCATCCAAGATGGTGTCCCTTGAATTCCGATTGGCTGATAGATTGAGCTTGCATTCTATTGGCTGATTGGAACAGTTTTTATTTGGGGGGTTTGGTTGTGTGGGTGGTGGGTTTTACTTTGGGGGGTTATTTGTATTTTTTTACATGTAAAAGAGCTGATTTCTTTGGGGCAATGCCCCTCAAAAGGCCCTTTTAAAGGCTATTGGCAGTTTAGTTTAGGCTAGGGTTTTTTTTATTTTGGGGAGTCTTTTTTATTTTAATAGGGCTATTAGATTAGGTGTAATTAGTTTAAATATTTGATCATTTCTTTTTTATTTTGTGTAATTTAGTGGGGTTTTTTTGTAATTTAGTTAATTGCATTTAATAGATGTAATTGATTTAATTGTAATGTAAGGTTAGGTGTTAGTGTAACTCAGGTTAGGTTTTATTTTACAGGTAAATGTGTATTTATTTTAACTAGGTAGCTAGTAAATAGTTAATAACTATTTACTAACTAATCTACCTAGTTAAAATAAATACAAACTTAGCTGTGAAATAAAAATAAAACCTAAGCTAGATACAATGTAACTATTAGTTATATTGTAGCTAGCTTAGGGTTTATTTTACAGGTAAGTATTTAGTTTTATAAAGGAATTATTTAGTTATTAATAGTAGGTTTTATTTAGATTTATTTTAATTACACTAGTGAGTGTTAGGGTTAGGGTTTAATAACTTTAGTATAGTGGCGGCGACGTTGGGGGCGGCAGATTAGGGGTTAATAAATGTAGGTAGGTTGCAGCGATGTTAGGGGCGGCAGATTAGGGGTTAATAATATTTAACTAGTGTTTGCTATGCGGGAGTACGGCGGTTTAGGGGTTAATATGTTTATTATAGTGGTGCCGATGTCCGGAGCAACAGATTAGGGGCTAAAAAATGTATTTTAGTGTTTGCGATGCGGGAGGGCCTCGTTTTAGGGGTTAATAGCTGGTTTATGGGTGTTAGTGTACTTTTTAGCACTTTAGTTATGAGTTTTATGTTACGGCGTTGTAGGATAAAACCTATAACTACTGACTTTCTGTTTACGGTATGGATCTTGACGGTATAGGGTGTACCGGTCACTTTTTGGCCTCCCAGGCAAACTCGTAATACTGGCGCAAAGGAAGTCCCATTGAAAAAGGACTTTTTGAAAGCTGCGGTAGTTACGTTGCGTTACGGCCAAAAAAGTGTGCAGTGTAGCTAAACCTGCAAGACTCGTAATACCAGCGGTAATGAAAAAGAGCCATAACGCTGCTTTTTCACCCAGAACGCAAAACTCGTAATCTAGCCGTATGTTCTGCATGGCCAAGCTGTAAGAATCAGAATTACAGATGAGAGCTCTAGTTTGATCCGAGCTATCGTAATTTATGAGTTCATATTCGGAATTCAGTCCCTGGTTTGTAGCCTCAAAATCCAAAAGACCTCCATTTTTACCTCCCTTTTTCCCAGAATCTTATCTCTATTTCCTTTTCTTCTGGGAGTTAGGATTCTTTCTATTGCAGTCCATCTCAATGTGTATGATTTCTTTTGATGATTTAGTCTAAATTGCTTCACCAGGGGAGTTGATGAAGTACCAACTACTTAAAAGGTGCTCCCTAATCCATGTTCTAACCTCTCTTGTCATCCTACGTACTGTAAATTGCAGGTTACACACATGATTAAATATATCACATATGTTGATCTGCAGTTCATTAAAGTTTTTTTAGTAAAAACTTCTCCTGTAACCACCGATTGAAAATCTATACCCAAATAAACATAATCAGAGGCTACACAATGACCTGTACCACATCTAAACATGCTCTTATGTTCTAACCAAGAGCTCTGTGTGGTAGTAAGTGGTTTTATCTGTGTAGGTGAGAGTCGATTCCCTCGGGTCATGCCTTTTCTATATCCAAACCTGCATCCTTCCTTAACTACCTTTACTAAGTCATCATCAGCTAATAGGATCGGGAAATGTTCCTGAATAATGGCACAAATCTCCTGATACTGTTCCGAATATGCTGTGACAAAAGTTATTTAAGTTATTCATTTAATATTGATTCTTCTTAGTTCTTCCCAATTTTTTCTCTATCCTCTCTGTAAACACACCCTCTAGCCTTGTTGATCATATGGTCAACAAGGCTAGAGGGAGAGTGTAGCCTCAAGCCGGTCAGCAAGTTGATTTGAATGTTCTTTATACTGTTCTTCCTCCGTACAATTTCTTTTTAATCTCATAAACAGTCCTTTGGCTATTGCATGAAAACCCCTTTGCGGCTTTTGCCATGTAGCAGGGTGTCACCACTAATGGGTTTTCTATATACTTCATATAAAACCATATTGATTATGTGATTTTAGATTCTCATATTCTGAGATATATTAACAGAATGTCTACAGATTCTTATATTAAGCTATACATTTTTAATGAATATCTTGTTCGTGCTAACTAGACATGATGTCTCCTCCCTTGTTGACATTACACGGAAATGTAAGTAACCTCTTCCTGTACAATATTTTATTCATATATTCCAAAGGTAAACAAATTTCCAGTCAATGTGACTCTTTTGTGTGATAAACACCACAAGGGACTTCCTGAGACTTGCGTTGCCATGTCTGATTTATTTACCTCTGGTAATTAAATGTATGGTTTGAGATAGCAGTTTTTTTTAGCATGGAAGCAAAGGTTCTTTGAATGCATTTTGTGTTGATATGATCTAAGCAGATGGCAATGCAAAGGTTTGCTTATTCAATGCTAGTGTACAGGGGACTTGGGCTTAGGTTTGGGATACATGATTAATTTTGTTTCCATTTTGTTACTTCCCTTATAAATACATTCTTTTATACATAGATATGATATTTTACCCAAATGGTAAAGATGGAGCCTTTACCAAGATATCATCCAGGTAGGGAGCCACCACACCAAAATTCCCCCGAGCTCTTATTACAGTCAAGAGGGTTCCCAGCACCTTTGGGAAGATTCTGGGAGCAGTATCTAGACCAAATGTTAGAGATACAAACTGATTATGTTTGTCCTGTAAAGCAAAACTAATAATGGTCCTTGTGGATAGGAATATAAGGGTAAGCATCCTTTAAATCTATCGAGGACATATATTGCCCTTGCAGAAAAGGGGAAATAAAAGTCTGTTTAGTTTCCATCTCGAGGTAGGAAATCTGAGAAACGTGTTTAAAATGTTAAAATCCAGAATAGGCCTGAAAGTTCCCTCTTTTTTGGGAACAATAAAAAGGTTGAAACCTTTCTCGGAAAAATCTTTATTTACAGCCCATTCAGCATCGCTGGGAAACTATGTTTAAAGTCTAAGGTTCCAAAACAGACCGTGACCAAGCTTTCCTAATAAAAGCATTATCTGTTTGTTCTGTTCTCTCCCTTAGACTTGTTGTACTGAGGAAGAAAAAATCCTTTACCTCTGGTCACAGCAGAAATGATGGCGACTAGACCAGGCCCAGACAAAATCTTTCCTTGAAAGGGAGGGATAAAAGTATATTTATTTTTAACCATGTCAGAAGTCCGTGATTTTAGCCCTAAGGTCCTTTTGGTCAATGCCGCTAATTCTATATTTTTGGTATTAATCAAGATTATGTCAAAAGTTGCATCACAAATTAAGTCATTAGTTGACCTTATAAGATTCAAACATAGCTGAAAGTCTTCATCTACGGAATAATCTGATAATTTATCAGTTAGATTGTCTCACCAAAGAATAGAAGCTGCTGCAAGGCAGACAATGCAAACAGCCGGTCTAAAAAGAAACTTGCTTAGTGAAAAAAAACTTTCTGTGAAAGGACTACAATTCAGTTGATAGGGTCTTTGAAAGATGTACTATCTTCTCAGGTAATAGTAGTGCATTTAGATAAAGTGGAAATTGCACCATCCACCTTAGAAATAGTTTCCAAAAGACCTAAGCTAGAAGCTGTTAAAGGAAACATCCTCTTAAATTTTGTAGCCGGATAAAAAGGAATACAGGCTATAATTGCGTTTGTAATGTGTCCGTCACCATCGTCAGTTGCGTGCGCAGCCAAAAGAATCCCCCTGGGGTGAGATTACATATGTGGCGTTGCCGCACAAAGTATTAACAAACACCTAACCGCCCGCATGAATTAGTAACAAACTGCTGAATGGTTGATTTGAACAGCCAATAGGATTTCAGTAGCCCTCATCCTATTGGCTGATTTGAAAATGTCAGCCAATAGGAATGCAAGGTACCCCAATATAACCCGGGTACTTGAACTCAACAGTTAGTGTCCGGCGAAGATCGCATGAACTGCATCCTCCACGCTGGTCCTGCTCCGTGGCCGCCGGTCCTGCTCTGCGCCCGCCTCTGCTCCGCACTGCCTTTGCTCCGGATGAAGAAAGAAGATGTCCCCGTGCTGGATGAAGATGGAGCTGCCTGGAAGAAGACATTCACCGTCGGACTTCAGGAATGGTGAGTACCTATTTTGGGGTTAGAGTTATTTTTTTTTTTATATTCTTTTGGGTGTTTTTTTAGATTAGGGCTTTTTTATTTTATTGGACAGCAAAGAGCTGATTGCCCTTTTAGGGTTACTTTTAGGGTATCATTTGTAATTTTTAACAGTAAAAGAGCTGTTTGCTTTAGGGCAAAGCCCTACAAAAGGCCATTTTAAGGGCTTTTGGTATTTTAGTGTTAGATTAGGGGGTGTTTTATTTTAGGCTTTTTTTTTTTTTTTTAAAGGGGTATTAGATTAGGTTTACCTTTTTTTATTTTGGATAATTTCAGTTATTTTTTTATTATTAGATTTTTTTATTTTAATTTAATCTTAGGTTTTTTTTATTTTAATTTTAAGTTAGGATTGTGTTGTGGGTAATGGCGGATTAGAGGTTAATCACTTTATTAGGTAGATTGCGATGTGGGGAGTTTGAGGTTTAGTGGTAAATAACTGCATTAGGTAGATTGCGATGTGGCGGGTTGGCTGATTAGGGGTTAATACTTTTGTTAGTAGCTACGATGTGGGGGATGGTGGTTTAGAGGTTAATACATTTTATTATTAGTTGCGATGCTGGGGGGTTGCTGATATAGGGGCTTTGATGTGTCGGGTTTATTTTTGTAAAGCGGGTTAGACTTTTACCAGCGATACAACATTTTTATGTTTTTTACTTAGGCGCTGGCAGTTCATAAACTGCCGTAAGTCACTGGTGACTCAAGAAATGTGTATTTCCACAAATTTCTGAACATCGCCAGTTTATCCGACTTACAGCAGTATCTGATCTGCCGGTGCCATATATGTGATTCACCCGATGTGTGAGGTGAACTTACGGGCGACGCAGGTTTCAGCAGTTGTGCTGAAACCTACTCCGCATATGTAATCTCGCCCCTGAGCTGCATCCAGGTGGATTCCGAAAATGGCAAGGTGGTGAGATCCCTTGCCCACCTAAGAGGAACCTCATTCTACAACAATAGACTGCCCTCCGGGCAGGCTTGACACCTAGTAGGAATTAAGTGATATGAGATGGATCTACCCTCTAATGGAACTAAAGGAGTGTGGACAGTTCCGGTAGGCTTCAATACAGTGAAATACAGACACAGGAATTAATACAGTACACCACAGAGAAACATTTTTTAACTTTAATATATTATTATATAATGTAAGTGGAGACAATAATAAAATGATTAGATATTTAGGGACTTGTCCGAGTATACACAAAGGACCAATGCATTAATATTATTAATAGAGAACTGCTTAATGCCTTTATTAATGTTCAGAAATTAATAAATAATTAATTAAATAAGGCCCGGTTCCTGCAGTAAAGAAAAATGTACCCCTTTGCAAATATGATTTTCCATTTATAAAAGGAAACTCAGGCCGCAGCTCAATGTGCTGTATACTCCCTCAGGACAGGAGTGCAGTCTATTTTAACAAGTCTATTTTTTCTCCCTCAAGTCAACTCATGCATCCAACCACAGAAATCTGTTCTCAACCTTTAACTGGATAAGGAAAACGGAACAGCAATCTTCAAATAAGTTAAAAGATCTTTATTGTAGACAGAGTTGGCTCCCACTATTAATTTGAATGTGTTTCAGACCATGATTGACATCGACTTGTCAGAAACATAACTCTCAGGAAACATTTTTCAAGTAATACTGACACCTCTCCCGTTCAAACAGATTTAATTGATTTATCTGTTTCTCAACTTTCTGAGTTTCAGTCCTTTGAGGAAAATTGTGATATGCTTAGTTTACAACCTCTAGCGTCAGAATCTCATGAGAATGCAGGTGCCATCAACAGTAGTCAGAGATTTTGAGATCAATCAGAATTTTAGCCCATACATAGTAGGGGTCCTATTATAGAGACATTCTACAATTGTGTTGAAAAGGATCTTCAGGCTCTCAGGAACAATTCTGGCCCAATCAAATACAATCTTTCCATAAATCAGAGAGCAGCATTGGAATCTCTGCAGAATAATAACTCTATAGTCATCCGCCCTGCGGACAAGGGCGGGACCATAGTAGTTATGCATAGGACAGAATATGTCTCTGTGATATTCCTTTAAGTCAGACTCCACCTTCTTGCATTACAAAACTATTTCAGGCAACACCTAACACCTATCATTGCCTAATTATTGAAGTTTATGCCACTGCTCTGGATCTCTGAACCTATTCTCAAGCCTTATTGCTTGGCCAGAATCTGCTAAGTATTTGTGCTCTTACTTGGCACTTATTATCTTTAATATCCTATTTGTGAATATATTCTCTAAGTCTCAATGTTGCCTTTTGACCGCAACTTATAATTATATCTACCTGCTGAATCTCTCTCCTTTCCGGAACCTGTCCTGCTACTGGGAACTCTCACAGTTCATTGAACTGCTATTCAGGATTACAAACTACCGATATTCTTTTTCTCAGAACCTCGCTGCTGATTCACCACGTACACCTATTCATCTGGAACTGTTCATTGTGTAACAGTAACATTCGTTGTTCCTCTGAACCGCAAGTATTGTATCCACAAAGTCACTACTGAGTTGCTGTTCTATTTACCACAGACTGTGTTCTATGCTTACGTTCTCTGTGATTTGTTATATGAACGCTGAGTCTTTTCTTAACTCTCTCACTGGGCGTCAGTTTGGCCTATTGCTTGATACTTTGCAGACGCTAACAGATATACAGCTGCTATATACTTACCATCTGATATTAAACTATAACCATGTTTACTACTATAAGTTTACATTGGATAATATAGTTTAAGCATTGCAGTCACTAATACTTGTTATAACTCTTATAAATCTGCTTTAATGTTATACTACCAGATTTATTACCAGTTTATCTGGCAATATCTATTACAGCTACAAAACTTATATATAAACCAAATATATTTAGTGAATCCTAACATAATAATCAGGCCAATATTATTCTGAAAACTGAGTGAAATGGATCCAAACGAAATTAATAATCTGTTTGCCTCAATCAATCAAGAAATTGATTATTTAGCATGTGGCTTAATTGAAGTACAAGCTGAGAATTCAGTATTAAAGGGTATGTTAAAAGATGTAATGACTCACAAGCAAACAGAAGTACCTGAGCCACACATAAACCTGCCTACCCCTTTTTCTGGTAAACGTACAGAATTTAGGGAATTCAAAAATGCTTGCAATTTACTCTTTAGTATAAAACCACGTACTTATTGCACAGAAAAAATTAAAGTTTGCAGCACTATCTCTTTTCTCACTGGGGAACCCAGAGCCCGGGCTAATAGATTCTATGAGTCTGGTGATTCTATTTTGGAAACTTTAGAGAATTTCTTTTCTGCAATGTCTAGTTTATATGAGGATACAAATAAACAAATTAATGCTGAAACAAAACTGCAACCTTTAAAACAAGGTAAGAGAACAGTGGAAGAGTATGTAACTGATTTCCAGATGTGGGCAAGTGATTCACTATGGAATCAGATATCTTTAAGAAATCAGTTTCGACTTGGACTCTCAGAAATTTTAAAAGATGAGATTTCACGTATAGAGATGCCAGAGACACTTGAAGGGTTAATTCGCCGAAGTATTACTTTAGACAGACGTTTGAGAGAAAGAAGGGCAGAGAAATGTAGTTCTGATTTAAACACAAAACGCATCTATCCTCTAACCACAAATACAGATAAACTTTCCACAAACCTCACTCCTACGGAGATAGGCTCAATTAAATGGCCACTTTTCCAAGAAGAAAAGGCACAATGTAGATTGGCAAACTTGTGCCTATATTGTGCAAATAAAGATCATCTAGTTTCTGCCTGCCCATCTCTTGCAAGACCGAAAAAGGGTAAGGAAAAGTTTATTAACAGTATAAACCCCACTAAACAACAAACTCACTTATCTATACCTTTTACATTACAGTGGGATCAACAACATATTCAGACTGAAGCCATAATAGACTCTGGAGCATGCGGATTGTTCATAAATTCTGAATTTGTTAAAACAAATAATATACCTACTGTCACAAAACAAACACCCATTTTTGTAAAATTTATTGACGGAACTTTCATACAAAAGGGACCCATAACAAATCACACCACACCTATGTTATTGTCAACAACTGAAGGACACATAACTTACATAATGTTTGACATTATTCCCATATCTAATCATACCATTATTCTAGGGTTTCCCTGGTTACAAAAAAACAACCCACAGATTGATTGACATACTATAAAACATTGTTTCAATCTGTTTACTGTCAAAAAACTTGTTTCCCACATGTACCACTGTCCAGTCTTGAGGTTGTTGTACCAAAGGTGTATCAGGATCTTTCTGATGTATTTGATTTGAAAGAAGCAGAAACTTTACCTCCTCAGAGATCATTTGATTGCACCATTGACGTCATCCCTGGGTCACAAATACCCCATGGTAAAACGTATCCTTTATCTCAGAATTAATTAACTAATTTACGTCAATATCTTGACGAGAACCTAAAAAAAGGTTTTATATCATCTTCTACTTCTCCAGCTGCAGCCGGTATATTTTTTGTGAAGAACAAAGATGATACCTTAAGACCCATTATAGATTATAGAGCCCTCAATGCTGTCACCATTAAAAACCGTTACCCTTTACCACTTATACCTGAGTTACTCGAACAACTAACAAATGCTACCATTTACACCAAATTAGATTTAAAGGGGGCTTACAACTTAATACGTATTAAAAAAGGTGACGAATGGAAAACAGCATTTCGTACTAGAAATGGAGGCCTATTTATCAAGCCGTCAATCGCAAATATGCTGGAATTCCGCAACATAATTGTGGCGAGCCTGATTCGCCCTAGTTATCAAAGCCTACAGATCGGCAAAAGTTGAATTTTTCTAACAGGTACGCTAGCCACTATTCCGGCCCAGCATACCTGCTTTTCAATCCGCCACCCTGGAGGCCGCAGATTCCATTGGAATCAATGGGAGTCTGAAAGCAGCGAAAGCTTATGTTTGATGCTGCTAGATATCCGATTGATTTCTATGCTAGAATAAAAGTTACGTTTACACCTAACACCCTAACATAAGCCCCGAGTCTAAACACCCCTAATCTGCCGCCCCCGACATCGCAGCCACCTAAATAAAATTTATTAACCCCTAACTCCCGGAGCCCACCACAACTAAATAAAAGTATTAACCCCTATTCCGCCGCACCCGGACCCCACTGCAACTGAATAAAGTTATTAACCCTTATCCCGCCGCTCCTGGAGCCCACCGCAACTAAATAAATGTATTAACCCCTATACCACCGCTCCCGGACCCCACTGCAACTAAATAAATATATTAACCCCTATACCGCTGCTCCCAGACCCCTCCGCAACTAAATAAATGTATTAACCCCTAAACCCCTGGCCTCCCACATCACTACCACTTACTAAACCTATTAACCCCTAAACCTCCAGCCCCCCCACATCGCCATAAACTAAATTAATCTATTAACCCCTAAACTTAACAACCCGCTATCTTTACATTAAATATTAACTCATCCCTATCTTATAATACATTTAAACTTACCTTTAGAATTAAAATAAACTGTATTAAACTATTAATTAACCTACCCTAACTATTATACTAAAATGACATTAAACTATATTAAACTATTAATTAACCTACCCTAACTATTATACTAAAATTACATTAAACAACAAATTAAATTAACTATATTACATTTCTAAAAACCTAACCCTACTCAAATTATTTAAATCTACAATAAAAAATTACTAAGTTACAAAAAACAACAACACTAAGTTACACAAAATAAAAAATAAATGATCAAATATTTAAACTAATTACACCTAATCTAATAGCCCTATCAAAATAAAAAAGCCGTCCCAAAATAAAAAAAAACCCTAGCCTAAATAAAGTACCAATGGCCCTTAAAAGGGCCTTTTGCGGGGCATCGCCCCAAAGAAATCAGCTCTTTTACCTGTAAATAAAAATACAAACACCCCCCCCAACAGTAAAACCCACCCACCACCCACACAACCAACCCCCCCAAATAAAAACCTATCTAAAAAACCTAAGCTCCCCATTGCCCTGAAAAGGGCATTTGTATGGGCATTGCCCTTAAGAAGGGCATTTAGCTCTTTTTCAGCCCAAACCCCTAATCTAAAATTAAAACCCACCCAATAAACCTTTAAAAAAACTAACACTAACCCCCGAAGATCCACTTACAGTTTTTGAAGACCCGACATCCATCCTCAACGAAGCAGCAGAAGTCCTCAGCGAAGCCGGCAGAAGTCTTCATCCAACCGGGCAGAAGTCTTCATCCAGACGGCATCTTCTATGTTCATCCATCCGGTGCAGAGCGGCTCGATCTTCAAGACATCCGGCACGTAGCATGCTTTTCTGACGACGTCTTCTGAACAATGAAGTTTCCCTTTAAATGACGTCATCCAAGATGGCGTCCCTTACATTCCGATTGGCTGATAGAATTCTATCAGCCAATAGGAATTAAGGTAGAAAAAATCCTATTGGCTGATGTAATCAGCCAATAGGATTGAGCTTCAATCCTATTGGCTGATCCAATCAGCCAATAGAATTGAGCTTGCATTCTATTGGCTGTTTGGAATAGCCAACTTATAACTTTATTTAGTTGCGGTGGGCTCCGGGAGCAGTTGGATAGGGGTTAATAACTTTATTTAGTTGTGGTGGGGTCCGGGAGCGGCGGGATAGGGGTTAATAACTTTATTTAGTTGTGGCGGGGTCCAGGAGCGGCGGGATAGGGGTTAAACATTTTAGTATAGTGGCGGTGTTTAGTGACAGGGTATAAATAAAGTTGGGAAAAAGCTGAATAGCAGCGAGATCGATGACTGTTAGTTAACAACAGTCTGCTGCTCATTGCCCTGTACTTGGTGCGCGGCTTTTTGACAGCTTTTTTGATAAATAAGGAGAGCGTATTCAGGTCCGCGGTCGCAATGTTAGGCGATGTTAGGCGAGCGTATTGGTCCCGGAGAATGCAGCATAGTTGACGGCTTGATAAGTAGGCCTCATGGTCTCTGTCAGTATAATGTAATGCCATTTGGGCTATGTTGTCAGAATATATGTAAATGTTATTAAATAATATATATATATATATATATATATTATTCAATATATATACGGTTGTGTACACCAAAATTTCATTTTATTTGTAAAACCCCAGATGAAACTGGTTACAGCAGTTGTATTTACTCTACCAAATGATTCTTGGCTGTGTAGACCAACCCCCCACTCCTTCCTGATTACATAGGATTCATTGCAAATCTTTGTCCCAATTCATCAAAAGGAATTGCTTTGATGTAATCTTAGAAAGATCACTTTAAAAGGCCTTATGGTCACTACCTGTAAAATGTGTAATACGATTTCCTTATAAGAAGAGGAGAGCCTAAAAGTCTGGGACAAGTGACAAGTTTTGTGGGAAAGTGACCATTCACGCTTTGATGCAAATTGGTACCTGCTGTGTTAAATAAACATCTATGCTGGCTAACATAAACACATATTTGTATTGTAGCTTTAAAATTCATTTTAAAATACAACTTGTGTTTAAAATTTCAAGTATAATTGATTCTCAGACTGTATATATATATATATATATATATATATATATATATATATATATATATATATATATATATCCTGAGAAGAAATGCCTTTCAGATTTGTAATGGATTAAATGAATAGCTGCAATTAGATGTATAAATGTTTGATATTTTTAACAACATTATTTATTTCAATTCAGACCTGCATCTTGTGTTTCATGCATTCAAAATTTATTAGAAATATGAAACCACATATGTCTGCTGACCTCAAGGTATGTATGAGATATTAAGATGATGGCTGAGAGAGTGAATCCATGATGAAGGTATTATAATCCTTTTTAATTGTTTCATAGAAAATATGATTTATTTTTGAACGCATTTAATATATTATAAGTGGAATATTTTCACGTTTGATCTTAAAATGATCAGAAAAATGGTACTGTGTGATCCATATGTATTTGAACATGTAATTTATTAGTACTAGGAATCATGGTGTGTTGTATAATCACTTTATAAGGATGTATTAAAATGTTAGCAATATTGATGATGAGATCTGCATTCCTGGTTGTCTGCTGCCACCTATGGATCAGGAACGGTATCACAGTCAAAAGGCATTTGGCTGCTCAGGGAGGCGTTTCCCAAAATAACCTATGAGATATTCAGACCCAAGGGCGAATCACAGACAAGCTTCCGAAGGGCCCATCATATTGTTTCACTGATGATTAAGATAATATAAGCTGAATGCAAGAGGAGAGGGGAGGCTGATGACTTTTTGCTGAACTGGTGACTGAATAACTGCTGCCAAATTGGGACACAGGCACTTTAAGCAAATTGGGCTACTTTTTCTTATCCACATTGCAAATACCCTTATTTCATATGAAGTGAAACAAGAAATATTGGAAGCTGAAATATCGATTTGATTATTTTTGGTGAAGTAAATGTGATTGATAAATATATGTATAATATTTAAATCAAAGGTATTTGGTAACCGTAACTAATTGCAGTTAGTAGATTTAAAAGGGCATTTTGTATTTTAGCTTGCATTCATAGTCCTGTGTAGTCTTAACTAGTCACTCTTATGCTAAGTAATTCATTTATTTGCTAGATAAATATCCTTTGTGTTGCATATTTCTTAGTCAGGCCTATTATTTTAAGTAAATCTTTCTGGTGTGCATTAAGTCATTTGCTATATATAAAAATATATTTTAGAATTTGCCTTATTGCTGCTAAAGTTTTATTTCAGCTCAGAGAAATTGACATAGGAATTGACTGTTTGCACAAATAATATATATAATTTCTGATATTGTAAATTAGAGTTATACAGGATCAATTGTGGGCTAAATAGTTTAAGTATATTTGTCTGGAAGTTAGTGACCCATACTGTGATATTTCATTGTGATATTTTAATGCAATTCAATCATGAATAAGGTTAATTCTAAATCAAAATTTGGTTTGCTTTGTAAAGAATATTGTAACAATTTAAACTTGTATAGTTTGATTCATATCTGGTTTTCTATAAATATAATTCAATGTGTCTATAAATTTTAACTAATATAAAGAATTTAGGAATTTACATTAATTTTATTGTTGTGTATATGCATTTTATTGGGGGTTTGTTTAAAGAATAATTATTAAATATATTGTATTATAACCCGGCCATATACTGACAATGTAATGCCCCAGCCACATTTCAACACTTCATAAATGAAATATTCCGAGATTTGACTGATTTTTGCGTAATTATATATCTAGACGATATTCTCATATATTGTAAAAATCTCCAGGAACATGAAAAACATGTACATTGGGTGCTTACACGCCTACAAGAACATAAATTATTTACAAAATTACAGAAGTGTCAATTCAATGTAAATAAAATAAAGTTCTTGGATTATATCATATCACCTAACCACATCCAAATGGACCCAGAAAAGGTAGCTATAATTACAAATTGGTCTCAACCCACTACTGTGAAAGCTCTGCAGAGGTTTTTGGGGTTCTCCAATTTTTATAGAAAGTTTATCTCCAATTTCTCAACAATAACAAAACCATTAACCAAGCTCACTAAAAAGCATCAACATTTTTTATGGACAGATGAAGCACAACAAGCTTTTGACTTTTTTTTTAAAAAAAAAAGGTTTTACCACTGCCCCCATTCTAACACTCCCAAATCATAAAGCTCAATTTGTTTTAGAAGTTGACGCATCAAACTCAGGAATTGGAGCTGTTTTGTCACAACGTAATGAACAAACATCCAAACTTCATCCTATATCCTTCTACTCATGTACACTTTTACCAGCTGAGTGTAACTACTCAATTGGAGATAAAGAACTCTTGACCATTAAATGTTCACTAGAAAATTGGAGACATTTAGTAGAAGGAACAACTCAACCTTTTCTGATATATACAGATCATAAAAATCTAGAATATTTGAAAACTAATAAAACTTTGTCTTCACGACAAGTGAGATGGGCCCTGTTCATGGATAGATTTAATTTTTGCATCACTTATAGACCTGGTAACCAAAATTGTAAGGCAGATGCCCTATCCATAATACATGATTTCACCCCTCCTAAAGATTCTCTAACTCAAATAATTCCGCCAGAAAAATTCTTGGCAAACCTTACCTCTTTAGAAAAAGAGATTTTGGAAACACTGGAATCTAACCCAGAAGTCCCAGAGAACTGTGAACTGGAACCAAACTCTGGGTTGTATTATCATAAAGGTAAAATGTAAATACCAACAAAACTCAGAGAAACCAATAATTCTCATTTTCATGATAACCTCATGGCTGGACACCCTGGTGTTAAAAAGACCATAGATTTGATGAGAAGGTACTTTTGGTGGCCACAAATGAACACTTCCATATATAAATATGTCACTACATGTGCGGTCTGTGCCAGAAATAAAATAGATCATAGAAAACCAATTGGATATTTAACTTCTATCCCAATCCCTGATATACCTTGGTCAACAATCTCTATGGATTTCATAGTTGAGCTACCAAAGTTACAACACCATGACACAATTTTAGTAGTGGTAGATCACCTCACTAAACTAGCTCACTTTATTCCATTAAAAGGTTTACCTACAGCTAAAACAACAGCAACTGTTTTCATAGTTAAACTACATGGACTTCCTACAACTATAATCACTGACCGGGGTACACAATTCACCTCATCTTTCTGGAAATCACTTTGTAAAATACTAAAGATTGACTCTAGGCTATCTACATCATTCCATCCACAAACCAATGGTTTGACTGAAAGGATAAAACAAATATTAGAACAGTACTTAAGATGTTACGTAACTCATCTTCAGGATGATTGGTTATCATTATTATCAATGGCAGAGTTCTCATACAATAAGTCTATATCCTACTCATCAAAAATGACACCTTTCTTTGCTACTTATGGATATCATCCATCAACTATAACAATAAGCAACACTACTGTCAATTCTCCAGCAGCCATCACTTACTCCACATCTTTGCAAGATTGTTTACAAATCCTAAAAACACATCTTTCAGAAGCCAAGACAAGACAAAAATACTATTATGATTCACATCATAGATCAAGTCCGGAATACCAGATTGGAGATTTAGTTTGGCTATCCACCAAACACCTGAAATTACAAACACCTTGTAAAAAGTTATCTAATCAGTTCATCGGACCCTTCCCTGTCAAAAGAATCATAAACTCTAATGGGATAACTCTCAAGCTGCCAGACCATTACAGGATACATCCAACTTTTCACGTATCACTTCTCAAGCCTTACTTCTCAGGAAATCGTTCTGCCAGAGATGTTTTACCTCCTCCTCCAATCAATCTTCAAGACCATGAGGAATTTGAAAATATTCTTGATTCACGTATTAGACACAGAAAGGTTGAATATTTAATAAAACGGAAGGGTTATGGTCCCGAAGATAATTCTTGGCAGGTTGGAGCGGATATTCATGCACCACGATTGATTGCTAACTTCCATCGAAAATATCCATTGAAGCCGCGACCTGATTCCCCAGAGGGTAATCCTTGAGGAAGGGGGTATGTAATATCCCTTTAAGTCAGACTCCACCTTCTTGCATTACAACACTATTTCAGGCAACACCTAACACCTATCATTGCCTGATTATTGAAGTTTATGCCACTGCTGTGGATCTCTGAACCTATTCTCAAGCCTTATTGCTTGGCCAGAATCTACTAAGTATTTGTGCTCTTACTTGGCACTTATTATCTTTAATATCCTATTTGTGAATATATTCTCTAAGTCTCAATGTTGTCTTTTGACCGCAACTTATAATTATCTCTACCTGCTGAATCTCTCTCCTTTCCAGAACCTGACCTGCTACTGGGAACTCTCAAGGATTACAAACTACTGATATTCTTACTCTCAGAACCTCACTGCTGATTCACCACGCACACCTATTCATCTGGAACTGTTCATCGTGTAACAGTAACATTTGTTGTTCCTCTGAACCGCAAGTATTGTATCCACAAAGCCGCTACTGAGTTGCTGTTGTATTTACCACAGACTGTGTTCTATGCTTACGTTCTCTGTGATTTGTTATATGAACGCTGAGTCTTTACTTACCTCTCTCACTGGGTGTCAGTTTGGCCTATTGCTTGATACTTTGCAGACGCTAACAGATATACAGCTGCTATATACTTACCATCTGATATTAAACTATAACCATGTTTACTACTATAAGTTTACATTGGATAATATAGTTTAAGCATTGCAGTCACTAATACTTATAACTCTTATAAATCTGCTTTAATGTTATCTATTACAGCAACAAAACTTATATATCAACCAAATATATTTAGTGAATCCTAACAGTCTCTGAGGCCCTACGACAGCTCCTCAACACTCATGACTATAAATTACTGGTTAATAATCCTACTTCACAGTATAAGAGGGAACTTGCGGATATTCTTGACGATGGTTTGAAGCATGGACACTTAGATGAACAAGCAGTACCTTGATGTAAAATATCCTAAAATGCCCATGTTCTACCATTTTCTGAAGGTCCACTAATCACTAACTAATGTTCAATGTAGACCTATCATGAGTGGTGTTGACTCATTACTAGAGAGACTGTCTCAATGGCTTGATTCCCTGTTGCAACCTATTGTTGCTACGTTATCCTCATATACCCGGGATACCAAACACATTTTAAACCTAATTAAACATGTCACCTGGGATCATACTTATACGTGGATCACCATTGATGCAGTCTCTCTGTATTCCTCGATCCCTCATGACAAAGGGATTGAGGCTGTCAGATTTTTTCTTGCTTCTTACACCGATTTCACTGTTGACTTGGGATTTGTCATTCGAGCTTTGAATTTCTTACTTACTCACAATTTTTTCCATTTTGAGGGTACTTATCTCCAAAGATGTGGGACCACAATGGGGGCTAAATTTGCCCCCTCCTGCGCCAATTTATATCTCGGCTGGTGGGAGCTTGCCCACATCTTTGAGATATAAATCTCCCTATAGGTCTCATATACGCTTTTACAAGCGTTATGTTGATGAACTTTTGCTTATCTGGTCTGGACCCCTTGATGACATTGAGCTATTTATCAAATGGCTCAATGTCAATGACGTGGGTCTTAAGTTCACTTTTGAACCTGATCCAAAGAGTATCAACTTCTTAGATCTACGTCTAGTGGGTGGTGATAATGGCAGCATTGATACTATGGTTTTTCATAAACCTATATCTGGCAATGCACTGCTTCACGTACAAAGTTTTCATCCCAAAAATACTTCCCACGCAGTGGCTAAGGACCAATTTACTAGACTGAAAGGGAACTGCAGTAGAGAGGATGATTATGTGCATGAGGCAGTGAAATTGGAACAGAGATTAAAAGAGAGAAAGTATACTTCTGGCCACATCAATGAAGCCAAAAACAAAGTCAAGTTGATCCCTAGAGACAAATTGTTACAAGATAACAAGATCAAGACCATAGGTAACAATTTTGAAGGAGTTAACTTTGTTACCACTTAGAGTGCCCAGTACTCTAAAATATGTAGTATTGTTAGGAAACATTTTTCTCTTTTGGCAGCCGGTGACCATCTAAAAGATACTGTACAAAAAGGTGTATGGTGTTCTTACAGGAGGTGCCATACTCTTGGCTCTCTACTTTCTCCTACACAGCTTAGAGTACTGAACAGCACAGGGAGTTCCTGGCTCACCCACAATAGCATGTACAGATGTGGTCATAGGAAGTGCAAGCCATGTGAATATGTTCAGATTACCAATACTTTCACCTCTGCAGTAAATGGCTTTTCCTATTACTTAAAAACTTGTCTCAACTGTACCAGCACGTATGTGATTTATCTTATCACTTGTGTTAAGTGCAATTAGTAGTATGTGGGTCTCACGTCTATGGACATTAATTCACATTTTCACTATTACAAGGGGTAAGTCCACGATTCCCTTGGTTCAGCATTTTGCCACCCTCCATGATTCGAAACTGAATACCTTAAAATGGGTGGCTATTGAAAAAGTCACTGTACCCAAAAGAGGAGGGGACATTGATGTACTGGATATTTGAGCTTAAGACCAGAATACCTCTAGGCTTGAATTCCAGATATGATTTAGTTAATTGTTGGGAATGAGCACCCTGTTTCCAGTTAAATATTTGTCCCATACCATGTAATCAGTTTTAGGCACTCCCACAATTGTGGTTTATGCATATGGCCTGTTATTTATTTGGGCTTTCCATCGGGTCTCTACTGTATCCGGTATGTGCTACTATAGAAGCCCTCATTTGTCCTACTCATTCTTCCCAGCTCCATTGTGTTCACTATAGTGCCCTCTGTTTAATCCACCTTGTACACACTCTGTATGCTATGGCTATTCTTTGCCTCTTTGTGTATTTTATACCATCCTTTATTTTATACCATCTTCTAGGTATTTTCATCTTGTGCATTTTTGCAAATATTTGTATAATATGTATTTCAAGTGTAGCTCCAGTATTGTTTTTGTATTTATATATTTTCTTATATATTTATATACCTCTGTACACACATATATATTAACTTTGTAATTGTATCAGGCATCTTTGTTTAGAGCTTCTGTTTAGACTGAACAGTATAGTGGGCGTTTTTTGTTTTTAATTCATTAACTTATCAGCAGTCTTTGTATGCCTTTTAAACATGCATCCTGCCTTACCTCTCCAGACTATGACCATGTCAGTCTAAGGTAAGCCCCCTATCCGTTTCCTTTTGGATGCGTAAAGAATTTTTAAAATCTGTCTACAATAAAGAACTTTTAACTTATTTGAAGATTGCGGTTCCGTTTTCCTTATCCTGTTCTACTCTACCAGTTTGGATACCGCTTCATCTCCCCTGGGACTTAACCAGGCACCGGGCAAGTTCACTCACTTCCCCCATTACATGTCACGAGTGATGTCATCTTTCCAAGCAGTTGGAGTTTCTGCAGCATGATAGGAGCCTACGACTGGGACACCTCTCTGGTGGCTGGCTGAGTGAGTACCTCAGCCCGTGTGGAGTCAAGAGGGTCCCGGCACTGGCAAGCAGCTCCTTTGTGTTCACCAAAGAACAGAATTATCACGGCTCAAACAGGTATTACACAGCAACAACGCTGTTTATGTGGTTTTTTTTGGATGGTGTATTGAATTTGGGGATGTTACAATAGTGAGACACTAATAAGACCTGAATTTAGAAAGGTGTCTTTCTATACAGACTGTATATACATTTTGCATAAGAATACTACTCTTGATTTTGCACTCAACCCTTAACTCCCTTCTACGTTCCGCCTGCACCTCTACCCACTACCAAACTCACTGCTCAGATTATTGCTGATCACTTCAAAAATAAAATCAACACAATTAGAAAACACATTTCTCCCTCACACCCCTCAAACACAGTCCCCCTACCTACCCCTTCTATGAACAAAACTCTCTGCTACTTTCCTCCTGTAACAGAGGAAGAAGTCCTCATACTCCTATCTTCTGCTGATCTCACAACCTGTCCACTTGACCCTATTCCTTCATGACTTTATATCTCTCTCTCTCAGCTTTTCTAACCACTGCCCTAACTCATTTTCTGATAGATTCAAGCATGCGTCAATCACACCAATCCTTAAAATGCTCTTGTTTGACCCCTCCACCCCTTCTTACTATCGGTCTGTCTCCTTGCTTCTCTTTGCCTCCAAATTATTGAAATGACTATTCTATAATCGCCTTACTTAATTTAATTCAACTGTTTACTTGACCCACTGCAATCTGGTTTCCATCCATAACACTCAACAGAAACCGCTCTTACTAAAGTAACAAATTATCTTCTATCAGTTAAAGCAAAGGACCCTCTCCTGGTTTGCTTCATATCTCTCAAACTGTTTGTTTACAGTGTTCTTTAACAGCAGATACTCTGATCCCTTTGCCTCTCTCATTTGGAGTACTTCAAGTTCAAGGCTCTGTATTGGGTTTCTTGCTTTTTCTCTCTACGTATAAATCCTTCCTTGGAAAACTTATATCCTCCTTTGAGTTCCAGTACCACTTATATGCTGATGATACCCAAATGTATATTTCCGCTCCTGAAATCTTTCCCTCTTTACTCAACCAGATTACCAACTATCTCTGCAATTTCCTCTTGGATGTCCTCGCACTACCTCTAGCTCAATCTGTTTAAAACTGAGCTGCTTCTTATTCCCCTCCTACAGACATCTGACATCCTTACTCAAAAAACTACAAAAATAATTAAAGGGCCAGTAAACCTACAAAATAATGTTATATAATTCTGCAGACCAGACCAGAGCGGGAGCGAGCTACATTCAGTTTAATGGCGTGATCGGGCCGCCTGTGACTAGACAGCGTGCCCGCGATGCGCTTATGCAAATTAAGACCCGCTCAGTAGAGCCAGGAGCAGCATTCATGAAAATGCAATTTTTTTTATAAAATATGTGCAGAATTATATAACATTATTTCGTAGGTTTACTGGCCCTTTAATTCCTTCATTTTGCCACACATTGACTACTGTAATCTACTTCTAAATGGCCTTCCCAAACACCGCCTTTCCCCCCTCCAATCTATCATGAATGTATCAGCTAGAATAATCTACCTAAGTTGCCGATGTACAGCAGCTGCTCTGCTCTGCCAGTCTCTACACTGGCTCCTCAAACACTCCAGAATAAAATTCTAAGGGACCAATTTATGAAAGTGCGAGTGGACATGATACAATGTAGCGTATAATGTCCGCCGCACTCACGCCTCACGTCTCATGCACTGCTCCTGTTCTCTGGAACTCTCTACCCCGCTCCATAAGACAGTATCCAACCTTGTATAGCTTGAGACTCTCTTTAAAAACCCACCCATTCAGAGGGGCTTACCATCTCTCCCCTGTTTTTCATCCTACCCAAAATAAATCTTGAACTTTCTTGACTCACTGCTGCAACTATTACCCATGTGACAAGTTACCCCAAACCTTATGTCTCTGCACACTCAACCTGTAGACTGTAAGCTCTTCCGAACAGGGCCCTCTTCCGCCTGTATTAGATCTGTTTAGTCTGCTATGTTTTTGTATTGTATCACAAATCCTTTTGATTGTATCCCCCTATCCCTGTACCCAGTGTTAAGAAATTTTGAGGCGCTATACAAATAAATGATAATAATAAAAATAATAATAATATATTATGTACATTGCAAAATGTCTTTTTGCTGTGCTGTGCATGGGATTTGGCCTGAACTATAGGTGGTAACCCTATAGGAGACACAGACTTGCTGATGAGAGGCCAGGGGACACAGACTTATTTACTATTTAGAGGCCAGGAGTCACAGACTTACTGCTGAAAGGCCAGGGGACACAGAATTATTTACTATTTAGAGGCCAGGAGTCACAGACTTACTGCTGAAAGGCCAGGGGACACAGACTTATTTACTATTTAGAGGCCAGGAGTCACAGACTTACTATGGAGAGGCCAGGAGACACGTACTTACTTACTATTGAGAGACCAGGAGTCACAGACTTACTGCTGAGAGGAAAGGAAGCTAAGAATAACAGACTTACTACTGAGAGGCCAGGGGACACAGACTTAATGCTGAGAGGCCAGAAGTCACAGACTTACTACTGAGAGGAAAGCGGACACACACTTGCTGCTGAAAGGCCAGGGGACACAGACACACTATTAAGAGGCCATGAGTCAAAGACTTACTGCTGAAAGAGCAGGGGACACAGACTTTCTATTTTGAGGCCAGTAGTCACAGACTTAATATGGAGAGGCCATGGGACACACACATACTTACTATTGAGAGACCAGGATTCACAGACTTTTACTGCTGAGAGGAAAGGAAGCTAGGACTTAACCCAGACTTACTACTGAGAGGACAGGGGACACTTAAATACTGAGATGCCAGGGACACAGACTTACTATTGAGAGACCAGGAATCACACACTTACTGCTAAGAGGCCAGGAGTTGCAGACTTGCTGCTGAAAGAGCAGGGGACACAGACTTACTACTAAAAAGGCCAGAGAACACAGACTTAATTATCTTTGAAAATGTAATAAATGTAATGGTACAATCTGAGTTTAGCGTTCTAAATGATTTTCTCGACCATATCGCATTATTTTACTTAAAAAATTGGTATGGGGGTTCAGATGAGGGCTACCAACAATATTACAGTGTTTGTGTCTCCACTAACAAAAAGGGGAGCCATATTTTAGAGTGTAAAGTCCCTGTTCTCCCCATAGACTTTCCCCAGCCAGCTCTGCTCACCTACATGGATACATTGTATCAAACCCTCAGCCTACAGGTGTTTATACATTTGTAACCGTTTACTGTACACAGACACTTAAAGCAGTCCTGTCAGTACCCAGTGTACAGACTGCTGAGAAAATAATGCTTACACAGTCTTAAAGGGACAGACAAAAAACCATACAGCCTTGAAAGGGTCAACTAGCACCACACGCACACCGTCTTAAAGGGACAGAGATCGCAGTGATGTTCATTCAGCGCAACTTTAAAGGGCAGCTCGGCACCTGCTCATACAGTCTTAAAGGGGCAGGCACACACAACCTTTAGTGGGTAAACACGCACAGTTTTAAATGGAGCGATAGTATGCATCCACACGTGATGCACGCAGCCTTAAAGGGAAACTAGCATTAAAGGGACATATCCCAGTAATGTTCACGCAACGCAACCTTAAAGGGCACCTCTGCACCTGTGCACAGAGTCTTAAAGGGACAGATTGCAGTAATGTTTACGCAGCGCAACCTTAAAGGGCAGCTTGACACCTGCGCACAGAGCCTTAAAGGGACTGATCACAGTGAAGTTCATGCAGCGCAACCTTAAAGGTGCAGCTCAGCACCTGCGCACACAGTCTTAAAGGGGCAGGCACACACAACCTTTAGTGGGATAAAAACACACAGTTTTAAAGGGAGTGATAGTATGCACCCACACATGATGCATGCAGCCTTAAAGGGATACTCTGATGTGAGCTGTTCCTTTAAGGCTGGTAGCGTTGCATGCAGATGTATACTGTTATCGTTCCCTTTAAGACTGTGCCTGTGGTGTGACTTTACCCACTAAAGGATGTGTGTGCCTTTAAGACTGTGTGAGCAGGCAGTGAGCTGCCCTTTAAAGGGACACTGAACCCAAATTTGTTCTTTCATGATTCAGATAGAGCATGCAATTTTAAGCCACTTTCTAATTTATTCCTATTATCAATTTTTCTTCGTTCTCTTGCTATCTTTATTTTAAAAAGAAGACATCTAAGCTTTTTTTTTATTCAGAACTATGGACAGCACTTTTTTATTGGTGGATGAGTTTATCCACCAATCAGCAAGAACAACCCAGGTTGATCACCAAAAATGGGCCGGCATCTAAACTTACTTTCTTGCATTTCAAATAAAGATACCAAGAGAATGAAAACAATTTGATAATAGGAGTAAATTAGAAAGTTGCTTAAAATGTCATGCTCTATCTGAATCACGAAAGAAAAAATTTGGGTACAGTGTCCCTTTAAGGCTGCGCTAGGTATGCATGGGGTAAGCTGATCCTTTAATGCTGTGCAAGTTGTCCTTTTAAAGACTGTGAGTGTGGTGTGTGTGCACGTGCCCATGTCCCTTTAAGACACAGCATCCCTTTAAGGCTGTGTGCATTGTGTGTGGATGCATACTATAGCTCTATTTAAAACTGTGCCTGTTTACCTACTAAAGGTTGTATGTGCCTTACCCTTTAAGACTGTGTGCACAGGTGCCGAGCTGCCCTTTAAGGTTGTGCTGCTGGAACATTACTGTGATCTGTCCCTTTAATACTGTGCACAGGTGTTGAGCTGCCCTTTAAGGTTGCGCTGCGTAAACATTACTGTGATCTGTCCCTTTAAGACTGTGTGAGCAGGTGCCGAGCTGCCCTTTAAGGTTGTGCTTCTGGAACATTACTGTGATCTGTCCCTTTAAGACTGTGTGCAGAGGTGCAGAGCTGCCCTTCAAGGTTTCGCTGTGTGAACATTACTGGGTTGAGGGATCTGTCCCTTTAACGCTAGCTTCCCTTTAAGGCTGTGTGCATCACGTGTGGATGCATACTATCGCTCCATTTAAAACTGTGCGCGTTTACCCACTAAAGGTTGTGTGTGTCTGCCCCTTTAAGACTGTGTGAGCAGGTGCCGAGCTGCCCTTTAAAGATGCGCTGTATGCAGATCACTGCGATCTGTCCCTTTAAGACGGTGTGCGTGTGGTGCTAGTTCACCCTTTCAAGGCTGTGTGGTTTTTTGTTTGTCCTTTTAAGACTGTGTGAGCATTTTTTTCTCAGCAGCTTGTACAGTGGGTACTGACAGGACTGCTTTAAAGAGACACTGAACACAAATGTTTTCTTTCATGATTCAGATAGAGCATGCAATTTTAAGCAACTTTCTATTTTACTCCTATTATCAATTTTTCTTCATTCTCTTGCTATCTTTATTTTAAAACGAAGGCATCTAAGCTTTTTTTATTAGTTCAGTACTCTGGAAGCACTTTTTTATTGGTGGATGAATGTATCCACCAATCAGCAAGAACCCCATGTTGTTCCCCAAAAATGGGCCGGCATCTAAACTTACATTCTTCCATTTCAAATAAAGATACCAAGAGAATGAAGAAAATTTGATAATAGGAGTAAATTAGAAAGTTGCTTAAAATGTCATGCTCTATCTGAAGCACAAAAGAAAAAAATTGGGTTCAGTGTCCCTTTAAGTGTCTGTGTACAGTAAACAGTTACAAATGTATAAAAACCTGTAGGCTGAGGTTTTGATGCAATGTATCCATGTAGGTGAGCAGAGTTGGCTGGGGAAAGTCTATGGGGAGAACAGGGACTTTACACCCCAAAATATGGCTCCCCTTTTTGTTAGTGGAGACACAAACACTGTAATATTGTTGGTAGCCCTCATCTGAACCCCCATACCATTTTTTAAGTAAAATAATGCGATATGGCCGAGAAAATCATTTAGAACGCTAAAGTCGGATTCTACTAATGTACAGAGGAAGTTTAATTCACCCCACTAGTTATATTTCGTGATGCCACAACCAGATAGCTAACTGTCTCTACTACATTTCTTAACAGGACTACAAGTCCCACGATGCCTTGGCTTAGAAGGTCTCACTACGTCAGACCACGACGGTCGTAAACTACAAAATCTGTAGCTTTACGCATCGACAAGGAGAGTGCTCTCGTTGAACTACACCTACCAGATAGCATTGCGAATAACCCGGAAGTGAGTTGTTATTGCTACAGCTGTATAACACGAATTGCATAGAAGGGCTTCTACGAGAAATAATCATGAATGTGGTTCTTGCTGTTAAGCAGTATGTGTCTAAGATGATAGAGGACAGTGGACCCGGTATGAAGGTTTTGTTGATGGACAAGGAGACGGTAAGATAGTCCGTTAAAGCTGCTCCTTATTGGATTAGCTAGTGCCATTAATGATAGTATTGCAGTTTTTACAGTGTAAAAAAAACTCCTGTTTTTTCATCCTCTTAGTGATGACTTACTGGTACTTTTTATTGTCTTCAATTTTCTTAATTTAATGGTATTTTTCATCAAAGTGAATGCTGACACCTCCAGATATGTCTGCTTTTTATTGTGAAGCTAAACATTTTGAGGATTTACCTCATTGGAGGGGACACAATCCCCCCCCCCCCCCCCCCACAAAAAAAATCCCCAACAAACTATAACCTGTTTGTTATTGGAATAATTTCCTCCAAACCATAGCTTGCTTACAGGGGTAGTAGCTTGTTTCCACATTTCTGTATGGGAACAACATAATTTATGTAAGAACTTACCTGATAAATTCATTTCTTTCATATTAACAAGAGTCCATGAGCTAGTGACGTATGGGATATACATTCCTACCAGGAGGGGCAAAGTTTCCCAAACCTTAAAATGCCTATAAATACACCCCTCACCACACCCACAAATCAGTTTAACGAATAGCCAAGAAGTGGGGTGATAAGAAAAAAAGTGCGAAGCATATAAAATAAGGAATTGGAATAATTGTGCTTTATACAAAAAAATCATAACCACCACAAAAAAGGGTGGGCCTCATGGACTCTTGTTAATATGAAAGAAATGAATTTATCAGGTAAGTTCTTACATAAATTATGTTTTCTTTCATGTAATTAACAAGAGTCCATGAGCTAGTGACGTATGGGATAATGACTACCCAAGATGTGGATCTTTCCACACAAGAGTCACTAGAGAGGGAGGGATAAAATAAAGACAGCCAATTCCTGCTGAAAATAATCCACACCCAAAATAAAGTTTAACAAAAAACATAAGCAGAAGATTCAAACTGAAACCGCTGCCTGAAGAACTTTTCTACCAAAAACTGCTTCAGAAGAAGAAAATACATCAAAAAGGTAGAATTTAGTAAAAGTATGCAAAGAGGACCAAGTTGCTGCTTTGCAGATCTGGTCAACCGAAGCTTCATTCCTAAACGCCCAGGAAGTAGAAACTGACCTAGTAGAATGAGCTGTAATTCTTTGAGGCGGAATTTTACCCGACTCAACATAGGCAAGATGAATTAAAGATTTCAACCAAGATGCCAAAGAAATGGCAGAAGCTTTCTGGCCTTTCCTAGAACCGGAAAAGATAACAAATAGACTAGAAGTCTTACGGAAAGATTTCGTAGCTTCAACATAATATTTCAAAGCTCTAACAACATCCAAAGAATGCAATGATTTCTCCTTAGAATTCTTAGGATTAGGACATAATGAAGGAACCACAATTTCTCTACTAATGTTGTTGGAATTCACAACTTTAGGTAAAAATTCAAAAGAAGTTCGCAACACCGCCTTATCCTGATGAAAAATCAGAAAAGGAGACTCACACGAAAGAGCAGATAATTCAGAAACTCTTCTAGCAGAAGAGATGGCCAAAAGGAACAAAACTTTCCAAGAAAGTAATTTAATGTCCAATGAACGCATAGGTTCAAACGGAGGAGCTTGAAGAGCTCCCAAAACCAAATTCAAACTCCATGGAGGAGAAATTGACTTAATGACAGGTTTTATACGAACCAAAGCTTGTACAAAACAATGAATATCAGGAAGAATAGCAATCTTTCTGTGAAAAAGAACAGAAAGAGCGGAGATTTGTCCTTTCAAAGAACTCGCGGACAAACCCTTATCTAAACCATCCTGAAGAAACTGTAAAATTCTCGGTATTCTAAAAGAATGCCAAGAAAAATGATGAGAAAGACACCAAGAAATATAAGTCTTCCAGACTCTATAATATATCTCTCGAGATACAGATTTACGAGCCTGTAACATAGTATTAATCACGGAGTCAGAGAAACCTCTATGACCAAGAATCAAGCGTTCAATCTCCATACCTTTAAATTTAAGGATTTCAGATCCGGATGGAAAAAAGGACCTTGAGACAGAAGGTCTGGTCTTAACGGAAGAGTCCATGGTTGGCAAGATGCCATCCGGACAAGATCCGCATACCAAAACCTGTGAGGCCATGCCGGAGCTATTAGCAGAACAAACGAGCATTCCCTCAGAATCTTGGAGATTACTCTTGGAAGAAGAACTAGAGGCGGAAAGATATAGGCAGGATGATACTTCCAAGGAAGTGATAATGCATCCACTGCCTCCGCCTGAGGATCCCGGGATCTGGACAGATACCTGGGAAGTTTCTTGTTTAGATGAGAGGCCATCAGATCTATCTCTGGGAGCCCCCACATTTGAACAATCTGAAGAAATACCTCTGGGTGAAGAGACCATTCGCCCGGATGCAACGTTTGGCGACTGAGATAATCCGCTTCCCAATTGTCTACACCTGGGATATGAACCGCAGAGATTAGACAGGAGCTGGATTCCGCCCAAACCAAAATTCGAGATACTTCTTTCATAGCCAGAGGACTGTGAGTCCCTCCTTGATGATTGATGTATGCCACAGTTGTGACATTGTCTGTCTGAAAACAAATGAACGATTCTCTCTTCAGAAGAGGCCAAAACTGAAGAGCTCTGAAAACTGCACGGAGTTCCAAGATATTGATCGGTAATCTCACCTCCTGAGATTCCCAAACTCCTTGTGCCGTCAGAGATCCCCACACAGCTCCCCAACCTGTGAGACTTGCATCTGTTGAAATTACAGTCCAGGTCGGAAGAACAAAAGAAGCCCCCTGAATTAAACGATGGTGATCTGTCCACCACGTTAGAGAGTGCCGAACAATCGGTTTTAAAGATATTAATTGATATATCTTCGTGTAATCCCTGCACCATTGGTTCAGCATACAGAGCTGAAGAGGTCGCATGTGAAAACGAGCAAAGGGGATCGCGTCCGATGCAGCAGTCATAAGACCTAGAATTTCCATGCATAAGGCTACCGAAGGGAATGATTGAGACTGAAGGTTTCGACAGGCTGTAATCAATTTTAGACGTCTCTTGTCTGTTAAAGACAAAGTCATGGACACTGAATCTATCTGGAAACCCAGAAAGGTTACCCTTGTTTGAGGAATCAAAGAACTTTTTGGTAAATTGATCCTCCAACCATGATCTTGAAGAAACAACACAAGTCGATTCGTATGAGACTCTGCTAAATGTAAAGACGGAGCAAGTACCAAGATATCGTCCAAATAAGGAAATACCACAATACCCTGTTCTCTGATTACAGACAGAAGGGCACCGAGAATCTTTGTGAAAATTCTTGGAGCTGTAGCAAGGCCAAACGGTAGAGCCACAAATTGGTAATGCTTGTCTAGAAAAGAGAATCTCAGGAACTGATAATGATCTGGATGAATCGGAATATGCAGATATGCATCCTGTAAATCTATTGTGGACATATAATTCCCTTGCTGAACAAAAGGCAATATAGTCCTTACAGTTACCATCTTGAACGTTGGTATCCTTACATAACGATTCAATAATTTTAGATCCAGAACTGGTCTGAAGGAATTCTCCTTCTTTGGTACAATGAAGAGATTTGAATAAAACCCCATCCCCTGTTCCGGAACTGGAACTGGCATAATTACTCCAGCCAACTCTAGATCTGAAACACAATTCAGAAATGCTTGAGCTTTCACTGGATTTACTGGGACATGGGAAAAAAAAAAAAAAAATCTCTTTGCAGGAGGTCTCATCTTGAAACCAATTCTGTACCCTTCTGAAACAATGTTCTGAATCCAAAGATTGTGAACAGAACTGATCCAAATTTCTTTGAAAAAACGTAACCTGCCCCCTACCAGCTGAACTGGAATGAGGGCCGTACCTTCATGTGAACTTAGAAGCAGGCTTTGCCTTTCTAGCAGGCTTGGATTTATTCCAGACTGGAGATGGTTTCCAAACTGAAACTGCTCCTGAGGACGAAGGATCAGGCTTTTGTTCTTTGTTGAAACGAAAGGAACGAAAACGATTGTTAGCCCTGTTTTTACCTTTAGACTTTTTATCCTGTGGTAAAAAAGTTCCTTTCCCACCAGTAACAGTTGAAATAATAGAATCCAACTGAGAACCAAATAATTTGTTTCCCTGGAAAGAAATGGAAAGTAGAGTTGATTTAGAAGCCATATCAGCATTCCAAGTCTTAAGCCATAAAGCTCTTCTGGCTAAGATAGCCAGAGACATAAATCTAACATCAACTCTAATAATATCAAAAATGGCATCACAGATGAAATTATTAGCATGCTGGAGAAGAATAATAATATCATGAGAATCACGATTTGTTACTTGTTGCGCTAGAGTTTCCAACCAAAAAGTTGAAGCTGCAGCAACATCAGCCAATGATATAGCAGGTCTAAGAAGATTACCTGAACATAGATAAGCTTTTCTTAGAAAAGATTCAATTTTTCTATCTAAAGGATCCTTAAACGAGGTACCATCTGATGTAGGAATGGTAGTACGTTTAGCAAGGGTAGAAATAGCCCCATCAACTTTAGGGATTTTGTCCCAAAATTCTAATCTGTCAGGCGGAACAGGATATAATTGCTTAAAACGTTTTAGAAGGAGTAAATGAATTACCCAATCTATCCCATTCCTTAGCAATTACTGCAGAAATAGCATTAGGAACAGGAAAGACTTCTGGAATAACCGCAGGAGCTTTAAAAACCTTATCCAAACGTATAGAATTAGTATCAAGAGGACTAGAATCCTCTATTTCTAAAGCAATTAGTACTTCTTTAAGTAAAGAGCGAATAAATTCCATCTTAAATAAATATGAAGATTTATCAGCATCAATCTCTGAGACAGAATCCTCTGAACCAGAAGAGTCCAAAGAATCAGAATGATGGTGTTCATTTAAAAATTCATCTGTAGAGAGAGAAGATTTAAAAGACTTTTTACGTTTACTAGAAGGAGAAATAACAGACAAAGCCTTCTTTATGGATTCAGAAACAAAATCTCTTATGTTATCAGGAACATTCTGCACCTTAGATGTTGAGGGAACTGCAACAGGCAATGGTACATCACTAAAGGAAATATTATCTGCATTAACAAGTTTGTCATGACATTTAATACAAACAACAGCTGGAGGAATAGCTACCAAAAGTTTACAGCAGATACACTTAGCTTTGGTAGATCCAGCAGGCAGAGGTTTTCCTGTAGTATCTTCTGGCTCAGATGCAACGTGAGACATCTTGCAATATGTAAGAGAAAAAACAACATATAAAGCAAAATAGATCAAATTCCTTATAAGACAGTTTCAGGAATGGGAAAAAAATGCCAAACATCAAGCTTCTAGCAACCAGAAGCAAATGAAAAATGAGACTGAAATAATGTGGAGACAAAAGCGACGCCCATATTTTTTGGCGCCAAATAAGACGCCCACATTATTTGGCGCCTAAATGCTTTTGGCGCCAAAAATGACGCCACATCCGGAACGCCGACATTTTTGGCGCAAAATAACGTCAAAAAAATGACGCAACTTCCGGCGACACGTATGACGCCGGAAACGAAAATGAATTTTTGCGCCAAAAAAGTCCGCGCCAAGAATGACGCAATAAAATGAAGCATTTTCAGCCCCCGCGAGCCTAACAGCCCACAGGGAAAAAAGTCAAATTTTTGAGGTAAGAAAAATATGATAATTAAAGCATAATCCCAAATATGAAACTGACTGTCTGGAAATAAGGAAAGTTGAACATTCTGAGTCAAGGCAAATAAATGTTTGAATACATATATTTAGAACTTTATAAATAAAGTGCCCAACCATAGCTTAGAGTGTCACAGAAAATAAGACTTACTTACCCCAGGACACTCATCTACATGTTTGTAGAAAGCCAAACCAGTACTGAAACGAGAATCAGTAGAGGAAATGGTAAATATAAGAGTATATCGTCGATCTGAAAAGGGAGGTAAGAGATGAATCTCTACGACCGATAACAGAGAACCTTATGAAATAGACCCCGTAGAAGGAGATCACTGCATTCAATAGGCAATACTCTCCTCACATCCCTCTGACATTCACTGCACGCTGAGAGGAAAACCGGGCTCCAACTTGCTGCGGAGCGCATATCAACGTAGAATCTAGCACAAACTTACTTCACCACCTCCCTTGGAGGCAAAGTTTGTAAAACTGATTTGTGGGTGTGGTGAGGGGTGTATTTATAGGCATTTTAAGGTTTGGGAAACTTTGCCCCTCCTGGTAGGAATGTATATCCCATACGTCACTAGCTCATGGACTCTTGTTAATTACATGAAAGAAATGGGTCATTGCAGGTAGAAGTTTTGATTGTCATCATGTCTTTAATTCCAAGCCATTTCTATTTTAAATTAAACCTATTTAACTGTGATTCTCCAGAATCCAATTTGTTAAAGATAATGCTTGAGATCACAGAGCACATGTATTGCATAACACATGTATTAAAAAAACTACATTAACATTTATGATTTTGTAATGTATTTATTTCCTTTAAAGGGAAACTAAACCCATTTTTTTATATCATGGCTCAGATAGAGCATTCAATTTTATGCCACGTTCTAATTTACTCCTATTGTCAACTCTTACTATCTTTTTTTTGAAAAGCAGGGATGTAAGAAATTGGAGCCAGCCCTTTTTTGGTTCAGCACCTGGGTAGTGCTTGCTGATTGGTGGCTAAATATAGCCACCAATCAGCAAGTGCTATCCAGGGTGCAAAAACCAAAAATAGGCCAACTCCTTAGCTTACATTCTTGCATTTTCAAATAAAGAAAGTAAGAGAACGAAGAAAAATTTATAATAGGAGTAAATTAGAAAGTTGCTTAAAATTGCATGTTCTATCTGAATCATGAACGAAAAAATTTGTGTTTAGTATCCCTTTAAGATTAATTCCAGTTCTTCATAAATTACAGAATTTTCTTTATAACTAAGAACTCTATATTTGCTAGGTGACCGTGAGCTTAACCCTTTCACTACTGGGAAGTTCAGAGAAAAACTTGTAGATTTTTTAAAAATGTACTTACTTCTGAAAGATATATATATATATATATATATATATATATATATATATATATATATATATATATATATATAAATTTTTTTTTTTTTTTTAAAGTAGACAACCCACAATATTGATCTAGGCCCATTTTGGTATATTTGATTGCTATCATTTGGCCGCCAAATATGATCATTCAAAACAAATCTTTAACTTTTTCACAAACTTTGGGCTTCTCACTGAAATTGTTTACACACAACTACTGCAGTCATAAGACAAATGGTTGTAAAAGCTTCACTGGGTGTCCCCTTTGTTCAGAAACGGCAGACATGAATGGCTTTGTCATTATTTTTTGGCAAATAGAAGGCACCACACATTTGAAATTCCTGGTAGTGAAGGGGTTTATCAGTTAGCTTGTAAGGTTAAAGGGACACTGAACCCACATTTTTTTTCTTTTGTGGTTCAGATAGAGCATGAAATTTTAAGCAAATTTCTAATTTACTCCTATTATCAATTTTTTTTTTATTCGAAATGCAAGAATGTAAGTTTAGATGCCGGCCCATTTTTGGTGAACAACCTGGGTTGTTCTTGCTGATTGGTGGATAAATTGATCCACCAATAAAAAACGGCTGTCCAGATTTCTGACCAAAAAGATTAGATGCATTCTTTTTAAAAAAAACATAGCAAGAGAACGAAGAAAAATTGATAATAGGGGTAAATTAGAAAGTTGCCTACATTTGCATGCTCTATCTGAATCACGAAAGGATACTTTTATGGAGTAGTTATTCTTTAATTTTTTATTTATAAGTGTCCCTTTAATATTTGTTGAAGTGTAGAGATTACTCTCCTAAATGCCACCTCCCACCCCCTGATCCCTCCCAAACAGCTCTCTCCCCCCCCCCCACCAATTTAGCTACAGTCCCCTCTCCGAGCGATTACTCTTTTTTTTCTGTAGTGTAGGGTCCCCCTCTCCCCAACTTTTCTGTAGTGTAGTAAACCACACTCTTCCCTTTCCCCTCCTCTGCTGAGCTGATTCACATATTTCCCTCATTCTCTCCCACCTGGCACCAACAGATTATCGCTACAGAGAGTGACAATGTCTGTTTGATTTTCAATCTGGCTTCATATGGTAAGGGAGCATGACCAGCTCTTCTGCCCCTGGTTGCGGCTCCTGCTGTGTAAGCTGACAGCCGGGACCGCAACAGGTAGGTACTTTGTCAACACAATACGCTGGGCTAAGTACTGTGTGACCTAGTACCTATCTCCAAATGGTGCAAGTGGTTAAAGGGCTATTATAGTTGAAAGAAAATGATGTGTTAGTTTGTTTAGAGCATGTAATTTTAAGACTACTGACCCAGCACCTCTATCTAGAAGTACTACTCGGGACACATAGAGCACTGCAGGTCCTGAGTGGAAACTGATGCTGATCCAATCAGCAGCAATAGTTGCACTATTAATAAGCACTATCAGTTGGGCACTTCCTTATTGGCAGATAGGCCCATCCTACTATTGCTCAGTGATCATCAGTAAGACATACCTATAAGTTAATAAGCTTAAGCAGGAGGTGCACTACTATCGCGGTTATATTTGATTTTAAAAATCTTTTACATCATTATAAATGTGCCACACAAAAAAAAAGAGGTACAAAAAGTGATAGCCTTGTGCATAATATACATGTTGCTGGGCTGGAAGTTCTCACTAGTTCTGTAGTAAGTAATTGCAGATGGGTAAATTTCCCCCTATATTTTATTTTCTTTTTTCAGCTGTCTAGTACACATTAGTTACATTTTCCACCCGAATATGCGTTTATTAAAAAACAAGTATACTTTTATGGAGTAGTTATTCTTTAATTTTTTATTTATTCGTATAGCACCTCAAAATTCTGTTCCATAGATGGTCCTATTCCAAAGAGCTTACAGTTGATAGGTTGAGGGTGCAGAGACATAAGCTTTGGGGTAGTTGCAGCAGTGAGTCAAGGCAGTTTAAGATTTATTTTAGTAAGGATGAAAATCAGAGGAGAGAGGGTTAGCCTCTCTGAATAGATGGGGTTTTAAAGAGCGCCTGAAACTATACAAGGTTGAAGACGCACTGATAGAGCTGGGTAGATCGTTCCAGAGGACACAAGCAGAAAATAAGAAGCCGAGATATTAAGAAAGGTCAGAGGTTGACCAAAGAGGGCCATTCAGGGAGTATTTGGTGATGAATGAGGCTGTTAAGTGCTTTATAGGTTAGGGCTAATATTTTGCATTGTATTCTAAAGAAAGGGAGCAAGTGTAGAGAATGTCAGATCGGGGCAGCTGAAAAATTAACGATATATTGGAGGGGGGATAGGCAGAATTTGGGAAGACCATTTAGGAGTAGGTTGCAGTATTCAATACGTGACAAAATGAGGGCATGAATTAGTATTTATGTGCTTCTTAGGTAAGGAAAGGGCGAATACTAGAAACGTTGCTTAGATGTGCACGGCAGGATTTGCTTAGCACTTGTATATGTGGAATGAATGGGAAAATCAGTTGTAATGTATCTAGAAGTCCATTAGCAAATAAACACATTACACACATACAAAATTATTATTTTTTTCTTACTACGTACAGTGGTGTTATGTTGACAACAATATTTGAAACATTTCTCATTTTGAAGGAACTAGAAAAACAGAGTTTCTTTTGTTTTTTCGTGTCCTGTAGACGAGCGTGGTCAGCATGGTGTATACGCAGTCTGAGATCCTACAGAAGGAGGTGTATTTGTTTGAACGCATAGATTCAGGCAACAGAGAGAACATGAAGCACTTAAAAGCCATATGTTTTCTTCGGCCAACTAAGGTAATTGTGTATTGACAGCTTCTTATCTGTTCCGTGTGGGGGGAAAAATTATCCAAAGTTTCCATTCAAAATCCGAGTATGTCACTAAATTTTAAAGTTTATTTACAAAAAATCCTTACTTGAGTTGCTTACTTTTTCTTATTCTAAAGGTATAGTAAAGTCAAAATTAAACGTTTGTGATTCAGATGGAGCATGTAATATTCAGCAACTTTCCAATGGTCTTCAATTTTCAAAATGTCTTTGTTCTCTTTGTTCTCTTGGTATCCTGTGTTGAAGAGTACACCTAGGTAGGCTAATAGGAGCTCAGGAATGTGCATTTGTCTTTAGCACTGTGTGGCAACAATGTACTGTATACAATGTTGCATAAAATTGCTGCCAAACAGTGTCAAAGGGATAGTGTACTCTAAAATTGTTTTTCCCTTGTGTTTAAAATGTATGAGGAAATTGCTTCTTTAGGTTTTATTTTTCTATATGAAATAGCTGATTTACTTCTTTGCAACCACAACCCAATAAAATGGGTTGAACTTGCAGGCAAATCAGATCTCCTCCTTTATTTTATCATTTTCTGTATACACATATGCTTCTTTATATTATCTGTTTTTAGACCAAATTCCAATACTTGGAAAAATTACATGTTATTACTTTTCTCTCCTACCTCTCACTGGGAGTTTAATTTTTTCTGCTGGCTATTTTTACACAACTTTTCTATAGCTTATACTTAATATAGGTAGGAATAACACAGGCAAAATCGGCTAATTAAAATTCTGAAATAAAGGTAAATTTGTAAACAATGTAATACACTCCAGCAGGTAAAATGGATAATTGGGAACAAATTAATGAGGAGAGAATTTTAGGGTACGCTGTCTGCTTAATGGCGTGCACATTCCTGAACCACTATCAATCTACTTAGATTTACTTTTAAACACAGGATACCAAGAGAACAAAGCACATTTTCTAATAGATGTAAATTGAGATTTTGTTTAAATTTACATACTATATCTGAATCATGAAAATTTATATTTTTAATTTACTGTCCCATTAATAAAAAAAATAAAATAAAAAAAAAAAAAAAAAAAGGAAAATAAATGCAATGTTAATCTTTGTTTCATCTATCTAGAGCCAAATGTAAGTATGTTTGTGTGTTTTATTTATTTTGCTTCCTCTTTAAAAGGAAAATGTAGAATACCTAATCAAGGAGCTGCGAAGACCTAAGTACAGCGTTTATTTTCTCTGTGAGTATTGACTTAGTGATTACTTGAAATTTATTTGAAGGGTTGTTAGCACTTTGATATTGTAATATAAAATATTTAACTATATGTGTACAGTATTTATTTTGTCCTTTTCCTGAAATTTCATTATTAAAGGGACATTTAAACACAATTTGTAAACTACATCATTATGAACCTTTTATATATAAGAATAATTTTCCAATTAAAACTGCAGCTTTGTTTTTGTATTGGTAGTATATTATGTATGTATGTATGTATGTATGTATATATCCCTGTCCCCCAGAACAAAAGAACCCATGCTAACCAATTGCAAACTCTGTTTGCACATGTGCAGACTGGGATAGACTGCTCTCTTGTATTTCCTTAAAGGGACAGTCATCACCAAATATATTATAATTTAAAAAGATAGAGAACACCTTTTACTACCCATTCCTCAGCTTTGCACAACCAACATTGTTATATTAATATACTTTATAACATTTAAACCTCTTAATTTCTGCCTGTTTCTAAGCCACTTGTATTACATTCATTATTTTTTTTTTTTTTTTTTAAATAAAGTTTTTTATTGAGGTGTTCAAAACATACATCAAGTGGTCAGGCTTTAACAATCCAAAGACACAAAGTTTTCAGTACAGACTAAGAGGTTACTGTTCCATTAACAGCTAAATTAACAGCAAAGATATCATATTGGTATACATACAAAGAGGAGGATACAGGCATCCACAAAGTGCTGTGAAGAGATTTATTTTACTTTAGATATGATGAGAATAAGTCAAGGATAATGCTAAGTCTGTATAGTAAGGACCTCATTTTCTGTGTTATAAATTAGATTATGGTAACTATTGCTCAGGGATTGTATAAACTAGATAAAAAACAACATATGGAAATTTAAAAGTAAAAGTAACTCGAAACGATGATTTTAGCCTAATGGATTATATAGTTGCAGGGAATCATTAAAAGGAATAAATGATGAGCATTGCTAGTGAGAAGGTAAATAGGATAAGGGGATACAGCGGGCAAGAGCCGCTCAAAAAAGGGTAGGGGTGGGGGGGGGGGTTTTTGAGAGTACAATCCGGTCAGACAAGAGTATATAGATAAGTGTGGAGGATGTAGCTAGGAGTGGGTACTGGAGGAACAGATTTGAATAAGAATTGGGTAATACTAACCTAGAATTCTATGGCTAGGGCCGCTCTTACGTAAGTGTGAGGCAAAGTGTAAATGAATAGGAACATTTTCAGTTATATATAGTGTTGCGTATACCTAAGAACAGTTATACTTACGAACAATTATGGGAAGCTAGAGGCATTACCGATTATCAGCTGAAATATCATATCCAGGAACAATAGTGGAGATTATACAATAGGGTAAACCTTGCATTTCTATAGTATATATTCTTACATGTAACCAATTTATATCCCATAGGTTAATCACATAAGTTGCAGTGTCATGTTCTGCTACTAGCTAATTGCACTGGACAGCATAACAGCCATGTAAACACTTCCCTTCTAACATACGCAGGTATTCAATAAATATAAATATGAAGCCTTGGTGTTAGACTCTTTTAACCTGTGTGTCCCGCATAGTACCTAGGCCACTCTTAGACCCACCCACTTCTAGATTGGCAAGGGTTGAGCGGGTTGGATGCTTGTCTTAGTCACGCTTGGACCTTAGTGTATGAAACATAGGGGGAAGGACTAAATATAAGAGAAAAAAAGAACATCTGTAGATTTGGTGGCATTAACATGTGGATATATGATAAGAACCACACTTGTTTAGGCTTAGATTTAGAGTTGGGCGGTAGCCGTCAAAACCAGCGTTAGAGGGTCCTAACGCTGGTTTTTACCGCCCTCTGGTATTTGGAGCCAGTCATTAAAGGGTCTAATGCTCACTTTCCAGCCGCGACTTTTCCATACCGCAGATCCCCTTACGTCAATTGCGTATCCTATCTTTTCAATGGGATCTTTCTAACGCCGGTATTTAGAGTCGTGTCTGAAGTGAGCGTTAGAAATCTAACGACAAAACTCCAGCCGCAGAAAAAAGTCAGTAGTTAAGAGCTTTCTGGGCTAACGCCGGTTTATAAAGCTCTTAACTACTGTGCTCTAAAGTACACTAACACCCATAAACTACCTATGTACCCCTAAACCGAGGTCCCCCCACATCGCCGCCACTCTATTAAAATTTTTTAACCCCTAATCTGCCGACCGCACGCCGCTGCCACCTACGTTATCCCTATGAACCCCTAATCTGCTGCCCCTAACACAGCCGACCCCTATATTATATTTATTAACCCCTAATCTGCCCCCTCACCTCCACCTACCTACACTTATTAACCCCTAATCTGCCGAGCGGACCGCACCGATACTATAATAAAGTTATTAACCCCTAATCCGCCTCATTCCTGCCTCAATAACCCTATAATAAATAGTATTAACCCCCTAATCTGCCCTCCCTAACTTCAAGTATTAACCCCTAATCTGCCGATCGGAGCTCACCGCTACTCTAATAAATTTTTTAACCCCTAAAGCTAATTCTAACCCTAACCCTAACACCCCCCTAAGTTAAATATAATTTTATTCTAACGAAATAAATTAACTCTTATTAAATAAATTATTCCTATTTAAAGCTAAATACTTACCTGTAAAATAAACCCTAATATAGCTACAATATAAATTATAATTATATTGTAGCTATTTTAGGATTTATATTATTTTACAGGCAACTTTGTATTTATTTTAACCAGGTACAATAGCTATTAAATAGTTAATAACTATTTAATAGTTACCTAGTTAAAATAATTACAAAATTACCTGTAAAATAAATCCTAACCTAACACTACACTATCAATAAATAAATTAAATACAATTCCTACAAATAAATACAATTAAATAAACTAACTAAAGTACAAAAAATAAAAAAATATTTACAAACATTAGAAAAAAATTACAACAATTTTAAACTAATTACACCTACTCTAAGCCCCCTAATAAAATAACAAAGACCCCCAAAATAAAAAAATGCCCTACCCTATTCTAAATTACAAAAGTTCAAAGCTCTTTTACCTTACCAGCCCTTAAAAGGGCCCTTTGCGGGGCATGCCCCAAAGAATTCAGCTCTTTTGCCTGTAAAAAAAAACATACAATACCACCCCCCCAACATTACAACCCACCACCCACATACCCCTAATCTAACCCAAACCCCCCTTAAATAAACCTAACACTAAGCCCCTGAAGATCTTCCTACCTTGTCTTCACCATGCCAGGTATCACCGATCGTTCCAGGCTCCGAAATCTTCATCCAAGCCCAAGCGGGGGCTAGACATCCATCATCTGGCTGAAGTCTTCTATCAAGCGACGGCTGAAGAAGTCCCGAAGAGGCTCCAAAGTCTTCATCCTATCCGGGAAGAAGAGTAGATCCGGACTGGCAACCATCTTCTTCCAAGCGGCATCTTCTATCTTCATCCGATGAGGACCGGCTCCATCTTGAAGACCTCCACCGCGGACCCATCTTCTTCTTCCGATGACTTCCCGATGAATGACGGTTCCTTTAAGGGACGTCATCCAAGATGGCGTCCCTCGAATTCCGATTGGCTGATAGGATTCTATCAGCCAATCGGAATTAAGGTAGGAAAATTCTGATTGGCTGATGGAATCAGCCAATCAGAATCAAGTTCAATCCGATTGGCTGATTCGATCAGCCAATCAGATTGAGCTCGCATTCTATTGGCTGTTTGTAACTTAGTTCTTTTTTATTTTTTGTACTTTAGTTAGTTTATTTAATTGTATTTATTTGTAGGAATTGTATTTAATTTATTTATTGATAGTGTAGTGTTAGGTTTAATTGTAGATAATTGTAGGTAGTTTATTTAATTAATAGTGTAGTGTTAGGTTTAATTGTAACTTAGGTTAGGATTTATTTTATAGGTAATTTTGTAATTATTTTAACTAGGTAACTATTAAATAGTTATTAACTATTTAATAGCTATTGTACCTGGTTAAAATAAATGCAAAGTTGCCTGTAAAATAAATATTAATCCTAAAATAGCTACAATATAATTATAATTTATATTGTAGCTATATTAGGGTTTATTTTACAGGTAAGTATTTAGATTTAAATAGGAATAATTTATTTAATAAGAGTTAATTTATTTCATTAGATAAAAATTATATTGAACTTAGGGGGGTGTTAGTGTTAGGGTTAGACTTAGCTTTAGGGGTTAATACATTTATTATAGTAGCGGTGAGCTCCGATCGGCAGATTAGGGGTTAATTATTGTAGGTAGCTGGCGGCGACGTTGTGGGGGGCAGATTAGGGGTTAATAAATATAATATAGGGGTCAGCGGTGTTAGGGGTAGCAGATTAGGGGTACATAGGGATAATGTAGGTAGCGGCGGTATACGGATCGGCAGATTAGGGGTTAAAAAAAATATGCAGGTGTCGGCGATAGCGGGGGCGGCAGATTAGGGGTTAATAAGTGTAAGGTTAGGGGTGTTTAGACTCGGGGTACATGTTAGAGTGTTAGGTGCAGACGTAGGAAGTGTTTCCCCATAGAAAACAATGGGGCTGCGTTAAGAGCTGAACGCTGCTTTTTTGCAGGTGTTTTTTTTTCAGCTCAAACTGCCCCATTGTTTTCTATGGGGATATCGTGCACGAGCACGTTTTTGAAGCTGGCCGCGTCCGTAAGCACCGCTGGTATCTAGAGTTGCAGTGGCGTTAAATTATGCTCTACGCTCCCTTTTTGGAGCCTAACGCACTGAAAACCCAGCCATTCTGTGAACTCTAAATACCAGCGGTATTTAGTTGAAATAATTTTTATTAATTAACTCCACATCATTTCCACCTTTCTTAGAGCATATATGTACATTTCACCAATGAAATACATCGGGTAACATAACATGACATTTACTTAGCAAAAGCATCCCCGACTCTAGGGTATTCTCCTTATTTAGAGTTCGTGTATTGTACTCTTTATTTGCTCTCATAAAGAGTTTGGCAGATGTACGTATTTTTCTTCTTTTCTCTGAGGTGAGAGTCTTGAACTAGAGGTCATCATGCTGAAGTGTGGAGATATTTTCAGTAGTAAGTCCTCCCCCCTTTATTTCTCCTTTGCAATCTTATTCAGACTAGCATTCTTAGTGAGGGATTGGGTAATTTTTTTGGGGGTCTTTTCCTTTACATCTTCAACACAAACTATCAACAACTTTTAATGCAAACATATTAAACCAACAAATCAACAATATATATGTTTTTTTCATAGAGTTATGTTCAGGCACTACACATTTTATCTTTACAGCATCTAAAGATTATTAACTCATCAGGGGGAGCCTCCGTCCGAGTCGCCTTCATCATCCATCCTCAACCCATTTCCTATATTTGTTGCCTCTATATAGGATATACCTTCTCATCTCTTTCTTATCTGAGCCTCCTCTCCCTATTATAAAGTGTCATTCTTTATTATTTTCCATTATCCAGTAGAACCAGACTTTTTGGAACCAGGGCGCTATATCTAATTCTCTTGCTGCTGATTCGTACAATGAGAATGTCATCTGGATTCTGGATAGGACCTCCGTCCATGACGGTATTTCCGTCTTCCAGTATTTGGCAATGGTTATTCTCGTTGTGGTACAGAGAATCCTAATAAACACGTTTATGTGTGTATTGTATCTAGCTATGTTCTCGTGTAATAGTGCTTGGGCTGGGGTGAGAGTTATCTGTTCATTTAACACCTTACTCAATAGGTTGGACAGTCTCTGCCATATGTCGCTTACCTTAGTGCATTCCCACCACATGTGGATATAGGAACCCACCACTTGACATCCTCTATAGCAGAGCTTTCCAAACTTTTCATGTTGGTGACACACTTTGTAGACCTAAATCATTTTGCGACACAGTAATTCAGTTGTACTAGCAAAAAGGAGGTTAAACTAACTTTTGTTTTAAAAGATACGGACATATACATAAATTATATAATAACAAAATGCATTTACAAGTAACCGTATGTATGTGCAAGAATTAAAAAAAGTTTAATATCACCAACAGCTACTTACTATTTTAATGGGATGTATGAGGTTGATGGGATGAACACAGTTTCGGAATATTAGATAAAGACACTCACATTTCATCATCAAGCATTTTTGAGCTTCCACTTCCTATCCATATATCAAGAGCAGGAGCAGCAATGCACTACTGAGAGCTAGTTGCAAAAAAATCCGACTGACTTCAGCTCAGCGTTTAAGCTGCCACCCTCAGAGCTCTGTGAGTCCGACTGTCAGGAACCTAGCTCCTTCTAGGACCCAGCGGAATCCTTCAAGCAACAAACTTGCAGCTTGCCTTTAAAAACCACCCCAAATCAATTCTCTTTGCTTAGTATTTTGGAGTACAAGGCTACCCTATTTACCTGAGCCTAACTACTTTGAATAACTTGTTTTCTGAACTTTTTTCCTCACAGGAACTTTTTCATACTTTGTTCAACTTTAACTGGAATTCATCCAAACAACTGCAGTGTTCATTAACTTAGGAGCTGACATGCAATCAATTGAATGAACTGCCTGAACCAAACTGCAAGTATTATTCTATGTGTTCTAATGCTTTGTTACTTGGAGAACTTTCACTGTGTAGTTAGTATTTAAAGGAGAGTTACCACAGAACTTGTCACTGAAAATCTGGCTTTAACCCTTATTGAAACATCCTGACTGCAGATTAATAAACAACACAGCTTCCACAGTGAAACTGGAACTTCCACAGAACAGGCTGTGCATTCATTACAGCTCTGCCACACTACAAGTGCAACACAAGACAAGGTACAAGTAATCTCTGCAAATAAAATAGCAATACTGCATGAGCATATGTATAACTGTTAACAGAACCTGGTTACTAGTTAAATATTTATGTGTTACACTGCACAAGACTCTGAGAGTTAATAGAACCATTACTACACCTGCAACTTAAGAACTAAAGCTAACTTAATATTGAGAACAATTTCTACAAATCCTATTCAAGTTTGCTTAACCCTAACTGCATAATCTGGGGTGTGGCAAAATAAACCACTAAACTATCACTATTAGGTGAGAATATCACTAAGCCATAGTGATATTCCTTTACAATAGTGAAACAAAACAATTATTAATAAATTAAGATCTGTGAATTGTGTTCCATCGTTAACTTCATATTTGTAGCCTGACATATTACTAAGCCATAAAAATGGAGCCACCAGATCTACCACAGATAGTTTACAACCTCTCCCAAAAGGTTGATCAGCTTGCTCAGGCGGTTCATGATTTACAAATTGAAAATCAGTCTTTAAGGGGAATTATAAGAGACTCACTTACTACTCATACTGCACCACCTCAGCAAACACCTGAACCTTCAGTTTCACTACCAGAGCTCTTTTCTGGAAACAGGAAGCAGTATAGGCAGTTTAAGAATTCATGTCATTTACTTTATAATCTACGACCTCACAGTTATCCCACAGAGAGGATCAAGGTATTCAGTACTATTTCATTCCTGAGGGGTGAGCCAAGAATCTGGGCTGACAATCTGTGCGAACATAATGACCCAGTGCTAGGATCCCTTTCTGATTTTTTCACATGTATGGATGATCTTTTTCACGACACTGATGTACAAATGTCCGCTGAAGCCTCCATGAGGAACCTTAAGCAAGCCAAGAGACCCGTGGAGGAGTACATCACGGAATTCAAATTATACGCAGCTGATTCGGAATGGAGTCAGATTGCACTTCGAAACCAGTTCCGTTTAGGCCTCTCGGAGAGCTTGAAAGATGAAATCGCCAGGATAGAACTCCCAAAAACCCTAGAAGGAATGATGAATGCTGCAAAACAATTGGATCGCAGACTGCGAGAAAGGAAGGCAGAAAGGTTTTCTGCAGATGTCCGACCAAAACCTTCTATCTATTCCCCACCTCAACCAACCCAACATAGTAAACAAACAGCTGTTCCCATGGATATCGGAATAGCCCGTGGTCCTTTAACAACAGAAGAAAGATACCGCAGGAAGAGTAATAATCTGTGCATGTATTGCGCCAATCCTACACATTCAGTCCAGGAGTGTCCCATTTTACAGAAAAACAAGAAATGTAAGTTCAAAGTTACAAGTTATTTATTAAACACCACAAAAACTAAAACTTATTGCATGTTAACTCTCTCCATACAGTTGGACCAAGATCAGCTGACTACTGAAGCCATCATAGACTCGGGAGCTTATGGATGCTTTATTGATTATAATGTTGTAAAGCAAAATAAAATACCCCTTATAAAAAAGCATACTCCATTTTCTTTTCATATGATTGACGGTTCAGAACCTAAAACTGGCCCTATCACACACCATACCACACCGTTAACAGTTACTACAGCAGGACACACAGAACACCTCTCATTTGATGTTGTCTCGTCACCACATTTCCCAGTGGTTTTGGGTATTAGTTGGCTCAAATTACATAATCCAGTTATCCACTGGTCACTATCTTCCATAAAATTTGATTCAGTCTATTGTAAAACAACATGTTTCCACAAACATGTTCTACTCCAGACCGAAATAGCTACAGAAAAACCTGAGTTGCAAATTCCTTCACCTTATGCAGATTTCAAGGATGTATTCAGTAAAGTAGAAGCTGAGAACTTGCCTCCTCATCGTGCATACGATTGTCCAATACAACTTCAACCTGGTTCTTCCATCCCTTATGGACACTTGTACCCTCTCTGCAAGCCAGAATTGGATCATTTAAAGGAGTATCTCGAAGAAAATTTACGGAAAGGATTTATCAGAGCATCAACATCACCAGCAGGTGCCGGAATTTTTTTTGTGCGGAATAAGGATTCATCATTACGTCCCATAATCGATTACAGAGAACTCAACAAACGCACAATAAAAAATCGTTACCCACTCCCATTAATCCCAGAACTAATCGAAAGGTTATCTGAGGCAACTATATACACGAAACTCGATTTAAGGGGAGCCTATAACTTAGTGAGGATAAAAGAAGGACACGAATGGTTGACCGCATTCAGGACAAGGTATGGCCTTTATGAGTACCTTGTCATGCCGTTTGGACTGTGCAACGCACCCGCCACTTTTCAACACTTCATAAACGATGTGTTCAGAGATCTCTTAGACATCTGTCTTGTGATATACCTAGACGATATTTTGATTTATTCTAAAAATGAAACAGAACACAAAACACACGTGCGATGGGTACTGTCTAGGCTCCGAGAGCATAAACTGTATGCTAAGTTGGAGAAATGCATATTCCATACCAAGCATGTGTCATTCCTTGGATATGATATCTCACCAACAGGTATCACTATGCAAAAACAAAAAGTAGACGCTGTCAAAAATTGGTTAATACCCAAGTCCAGAAAGGAACTCCAAAAATTCCTAGGTTTTGCAAACTACTACAGGAAATTCATTAGAAACTTTTCCAAGATAGCAAAACCACTGACGAAATTAACCAGCATTAACTCATCTTATAACTGGGATCCAGACGCTAATTCAGCTTTTGAATATTTAAAGGATAGTTTTACATCAGCACCCATTCTAAGATTTCCGAACCCCGAACACCACTATGTGTTGGAAGTTGATTCCTCTGATTTTGCCTTAGGCTCAGTTCTCTCTCAACAGGAAACACCAAACGATCCCATCCATCCAGTTTCTTACTTCTCACAGATGATGTCAACAGCTGAAAGAAATTATTCCATAGGAGATAAAGAACTCCTCGCAATAAAAAGATCACTGGAACACTGGAGGCATCTTCTCGAAGGTACCAAGTTTCCTATTACCATTTTCACAGATCACAGGAACCTACTTTATTTAGAAAACAACAAAACTCTTTCAGCAAGACAGGTCCGTTGGAGTTTATTCTTCTCGCGCTTCAACTTCAATATTGTATATAGACCTGCCTCCAGGAATGGTAAAGCAGATGCTCTGTCTCGCCTACCTGAGAAACCTAAAACAACAACCCAAAATACCACTATCTTACCTACCGAATGTTTTGTAGGTCTAACCACCGATGTGATAACCGAAATCAAACGTCATTGTCTCAAGGAGCCGGAGCTACCTCACTCTTCTGTGCATAAGATTGATGACCTGTACTACCATGAAGGGAAATTATACATTCCCAAAGCATTGCGAATAAATTTGCTCAAGTTATACCATGACTCTCCATTAGCCGGACACCCAGGAATTTACCGAACCTTGGAACAGCTTTCACGGGATTGTTGGTGGCCAAAAATGAAAGAATCCATCCGAGACTATATCTTAACTTGTGCCATTTGTGCCACTTCGAAATCCGAGAGAAGAGCTCCGTATGGATTATTAACTCCATTACCAGTACCGAAGAGACCCTGGTACCATCTATCGATGGATTTCATAGTGGATTTACCTGAATCAAATAAACAGACAACAATCCTAGTGGTCATAGATATATTTACTAAGATGGCCCATTTTGTGCCGTATCACAAAGTACCCACATCCTCTGAGACAGCACATTTATTCATAGATAACATACTCAAGCTACATGGGTTACCAAAGATAATAACCACCGATAGAGGAACACAATTCACCTCACATTTCTGGACAAAACTTTGTGACTTAACACAGATCGATCATCGTTTCTCGACATCATTTCACCCTCAGACCAATGGTCAATCAGAGAGACTGAATCAATGGCTGGAACAATATCTTCGGTGCTATTGTTCCTACCATCAAGAACATTGGATGAACTTCCTCTCCATGGCTGAATTTGCCTATAACAATGCTGTAAACTCATCTACAAAATCTACACCATTTTATGCAAATTATGCCTACCATCCAACAATATCTTTCATTGCAACAGACACCTTAAATTCACCCTTAATCGATGATCTACATGATTCCTTACAAGACAATTTCCGCTTAATTGAGGAGAACATAAAAAATGCTCAGCTCACTCAAAAGCATTATTACGACCTCAAGAGAAGACCACCACCTATATACGCCATAGGTGATCTCGTTTGGCTATCCACCAAAAACATGAAATTACAGATACCGAGTAAGAAACTCTCGGGTCTGTTCATAGGACCATTCCCTATAGTTAGAATTGTCAATGAAAACGCAATGACTCTTAAATTACCTGATAGTATTAAGGTCCACCCCACATTTCATGTGTCACTATTGAAACCATACAGAGCCACTCGTCACTCTCAACTCATTCTTCCACCACCTCCTCAGGCACTGGATCCAGACGAATATGAAGTGCATTCCCTGCTGGATTCCAGGTTCCATAGAGGTGAATTACAATATCTGGTACGCTGGAAAAATTATTCAGCTGATGACGACACATGGGAACCTGCAACCAATCTTAGAGCTCAACGGCTGGTCACTCTCTTCCATCGCAGAAATCCAAATCGTCCCAGACCGGCAACTGTGGGACCGTTGCCCTGAGTGGGGGGTCATGTCAGGAACCTAGCTCCTTCTAGGACCCAGCGGAATCCTTCAAGCAACAAACTTGCAGCTTGCCTTTAAAAACCACCCCAAATCAATTCTCTTTGCTTAGTATTTTGGAGTACAAGGCTACCCTATTTACCTGAGCCTAACTACTTTGAATAACTTGTTTTCTGAACTTTTTTCCTCACAGGAACTTTTTCATACTTTGTTCAACTTTAACTGGAATTCATCCAAACAACTGCAGTGTTCATTAACTTAGGAGCTGACATGCAATCAATTGAATGAACTGCCTGAACCAAACTGCAAGTATTATTCTATGTGTTCTAATGCTTTGTTACTTGGAGAACTTTCACTGTGTAGTTAGTATTTAAAGGAGAGTTACCACAGAACTTGTCACTGAAAATCTGGCTTTAACCCTTATTGAAACATCCTGACTGCAGATTAATAAACAACACAGCTTCCACAGTGAAACTGGAACTTCCACAGAACAGGCTGTGCATTCATTACAGCTCTGCCACACTACAAGTGCAACACAAGACAAGGTACAAGTAATCTCTGCAAATAAAATAGCAATACTGCATGAGCATATGTATAACTGTTAACAGAACCTGGTTACTAGTTAAATATTTATGTGTTACACTGCACAAGACTCTGAGAGTTAATAGAACCATTACTACACCTGCAACTTAAGAACTAAAGCTAACTTAATATTGAGAACAATTTCTACAAATCCTATTCAAGTTTGCTTAACCCTAACTGCATAATCTGGGGTGTGGCAAAATAAACCACTAAACTATCACTATTAGGTGAGAATATCACTAAGCCATAGTGATATTCCTTTACAATAGTGAAACAAAACAATTATTAATAAATTAAGATCTGTGAATTGTGTTCCATCGTTAACTTCATATTTGTAGCCTGACACCGACTGACTACTGCCTGCGCTGCAAACACACTGCTGTCCCACTCACTGGCTACACGTGCAGTCACAAGCCAATTAAGGAGACTACACGTGCAGTCACGAGCCAATTAAGGAGACTACACGTGCAGTCAGGAGCCAATGTTCCGCCAAATCCGCCAATGTTAATAGTTTCAGTTTCCACTGAGCTGTGCCAATTGGTTAAGATTATCTGTGACCCACTAGGTATCAATCACGTGTCAACCATGTGATATGCGTAGCAGGCAGGTGGAAAGTCAGAAACCAAAACACAATTAAAAAAAAAAAAAAAAAATTTAAAAAAATTTCTGCTGAAGCAGGGACACACCTACACACTGCTGCCGACACACTAGTGTGTCCCGACACACAGTTTGGAAAGCACTGCTCTATAGCAATGATTACCGCTCCCCTTAATCATATGAGCGGTTTTCATTGGCGTCAAATACCATCTGAAGGATGTCTTCAAAATATTCTCTCTAAGATCTGCGCTAATAAGTCCCTTACTAGCCTGAGAAAACATTTCAACCCAGTCGTCTATCTCAACCTCTTTGCCTAGATCTCTTTCCCATTGTATCATTACTGAGGATTTAGCCTGGCTCTTGGTCTGTTGTATAGAGATGTATAATTTAGAGATTGCTTTTTTGGGCCTGTTAGGAGAAGTACATAGCCATTCCAAGGTGGACTGTTGTCTTTGCGTCATGGCTGTCTCTAAGTAATTCCGTATGGCTGACATTGTCTGGAGATACAGAAACCACTGCAGATGAGTGGGTTTTATTTTTTCTTGAAGTTGGGTATAAGTCAGTACTTTGCCTTGGGACTGCAGGTCTGCCACCCTGTATAACCCCTTGTTTTCCTAATTCTATATTTGGAGTCTTCATTCACTATGTATTTCAGTGGCATTGCTTGTGTGTGTGTAGGAACTATCCCTCCCTCCCGGTTAGCAGCTATCCACTGTTTTCTAGTGAGCATCGTGATTTTATTTTGGTATAGGGCGTCTGAGTCTTTCAGATTCTTATTCCAGAGAATACCATCCGGTGTCTCTTGCCTCAGCATTTCTGCTTCCAAAGCAGGCCAAAGTATATCAGTCTGTCGTCTCCCCAGTATCGCAGTCTGAGCCAACCGGGCTGCTGTATAATAGTCGTGTAAGTTAGGGACGCCTATTACTCCCAATTGTCTATGTCTTTGTAAGATATGTCGGGATATCCTCGATTTCTTATTATCTCTCAAAAACCTACATATATCCTTCTGAAGGTCGTCTAGGTCTGAAGTATTGATTTTAATAGGGAGTACACGGAATAAATATAGAATTCTGGGCAAGATTGTCATCTTCACCGCAGACATTCTACCATACCAGGAAAAGCCCATCTTTCTCCATTTCCCTAACTCAGATCGGATTGCCTTAAACAAGGGAGTGTAATTTGCCATATATAACTTCGAGGAGTGTGTAGTTAGCTTAATCCCCAGGTACTTCAACCCTTCTGGTGCCCATTGAAAATCAAAATTGGCTTCGATCAATTTAATCGTATGTTTTGGGATAGATAAAGGCAATGCTTCGCATTTATCAGCATTGATTTTATAGCCCGATATTTGCGAAAACAGACTCTCCACTCCTGATATATCAGGACAATTCCGAATATATGCTGCCAACGGTTCAATGCATAGTGCAAAGATTAAAGGTGAGAGCGGGCATCCCTGTCTCGTACCGTTAAGTATACATATTTCTTTAGATTGGTGTCCTATTGCCCTGACTTGTGCTGTAGGTGTTGAATATAATCCCTTAATAGCCTGTAAAAATCCCCCATTAAATCCCATTTCTGTAAGAATCGCTAACATATATTTCCAATCCACCCTATCGAATGCCTTCTCCGCGTCCAGTGAAAGGACCAGAGAAGGCACTCCTTTGTCTCGTAGATAATCTATTACCGAAACCATTTTGCGAATATTGTCTGGGGCTTCCCTATCTTTAATGAACCCGACCTGATCTGCATGTATAATAGAGGGTAAGATATGTTTTAATCTATTGGCCATAATTTTCGTTATAATTTTGAGGTCCTGGTTGATAAGAGAGATCGGCCTATAGCTAGTACATTTTGTGGGATCTTTCCCCTGTTTTGGTATGACCACTATTCTAGCCCTCAGGAGATCCTTAGGTATCGTCCCTCCCTCCATAATATGGTTTGCCAACACTACCAAATGGGGCACTAATAGTTCTTTGAATGCTTTATAGTATTCTCCTGGAAACCCATCGGGTCCTGGAGCTTTACCTGGCTTAAGTTCTTTGATAGCCGTCAACACCTCCATATGTGTTATTTTGGTATTTAGGGCCTCCCTATCTTCCTCAGTTATCTGTGGCAAATTCGCTTTTACCAAGAAGGAATCAAATATCTTTTGCGTTGAGGGGCTGTGCTGTGTCTTTGTACCGTCATACAGTTCACTATAAAACTGAGCAAATATATCAACAATCTCCTGAGGGTGGGAGGTCATCTGTCCATTGGACCTTTGTATCTGTGCTATGGCAAGGGCTTGATAGTTGTCCCTAATTACCAGCGGTATTTAAAAGGTGCGGGAGTAAAAAAGCACGCGTAGCTAACGCACCCCTTTGGCCGCCAAACTCTAAATCTAGCCGTTAGTTATTAGAGAAGGTTCTAATTGTGAAAGAGCTGCCATCAATGATAAAAAGGAAAATATACAAGAGGGCTACAGCTTTAAGGCTCAGGAGCTTGAGAGTAGTAGAGCGGTCTGCTTAGATGTATCACCTAGACAAAATATGTACAGATTGCTCAATATTAATACACAGCCTCAAGACCATTTTTGATTAACGGAGAACTCATCTGAGTATAACTAATGTCCCGCTATGTAGGAACTCTGTGGGGTTAATTACATAATAAAGCCAGGAAGAAATATATTGTGAGGAGTGAGCACCAATAAATCTAATGGTAAAAGTGAGTCGGTCCTATCAAGTCCCTGCAAAAACATAAACCTGCGACAAGACAGACCATCTTTCACATGTAAGATAAACTATTCGAATATATCTGTGGCTATGATTTTGGGGAAGGCTAACGGGAATAAAACATTTGAGTTAATATGAGAGTTGAGAAAAACACCAGTCTAACACATATAAAAACAAAATTTTAGAACTAAATCCCAGTGCAGTGTATATATAACATACTCTTCTTAACCTAGAAGAGTCACAATGCAAAGAAAAAGAAAATTGTTAAACTCGGATGAGAGGCAAACTGCCTTAGATTTGTTTTGCTGTGTTTAAGAATCAGCCCACTCCAATGCTTAAACGATACCGTTGCAGTCTATTATGAACCAACATGACAGATCCGACTTCCAAAGTGTGCTGGGTCAAAACTCTCTTAGCTAAGTGGATCACATCATATGCCAACAGACCAGTAAGCTGATAACGAGTAGGCTCTGATCTCCGACCAGAGGAGCCGGCCGCATCTCCCCAGCCAGAGGCCGGAGGCAACTGATCAAATGCCTGTTTCTCTCCGGAGCTCAAAGAAGGAACTGATAACAATCGGGTAGGCTGAGCGCGTATGGCAAGTACATAGAGCTTAGGGTCCGGCAAGGCGGCACTCGCAGGTAGATGTTGCTAGGTGTACTCACAGTAGGAAAATGGTGTGCCAGTTAGACTGTATACAGGGTCCCCCGCATTGCTAATTACTGAATTGTAGTCCAGGGCATCATCAGACTCCTCTCTCTGTGGTTGCAAACACAGCTGCACTGGGGATACATCCTCTGTTAGATCCGTGGAGTCTGAGTCCTTATTAGGTAGATATCCTACGTGATCCTGTGCTGGTATACCTCTGACAATGGCGGTAAGCTCGTTAAATCGTTTGTCCGCCTTACTTATAAGGTCCGTCAGCATGGTATGAATATCTGGGTGTTCCATATTAAGCTAGCAGTTTGATGACCGTATTGTACTCTGCTATATGGGGAGGCGTTAGCAAGGTTAGTAGTTGAAGGCCGGGGCCGTTTCTTGTGACGATGTAGTTCTAATCTTCAAAAAGCACTGGAATTAAGTTAAACGTATGGCTAGCAGTTCTTGTCGTTGTTAAAGATCAAATAAAAGCGTTGAAGATCAGTAGTTTGTTAGGATTCAGGTAGACTTTAATTGAAAGTTTATATTAGATCTAGAGCTGCTAAAGAGTGCGACTTGTCATGGCGCCGGCTAGACATGCCCCCACATTCTTTTTTTTTTTTTATTAGCTTTTCACAAGAGACTGCTAATCCATGTGGGTCCATGGAGTTGTGCAGGACACAGTACTACTTGGCTAAAATGCAAGTCAATATATAATAAACAAATAGCCATGTGATCGGGGTGCTGTCAGAAGAGGCTTAGATACAGAGGTTAAAAGTCTATTAATATAACCATGTTGGCTGTGCAAAACCGTGGAATGGGTAATAAAGGGATTATCTTTCTTTTAAAACAATAAGAATTTTGGATTTGACTGTCCCTTTAAGGAGGTTTAGCACTGATTCAACTTAGTATTGTAAAGAATGAATTTCCTATCATGACTGTTGATGCAAAACTGATAATCCACCTTTTAAAAACCATAGCGCTTAAAGGGCCACTAAACCCAAAATCTTTCTTTCATGATTCAGATAGAGAATAGAAATTTAAACAACATTACAATTTACTTCCATTATTTATTTTGCTTCATTTTTTAAATATCCTTAGTTGAAGAAAAAGCAATGCACATGGTGAGCCAATCACACGACGCTACTATGTGCAGCAACCAATCAGCAGCTAGTGAGCATATCTAGATATGCTTTTCATCAAAGAATATCAAGAGAATAAAACAAATTAGATAATATAAGTAAATTAGAAAGATGTTTAAAATTGCATTCTTCTTCTAAATCATAAAAGAAAAAATGTGGGTGGCATGTCCCTTTAAGTAAAAAGTAAACAAAAGCTCACATAAATTCCTTAAAAGTATTAACCCAAGCTTCCCTGGGAGAAACAAGCACAATTTTTGCAATTATTTGCAATATAAATAATAGATATATATTGCAATAATGTTTCACTTGCAATTTAAAATTAAAGCTGTTCAATTTCTGTTAAAGGGACTGTAAACACCTTGAGAGTTTTATATAAAATGTTTAGTTATGCATAATGAAACAGCTTTGCAATATATTTTCCTAATGGGATCTATCAGATAACAATTGCAAAACAATTTTAATGTATACAAACTTTGACTGTGCCTAGCCTTGTTGTCTGTAAGCTAAAGCCCAGATTGGCTCCTTCAAATAAGCCAAATGTTGGGTGGAGTTTGGTAGTTGAAAAATTAGTGAAGTAAAAAGGATGTTAATTTGTGTTTAAAACCTTAACACTTGGCTGATATTCTATTCTATAGCAACACAACAAAAATGTCTTATTACAATTACACATTGGTTACACACTCTCTAGTGACCCATTTATAGCTTTCCCAATTGACCTCGGTAAAGAAGGTAACCTAGGGGACAACATGGCAGTGCCCATTAATTTATGAACCCTAAAGCAACTGTCCTTTTTAAAACTATCTGCTTATTATTCTCAGGCTAAACTTTTGATTTGCTTTAATTTATTTAATGTCTCTTTTTAAGAATGACGTATATGTCAAATCCTTTGTTATGCTTTGTCAAGCCATAAGTATTCTGTGAAAAATAAATTAAAGGGACATGAAACCCAAAATTTTTCAGATAGAACATTCCAATTTGCTTCTATTGTCTAATTTGCTTTCTTCACTTGGTATACTTTGTTAAAAAGCATACCTAGGTAGGTTTAGAAGATGAAAGCTAGTTGCTGATTGGTGGCTGCACATATGTTGCTCTTGCCATTGGCTTACTGATGTGTTCAGCTATCTCCCAGCAGTGCATTGCTGCTCTTTTGACAAATAATACCAAGAGAATGAAGCAAAATTTAAAAATAGAAGTAAATTGAAAAGTTTTTAAAAATGAATGCTCTATCTGAATCGTGAAAGAAACATTTTAGGTTTCATGTCCCTTTAAGGATTTATTGATGCAAGACATTTCAATCTCTTGTAAATAACTAAAGTATAACCTTTATAAAAAGTCACTCGTTGAAGGTAAATGAGCTCCATTCCTAAATTTTTATGGAACAATGTAAAGTTTTCTCTTGTAAGGTGTATCCAGTCCACGGGTTCATCCATTACTTGTGGGATATTCTCCTTCCCAACAGGAAGTTGCAAGAGGACACCCACAGCAGAGCTGTCTATATAGCTCCTCCCCTAACTGCCACTCCCAGTCATTCTCTTGCAACTCTCGACAAGATAGGAAGTATCAAGAGATATGTGGTGACTTAGTGTAGTTTTTACCTTCAATCAAGAGTTTGTTATTTTTAAACGGTACCGGCATCGCACTGTTTTACTCGCAGGCAGAAATTAGAAGAAGAATCTGCCTGGAGGTTGACAATCTTAGCGGTTTGTAACTAAGGTCCATTGCTGTTCTCACACATAACTGAAGAGTATGGGAAAGACTTCAGTTGGGGGAACGGTTTGCAGATTACCTGCCTTGAGGTATGTTAAGCATATTTATTTCTAGAGAGATGATAAGATCTAGAAAATGCTGACAGAGCCTTGTATAATTGAGGTAAGCTTGATGCAGTGATTTAACATCGACTGGGATCATGCTTACAAAAAAGGGTAATATTCATGTTAATACTCATATTTCTTAGTGACAAAACGTTTACATGTTATATAGAAAGAACATTTTTTTTTCTCTTATGGTGATAAATCGTTTTTTGGGGCCTAGTTTCCACATGGCTAGTCAGATAGTCCTAGGAGTATTTTCTTAAGGCCCTCTGACATCGAGTGCATGGTGGGAGGGGCCTGTTTTCGCGCTCTAGATGCGCAGGTCTTATTCAGACTGAGACATCCAGCTTCCCTAAAGGAGTCCTCTAGCATCTGAGGACCACTATAAAGGGGCTTATTTCTTCCCTAAATCGTATTTGAGGGCAGGTAGGAGCCACAGCAGAGCTGTGGCAAGGTGTTTAACTGTTAACGTTTTTCAAATCCGGTTTGGGGCCTAAAGGGTTAATCATCCATTTGCAAGTGGGTGCAATGCTGCTTTAGTCCCTTATACACACTGTAAAAATTTCGAAGAGTTTACTACTTTTTAACACTGTTTTGCAGTTTGTGATAGGTTTTTTTTTTTCTCTTAAAGGCACAGTACCGTTTTTGTTTAATTGCTGTTTCACATTTATTAAAGTGTTTTCCAAGCTTGCTGGTCTCATTGCTAGTCTTTTTAAACATGTCTGACATAGAGGAAACTCCTTGTTCAATATGTTTAGAAGCCATTGTGGAACCCCCTCTTAGAATGTGTACCAAATGTACTGAAATTTCTATAAATTATAAAGACCATATTATGGCATTTAAAGATTTATCACCAGAGGTTATGCCATCTAGCTCTCCCCACGTGTCAGAACCTATAACTCCCGCTCAAGTGACGCCAAGTATATCTAGCGCGTCCAATGCGTTTACCTTACAAGACATGGGGGCAGTTATGACTAATACCCTCACAGAGGTATTGTCCAAACTGGCAGGGTTACAGGGAAAGCGAGACAGCTCTGGGGCTAGAACAAATACATAGCTTTCTGACGCTTTAGTAGCTATGTCCGATATACCCTCACAATGCTCCGAAGCCGTGGCAAGGGAGTTGCTATCTGAGGGTGAGATTTCAGATTCAGAGAAGACGTTACTTCAGTCCGATTCTGAAATGACAGCCTTTAAATTTAAGCTTGAACACCTCCGCTTATTGCTCAGGGAGGTTTTAGCGACTCTGGATGACTGTGACCCCATTGTAGTTCCAGAGAAATTGTGTAAAATGGACAAATACTTTGCAGTGCCTGTTTACACTGATGTCTTTCCAGTCCCTAAGAGGTTTTCGGAAATTATTACTAAGGAATGGGATAGACCAGGTGTTCCGTTCTCTCCCCCTCCTGCTTTTAAAAAGATGTTTCCCATAGATGTCGCTATACGGGACTCGTGGCAGACTGTTTCTACCCTAGCTAAGCGTACAACTATCCCCGTCGAGGACAGTTGTGCTTTCTTAGTTCCTATGGATAAAAAATTGGAGGGTCTCCTTAAGAAATTTTTTATCCATCAAGGTTTTATTCTCCAGCCTCTTGCATGCATTGCCCCAGTTACTGCTGCAGCGGCTTTTTGGTTCGAGTCCCTTGAGGAGGCTCTACAGGTGGAGACCCCGTTAGATGATATTTTAGACAGGATTAAAGCTCTCAAATTAGCTAATTCCTTTATTTCTGACGCCGTTTTTCATCTAACCAAACTAACGGCTAAGAATTCAGGTTTTGCCATTCTGGCGCGCAGGGCGCTATGGCTTAAGTCCTGATCAGCAGACGTTACTTCAAAGTCTAAGCTTCTTAACATCCCCTTCAAAGGACAGACCCTTTTCGGGTCGGGCCTGAAGGAGATCATTTCTGATATTACTGGAGGAAAAGGTCACGTCCTTCCTCAGGATAGGTCCAATAAATTAAGGACCAAACAGAATAATTTTCATTCATTTCGAAACTTCAAAAGTGGCACAGCTTCAGCTTCCTCTAATGCAAAACAAGAGGGAAATTTCGCCCAGTCCAAACCAGTCTGGAGACCGAACCAGGCTTGGAACAAGGGGAAGCAGGCCAAAAAACCTGCTGCCGCCTCTAAGACGGCATGAAGGAGTAGCCCTCGATCCGGGACTGTATCTAGTAGGGGGCAGACTTTCTCTCTTCGCCCAGGCTTGGGCAAGAGACGTCCAGGATCCCTGGGCACTAGAGATTGTTTCCCAGGGATATCTTCTGGACTTCAAAGCTTCATCTCCAAAGGGGAGATTTCATCTCTCACAATTATCTGTAAACCAGATAAGGAGAGGCATTCTTACGTTGTGTTCAAGACCTACTGGTTATGGGAGTGATCCACCCAGTTCCAAGGGAGGAACAGGGGCAGGGCTTCTATTCAAATCTGTTTAAAGTTCCCAAAAAAGAGGGAACTTTCAGACCAATCTTGGATCTCAAGATCCTAAACAAATTTCTCAGGGTCCCATCCTTCAAGGTGGAGACTATCCGAACCATCCTCCCTATGATCCAGGAGGGTCAATATATGACTACTGTGGAGTTAAAGGATGCTTATCTCCACATTCCGATTCACAGAAATCATCATCAGTTCCTCAGGTTCGCTTTCTTAGACAGGCATTACCAGTTGGTGGCTCTTCCCTTCGGGTTAGCCACGGCACCAAGAATCTTTACAAAGGTTCTAGGGTCCCTACTGGCGGTTCTAAGGCCACGGGGCATAGCGGTGGCTCCTTACCTAGACAAAATTCTGATACAGGCGTTGACTTTTCAAATCGCCAAGTCCCATACGGACATTGTTCTGGCCTTTCTGAGGTCTCATGGGTGGAAGGTGAACGAAGAAAAGAGTTCTCTATCCCCTCTCACAAGAGTTTCCTTCCTAGGAACACTGATAGATTCAGTAGAAATGAGAATTTTTCTGACAGAGGTCAGGTTATCAAAGCTTCTAACTTCCTGCCGTGCTCTTCATTCCACTTCTCGGCCGTCAGTGGCTCAGTGTATGGAAGTAATCGGCCTAATTGTAGCGGCAATGGACATAGTTCCGTTTGCCCGCCTACATCTCAGACCACTGCAACTTTGCATGCTCAATCAGTGGAATGGGGAATACACAGATTTGTCCCCTCTGCTAAATCTGGATCAAGAGACCAGGGAATCTCTTCTCTGGTGGTTATCTCGGGTCCATCTGTCCAGGGGAATGAGTTTCTGCAGGCCAGAGTGGACTATAATGACGACAGATGCCAGCCTTCTGGGCTGGGGCGCAGTCTGGAACTCCCTGAAGGCTCAGGGTTCGTGGACTCAGGAGGAAGCCCTCCTTCCGATAAACATTCTGGAACTGAGAGCGATATTCAATGCTCTTCAGACTTGGCCTCAACTAGCTGCGGTCAGGTTCATCAGATTTCAGTTGGACAATATCACGACTGTAGCCTATATCAACCATCAGGGGGGAACAAGAAGCCCCCTGGCAATGTTGGAGGTTTCAAAGATAATTCTATGGGCAGAGATTCACTCTTGCCATCTCTCAGCTATCCATATCCCAGGAGTAGAGAACTGGGAGGCGGATTTTCTAAGTCGGCAGACTTTTCATCCGGGGGAGTGGGAGCTCCATCCGGAGGTATTTGCCCAGCGGATTCAACTATGGCGCAAACCAGAACTGGATCTGATGGCGTCAGGTCAAGGGATCCCCAGGCAGCGCTGATAGATGCTCTAGCAGTGCCCTGGTCCTTCAGCCTGACTTATGTGTTCCCACCATTTCCTCTCCTCCCTCGTCTGATTGCCAAGATCAAGCAGGAGAGAGCTTCGGTGATTTTGATAGCACCTGCGTGGCCACGCAGGACTTGATATGCAGATCTGGTGGACATGTCATCCCTTCCACCATGGACTCTGCCGCTGAGGCAGGACCTTCTACTCCAAGGTCCATTCAAACATCCAAATCTAATTTCTCTGCGGCTGACTGCTTGGAGATTGAACGCTTGATTTTATCAAAACGTGGTTTCTCGGTCATTGATGCCTTAATTCAGGCTCGAAAGCCTGTCACCAGGAAAATCTATCATAAGATATGGTGTAAATATCTTCATTGGTGTGAATCCAAGGGTTACTCATGGAGTAAAGTCAGGATTCCTAGGATATTATCCTTTCTCCAAGAAGGATTGGAGAAGGGATTGTCAGCTAGCTCCTTAAAGGGACAGATTTCTGCTCTGTCTATTCTTCTGCACAAGCGTCTGGCAGATGTTCCAGACGTTCAGGCGTTTTGTCAGGCTTTGGTTAGAATTAAGCCTCTGTTTAAACCTGTTGCTCTGCCATGGAGTTTAAATTTAGTTCTTAAAGTTCTTCAAGGGTTTCCGTTTGAACCTCTGCATTCCATAGATATCAAGCTTTTATCGTGGAAAGTTCTGTTTTTGGTAGCTATCTCTTCGGCTCGAAGAGTTTCAGAGTTATCTGCCTCACAGTGTGATTCCCCTTATCTGATCTTCCATGCAGATAAGGTAGTTTAGCGTACCAAACCTGGGTTTCTTCCTAAGGTGGTATCTAATAAGAATATCAATAAGAATATCAATCAGGAGATTGTTGTTTCCGTCACTGTGTCCTAATCCTTCTTCAAAGAAGGAACGTCTATTACACAATCTTGACGTGGTTCGTGCTTTAAAGTTTTATTTACAAGCTACTAAGGATTTTCGTCAAACATCTGCATTGGTTTTTTGTCTACTCTGGACAGAGGAGAGGCCTAAAGGCTTCAGCATCTTCTCTTTCTTTTTGGCTGAGAAGCATAATCCGTTTAGCTTATGAGACTGCTGGCCAGCAGCCTCCTGAAAGAATTACAGCTCATTCCACTAGAGCGGTAGCTTCCACATGGGCTTTTAAAAATGAGGCCTCTCTTGAACATATTTGTAAGGCGACGACTTGGTGTTCGCTTCATACTTTTTCTAAATTCTACAAATTTGATACTTTTGCTTCCTCGGAGGCTATTTTTGGGAGAAAGGTCTTGCAGGCAGTGGTGCCTTCCGTTTAAGTTCCTGCCTTGTCCCTCCCTTCATCCGTGTCCTAAAGCTTTTGTATTGGTATCCCACAAGTAATGGATGAACCCGTGGACTGGATACACCTTACAAGAGAAAACAAAATTTATGCTTACCTGATAAATTTCTTTCTCTTGTGGTGTATCCAGTCCACGGCCCTCCCTGTCACTTTAAGGCAGGTGTTTTTTATTTTTAAACTACAGTCACCACTGCACCCTATAGTTTCTCCTTTTTTCTTGCTTGTCTTCGGTCGAATGACTGGGAGTGGCAGTTAGGGGAGGAGCTATATAGACAGCTCTGCTGTGGGTGTCCTCTTGTAACTTCCTGTTGGGAAGGAGAATATCCCACAAGTAATGGATGAACCTGTGGACTGGATACACCGCAAGAGAGAAATTTATCAGGTAAGCATAAATTTTGTTTTTATTGATTTAAAGGGACAGTAAAGTCAATTTATAGGACTAGTAAATCAAGAAGATTTACATAATCAACAAATGCACAATAAAAAGACAATGCAATGGCACTTAGTCTGGACTTCAAATGAGTTTTAGATTTTTTTTTTCTCGCAAATTTCAAAGTTATGTCTATTTCCACTCCTACTGCATCATGTGAAAGCTATCAGCCAATCACAAATGCACACACATATATATACTGTGAATTCTTGCACATGCTCAGTAGGAGCTGGTGACTCAAAAAGTGTAAATATAAAACAACTGTGCACATTTTGTTAATGGAGGTAAATTGGAAAGTTGTTTAACATTGCTGCTCTATCTTAATCATGAAAATTAATTTTGACCTGAGTGTCCCTTTTTAACCTTTCTTGATTTAGATGGAACATGCAATTTACTAATGTGTTTTGGTCTCATGTTGTTTTTTTTTTTTTTTTTTTTTTTTTTTTTTTGTTGTTGAAGAGAATACCTAGATATAACTAAAAACTGTGGATATAAAATACCTACCCCAAAGGGCTTGCAATCTTATTATGACTGGGACAGTTGGGTATAATCAGTGCTTTTTTTTTTTTTTTGTAAAATATAAGGTGCCGGTACTCATTGTGCTATTGTGCTCAGTAACTTTGAGCCAAGAGTTGCACTGTTGTAGTCAGCTCTTAAGAAGGTGATCTACAAACGGGGATAGCAATGGAGGAAAGGAACTGGTATAAAGAAAGGTTAGCGTAGGTTGTATGCATCCCTGAACAGTAGAGTCTTTAGGAAGCACTTGAAGCTTTTAAAACTAGAAGAGAGTCTTGTGGAGCGAGGCAGAGAGTTCCACAACTTGGGAGCCAGTCTGGAGAAGTAATGTAAATGGTAGTGTGATGAGGTGACAAGAGAGGAGGAGAGTAGGAGGTCGTGAGAAGAGCAAAGGGGACGGGAGGGAGAGCATCTGGAGACAAGGTCTGAGATATAGGGGGGAGCAGTGCAGTTGAGGGCTTTGTATGTCAGAATGAGAATTTTGTGTTTGATCCTAGAGGCAAGAGGAAGCCAGTGAAGGAATTGGCAGAGAGGTGCAGCAGATGAAGAGCCACGTGTAAGGAAGATGAGTATGGCAGAGGCATTCATTATGGATTGTAAAGGAGCTAGGCGGCAGGTGGGGAGACCAGCGAGGACAGAGTTGCAGTAATCGAGGCGGGAAAGAATGAGAGAGTGGATTAAAATCTTAGTTGTGTCTTGTGTAAGGAAGTGTCTAATTTTAGAGATGTTTTTAAGGTGGAAGCGGCAGGCTTTAGCCAATGACTTAATGTGAGGAGTGAAAGAAAGATCTGAGTCAAATGTGACCCCGAGACATCGGGCATGCGGGGTAGGGGTAATGATGGAGTTGTCAACAGTTAGAGAGATTGGGGGTGGAGAGTTTAGAAGAAGGGGGGGGGGGGAAATAAGGAGCTCAGTTTTGGAGAGATTTAGCTTGAGGTAGTGAGAGGACATCCAGTTAGAGATGTGAGAAAGACAGTAAGTGACACGGGTTAGCAAGGAAGGAGATAGGTCTGGTGCAGAGAAGTACATTTGGGTGTCGTCGGCATACAAATGATATTGTAAACCGTGGGACTTTATTAGGGAACCTAGTGATGACGTGTAGATTGAGAAGAGAAGGGGACCGAGGACAGAGCCTTGCGGTACTCGGGCAGAGGAGGCCCCAGAGAAGGCTACTCTAAAGGTACGGTTTGACAGTTAAGAAGAGAGCCACGAGAGGGCTGTGTCACAGATGCCGAAGGATTGGAGGGTTAGGAGCAAAAGAGGGTGGTCAACAGTGTCGAAGGCTGCGGACAGATCAAGGAGGATAAGCAGAGAGAAGTGGCCTTTTGATTTTGCTGTAAGTAGGCCGTTGGTAACCTTAACAATTGCTGTCTCTGTGGAGTGATGGTGACGAAATCCAGATTGCAATGGGTCAAGGAGGGAGTTTATTGTAAGGAAATGGGATAGGCGTGCATAAGCTAGTTTTTCGAGAAGCTTTGATGCAAGAGGGAGGAGGGAAATAGGGCGGTAGTTGGATGGGGAGGTAGGATCAAGGGAAGTTTTTTTGAGGATAGGTGTGACCAGTGCATGTTTCAGCGATGAGGGAAAAATGCCAGTGCTGAGGGAGAGGTTGAAAGTGTGTGGGAGTATAGGTGTACGGGTGGCAGAGAGGGAGGGGAGTAGCTGTGAGGGGATAGGGTTAAGGGGACAGGTAGTGAGGTGAGAGCACAGTATAAGTGCCAAAACTTCTTCCTCAGTAACAGGGGAGAATGAGCTAAGTTTAAGGTTATGTGAGTTGTGGTTGATTGAGAGCATTTGAGGGGGTGAGAGAATGGAATTATGTTGAGAGCTGATTTAATTTCTGATGGAGTCGATTTTGTTATTGAAGTGGTTGGCAAAGTCTTGAGCTGACAGAGAAGTTGTATTAGGAGGTGGGGGAGGGCGGAGAAGAGTATTGAAAGTGGAGAACAAACGTTTTGGGTTTGAAGAAAGATTAGAGATAAGAGTAGAGAAGTAGTGTTGCTTATGGAAATTTAAGGGCAGAGTAGTAGGAGTTCAAGATAAATTTGTAATGTTGAAAATCAGAAAAGCAAAGGGACAACATTATTTACAATGTCTGATGTATTTTGCAGCCCCTCTTGTGAAAACTAGAGTATTTACATGATGATTACAAATACTACCTATTATAAGTTGGCAGAGGTGCGAGTACCCCCACAAAAAAAGCCCTGGGTATAATTATTCACAATTTATATATATTTAATCTTAAAGCATAAAAGAGCGCTATTGTAATTTGTTTTACTTAAAGTGTGTTTGATCTGTGGAATAACTCTACCACAGGAGTATATAGTAGCAGAACCATTTGTTCAGAAAGGATGTAATGAAGTTATAAAATACATTAAGAAGAAATAGAAAAAATGCTGCGTCAGTGACCTCCAGTAGATGCCCTTTACACAAGAACTCACATGATTCGTGAAAGACCAATTTCCGTATAGAGCAGGCAAAATCAGTTGGTCACTAATCCATCTCACTTAGCGTTAGCAACACTGGAAGAGCTTGAAACGGAGTATCGTTATGAGAGGTGCTCTAGTTAAGAAACAGAGTTTACTTCTATTTAAAATAACAGCTTATCTACCCGGAATTTCAGAGAGAAACTTTCCCAAAGAACCAGAGATTTTTAGCATTTTTGCTAGCATGCCCTTTAAACAAAAATTGAGCACTTTAAATTTTTTTTTTATATATTTATATTTATATTTATTTTTATTATTGGCATAAAAAGAGATTTCAGTGGATGACTGTTAACTAGCTATTTATTCACAGAATAATTTTTAATTATTATTATTTTTGAACATTTTAAGGTCTTAGTCTGCAACGGTCTACAAAGATGCAATGGACTAACTCATTTGATATAGCAGAACTGTCCACAAAAAACTTGACCCCCCAAATTTTATATATTTTAAAGACAATCCAAGGTATTGATCTAGTCCCATTTTGATATATTTCATGCCTCCATTTGGACTCAAAATGTGATCATATAAATTCACTTTTCTCTTGTTAAGTGTATCCAGTCCACGGATCATCCATTACTTGTGGGATATTCTCCTTCCCAACAGGAAGTTGCAAGAGGATCACCCACAGCAGAGCTGCCATATAGCTCCTCCCCTCACTGCCATATCCAGTCATTCTCTTGCAACTCTCAACAAAGATGGACGTAGTAAGAGGAGAGTGGTGTATTATAGTTAGTTTTTTAACTTCAATCAAAAGTTTGTTATTTTTAAATGGTACCGGAGTGTACTGTTTTATCAAAGGTAGCATTAGAAGAAGAATCTGCCTGTGATTTTTATGATCTTAGCAGAAGTAACTAAGATCCATTGCCGTTCTCACATATTCTGAGGAGTGAGGTAACTTCAGAGGGGGAATGGCGTGCAGGTTTTCCTGCAATAAGGTATGTGCAGTTAACATATTTCTAGGGATGGAATTTGCTAGAAAAATGCTGCTGATACCGGATTAATGTAAGTTAAGCCTAAATGCAGTGATTTAATAGCGACTGGTATCAGGCTTATTAACAGAGATACATACTCTTATAAAAGTGTAATATAAAACGTTTGCTGGCATGTTAATCGTTTTTATATATGTTTGTTGACAAAACTTATTGGGGCCTAGTTTTTTCTTCACATGGCTGGCTTGATTTTTGCCTAGAAACAGTTTCCTGAGGCTTTCCACTGTTGTAATATGAGTGGGAGGGGCCTATTTTAGCGCTTTTCTGCGCAGCTAAAATTACAGACAGAGACACTCTTCCTTCTGCATGATACAGGACATCTCTGAAGGGCTCCAAAGGCTTCAAAACAAGGACAGGGGTTTTATTCAAATCTGTTTGTGGTTCCCAAAAAAGAGGGAACCTTCAGACCAATTTTGGATTTAAAGATCCTAAAAAAATTCCTCAGAGTTCCATCATTCAAGATGGAAACTATTCGAACCATTTTACCCATGATCCAAGAGGGTCAGTACATGACCACAGTGGACTTAAAGGATGCCTACCTTCACATTCCGATTCACAAGAATCATCATCGGTTCCTGAGGTTTGCCTTTCTAGACAGGCATTACCAGTTTGTAGCTCTTCCATTCGGGTTGGCTACAGCCCCAATAATTTTTACAAAGGTTCTGGGCTCACTTCTGGCGGTTCTAAGACCGCGAGGTATAGCGGTGGCTCCTTAACTAGACGACATCCTGATACAGGCGTCAAGCTTTCAAATTGCCAAATCTCATACAGAGATAGTTCTGGCATTTCTGAGGTCACATGGGTGGAAAGTGAACGAAGAAAAAAAGAGTTCTCTATCTCCTCTCACAAGAGTTTCCTTCCTAGGGACTCTGATAGATTCTATAGAAATGAAAATTTACCTGACGGAGTCCAGGTTATCAAAACTTCTAAATGCTTGCCGTGTTCTTCACTCCATTCCGCGCCCCGCGGTGGCTCAGTGCATGGAAGTAATCGGCTTAATGGTAGCGGCGATGGACATAGTGCCATTTGCGCGCCTGCATCTCAGACCGCTGCAATTATGCATGCTCAGTCAGTGGAATGGGGATTACACAGATTTGTCCCCTCTACTAAATCTGGATCAGGAAACCAGAGATTCTCTTCTCTGGTGGTTATCTCGGGTCCACCTGTCCAAAGGTATGACCTTTCGCAGGCCAGATTGGACCATTGTAACAACAGACGCCAGCCTTCTAGGTTGGGGTGCAGTCTGGGACTCCCTGAAGGCTCAGGGTTCATGGACTCAGGAGGAGAAACTCCTCCCAATAAATATTCTGGAGTTAAGAGCAATATTCAATGCTCTTCTAGCTTGGCCTCAGTTAGCAACACTGAGGTTCATCAGATTTCAGTCGGACAACATCACGACTGTGGCTTACATCAACCATCAAGGGGGAACCAGGAGTTCCCTAGCGATGTCAGAAGTCTCCAAGATAATTCGCTGGGCATGGACTCACTCTTGCCACCTGTCAGCGATCCATATCCCAGGGGTAGAGAACTGGGAGGCGGATTTTCTAAGTCGTCAGACTTTTCATCCGGGGGAGTGGGAACTCCATCCGGAGGTGTTTGCTCAATTGGTTCTCCGTTGGGGCAAACCAGAACTGGATCTCATGGCGTCTCGCCAGAACGCCAAGCTTCCTTGTTACGGATCCAGGTCCAGGGACCCAGAAGCGGCAGTGATAGATGCTCTAGCAGCGCCTTGGTTCTTCAACCTGGCTTATGTGTTTCCACTGTTTCCTCTGCTCCCTCGTCTGATTGCCAAAATCAAACAGGAGAGAGCATCGGTGATATTGATAGCGCCTGCGTGGCCACGCAGGACCTGGTATGCAGACCTAGTGGACATGTCATCCTTTCCACCATGGACTCTGCCTCTGAGACAAGACCTTCTAATACAAGGTCCTTTCAATCATCCGAATCTACTTTCTCTGAGACTGACTGCATGGAGATTGAACGCTTGATCCTATCAAAACGTGGCTTCTCCGAGTCAGTAATTGATACCTTTAATACAGGCACGAAAGCCTGTCACCAGGAAAATTTACCACAAGATATGGTGTAAATATCTTCATTGGTGTGAATCCAAGAATTACTCATGGAGTAGGGTTAGGATTCCTAGAATATTGTCCTTCCTCCAAGAGGGTTTGGACAAAGGATTATCAGCTAGTTCTTTAAAGGGACAGATTTCTGCTCTGTCTATTCTTTTACACAAGCGTCTGGCAGAAGTTCCAGACGTTTAGGCATTTTGTCAGGCTTTAGTTAGAATTAAGCCTCTGTTTAAACCTGTTGCTCCCCCATGGAGCTTAAACTTGGTTCTTAAAGTTCTTCAAGGGGTTCCGTTTGGACCCCTTCATTCTATTGATATCAAACTTCTATCATGGAAAGTTCTTTTTCTGATGGCTATTTCTTCGGCTCAAAGAGTCTCGGAGTTATCTGCCTTACATTGTGATTCTCCTTATCTGATCTTTCATTCAGATAAAGTAATTCTGTGTACAAAACCTGGGTTTTTACCTAAGGTGGTTTCTAACAAGAATATCAATCAAGAGATTGTTGTTCCATCATTATGCCCTAATCCTTCTTCAAAGAAGGAACGTCTTTTGCATAATCTAGACGTAGTCCGTGCATTGAAGTTTTACTTGCAGGCTACTAAAGATTTTCATCAAACATCTAACCTGTTTGTTGTTTACTCTGGACAGAGGAGAGGTCAAAAGGCCTCGGCAACCTCTCTTTCCTTTTGGCTTCGGAGTATAATCCGTTTAGCATATGAGACTGCTGGACAGCAGCCCCCTGAAAGAATTACAGCTCATTCTACTAGAGCTGTGGCTTCCACCTGGGCCTTTAAAAATGAGGCCTCTGTTGAACAGATTTGCAAGGCTGCGACTTGGTCTTCGCTTCATACCTTTTCAAAATTTTACAAATTTGATACTTTTGCTTCTTCGGAGGCTGTTTTTGGGAGAAAGGTTCTACAGGCAGTGGTTCCTTCCGTTTAAGTTCCTGCCTTGTCCCTCCCATCATCCGTGTACTTTAGCTTTGGTATTGGTATCCCACAAGTAATGGATGATCCGTGGACTGGATACACTTAACAAGAGAAAACATAATTTATGCTTACCTGATAAAATTTATTTCTCTTGTAGTGTATCCAGTCCATGGCCCGCCCTTTCCTTTTAAGGCAGGTCTAAATTTTAAATTAAACTTCAGTCACCACTGCACCCTATAGTTTCTCCTTTCTCGGCTTGTTTCGGTCGAATGACTGGATATGGCAGTGAGGGGAGGAGCTATATGGCAGCTCTGTTGTGGGTGATCCTCTTGCAACTTCCTGTTTGGAAGGAGAATATCCCACAAGTAATGGATGATCCGTGGACTGGATACACTACAAGAGAAATAAATTTATCAGGTAAGCATAAATTATGTTTTCCCCATATTTTGGGCTTCTCACTGAAACTATTTACACACAGCTACTGCAGCCATAAGACAAATTTATTGTAAAAGCTTCTCTAGGTTCCCGTTTTATTCTGAAAGGGCGGGCATGCATGGCTTTGCCATTGTTTTTTGTAATATGAAGGCTGCTAATAGAGCTGCACACCACACTTCTGAAATTCTGAAACGCTTATGTGAAAGGTTAATCGGCTAGCTGTTAAGGGTCATATTTATTGAATTTAAGTTGATAGGGAAATGTAATTTATTTAATTTATTAATTAAACCCAGAGATTGCAACCCTTATAAGGGAGTAGTATGCATACCCTTTAAGTGTTGAAGAAGAGAGAGTAGAGACTCAATAAGTAACTACACAAAGACAGGGATTTCAGCATACACTTTTAAATGTATTAATTTACAACAAATTGTGATAGATTCAGTGCATATCCTTTTGGTGCCAACACCTAGTGGAAAAAAACACATCAATGAATCAAAACCAACAAAAAGAACTGTGGTTATTACAAAATACATTTAGAGAGGAGCAGCTCCATCTACTTACAGTAGATAAAGAAAATAGACGACACCTCCACTAGTGGGTGGCTTCGCAACCTAGGCAAAAAAATACCACCTTAGTGACCCTTGGGCTCAATGAAAAATTTGAATTCTCTGCTTTTCTTTAAGTCAGAAGTTTAGTATCTGAACATAGAAAAAAATTTGTTCTGTTTTACTAGGTACCCTCTGCTTCTCAGTTTTTCGGTTATCGCAGTGCTAAGGCTGAGATATCCAAGTGATATCATACCTGTTTATTATAAAAATTATATTATATGACTATGAACTATGTTTAAGAAGAATAAGGGAATGGATTTTAAATGCTATAATGGATCTATTTAAGATTATAGTTGGTATAAGAGGTTTAATTCACATTTTACTTTTTAGTTTTAGAAGAATTATTGTTGCAATATAAAAGTTTTTTTGTTGTCAAATATTTTCACCAATCCTGAAATAGGAGACTATCCAATTGGATGATGTATAAGCGTGAGGAACAAATCAAGTTCTGCCACGTCTTTAAATAAGCTGCAAGTCGTTCCTCAAATGAACATTTGCCCTGAGGAAGCCCCAATGGCGATGTTATCACGTAGGGGGTGAAACGTGCATTGGCAATTACGTCATCGGAACAGGCGGCTGTCCTAATACCTGAATGGCTGGATGGTCTGCTACTGTGGCTGCATAGCTAAATACTAAACGTAAGCTGGTTTGCAGGAGGTTCGTTTTGGCACTTGCTTTCCTCTGCATACTTGCCTTATACATTCCTGACACCCATTTGGGAGGACCCTTTCTAAGGAAGGACTTAAGGTGGTAACTATACACGCACCTTCTTATGCATCTTCCCACAAATGGAACATATAGGCTCACTACTCTGAGTCTTTTGTGGGCCTAACATTGGACTCAATATCTGCACCATATGTCAGCAAACTATGCTATGTTTTAAGTGCTACTGAAGTTTTTTGCACTTTATTGTAACAGCTTATGCAACATTCAGCCCTGTGCTAGTGGAATTCTGATATATCTGGGGGTGCACATAGAGCCTAATTATACAGTTTGTTTCATGATGCCCAATACTATTGACCTATAGTGGTGTCCTCTGAAATAGGTGTTGTGCAAACCCCTTATCACCTACGCTATCTTTGTATTCCTACAGTGTACTTTGTTACTTATGTATTAAAATCTCTGTATAGATCTTCAAGGATCACTATGGTAGCCGCTAATATAGCGAAGCTACCCTCTGGTGGAGGTGTTGAAAGTTTGTTTTTTTCCCCTCATGTATGCTGATTTACCTGCTACTTATTTACATACAAAGTACTCTTGCCTCTTAAGGGAATTATTATACATGGATTGTGTAGAATTTAGGCATAGATCCTCAAGGGTAACTATGGTGGTATTTTTTCGCCTAGTTTGCGAAGCCACACTCTAGTGGAGGTGTTGCAGATTTTCTTTACCTACTGTAAGTAGATGGAGCTGCTCCTCTCTGAATGTATTTCATATTAACCATGGTTCTTTTTGTTGGTTTTGATGTGTTTTTTTCACTAGGTGTTGGCACCAAAAGTATATGCACTGAATCTATCACAATTTGTTGTGAATTAATAAATTTAAAAGTCTATGCTGAAATCCCTGTCTTTGTGTAGTTGCTCTCGCTCTCTCTTTTCTCGCTCTCTCTGCTCTCGCTCTCTCTGCTCTCGCTCTCGCTCTCTCTTTTCTCGCTCTCTTTTCTCGCTCTCGCTCTCTCTTTTCTCGCTCTCGCTCTCTTTTCTCGCTCTCGCTCTCTTTTCTCGCTCTCGCTCTCTTTTCTCGCTCTCGCTCTCTTTTCTCGCTCTCGCTCTCTTTTCTCGCTCTCTTCTCTCTTTTCTCGCGCTCTCTTTTCTCGTGCTCTTTTCTCGCGCTCTCTTTTCTCGTGCTCTCTCTTCTCTCTTTTTGCACTCTCGCTCTCTCTCTTTTTCGCGCTTTTTTTTGCTCTCTCTCTCTCTCTCTCTCTCTCTCTCTCTCTCTCTCTCTCTCTGTCTGTCTGTCTGTCTCTCTGTCTGTCTCTGTCTCTCTCTCTCTCTCTCCAGGGATTACCCTCCTACCTGACACTTACCACCTACCTGGATCCTCCCAAACCGCTCTAGCCTGCCAGTATACTTTGTAGTTTGTTTTTTTTAAAAATATTTTTATGTTACATTTTTTTGGAAATGTAAGGATCTCCTCTTCACCCCTCTAACGAATTTAGCTTAGGGATGCATCTCCACCCATCACATCATATTTTCTGTAGTGTAGGAAACCTTTCCTCTCCCCTTACAAACTTTTTTCCGTAGTGTAGGAGCCCGCCTCTCTCTCTCGCAATGGGCAGCCCACCCAACTACTTCCTTCCCTCCCTCACCACCCGCTAGCACCAATACAGACTGGGCAAAGTAATGTGTGACGTAGTACCTGCTTCCATATGTTGCAAGGGGCTAAATAAACTAAGAAATTATAACGGTTTACTGTATTTTTAGAATCTTCTGTTTCTGTTGTTTTCAGACTTCAGCAATGTGATCAGTAAAAGTGATGTGAAGTCATTAGCTGAGGCAGACGAGCAGGAGGTTGTGTCAGAAGTTCAGGTAAGCCGAAGACGTTAAAGGGATAGGATAGATAATAAACTACAATTTTTTTTTTTATTTAATCACACTTTTTTTTTTTTTTTTGCATTCGCTTTCTCCCATCTGTATGTTTTAACCATCAAACAAGGCAAATTGGTTTATCAGCTAACTGGCAGTTGCATGTCACTTTTTTTATTTTAAGGGCGGTCACCTTACAGAAGTGTGCTAGGCATGTGAATATTCCTGTGTGATTAACCCTGCATATAGTTGGCAAGCTGTCACACAGTAGTCATGTCATGATGATATTTTCTGTTGAACGTTACACTTTTTTTTGCTTGTTTCATTTTAGGAATTCTATGGTGATTATATTGCTGTCAACCCGCACGTGTTTTCCCTGAACATTCAGAGCTGCTATCAGGTGAGATGCTGAGAATCCGTTTGATGGTCACATAATACAACTTAGAGCATTGATATTAAATGGCACTGACAATTTCTATAAAATAAATATCCTTTCCCATTTAAGTTGCGGAAACTGTTAACCTACATAATGGTTAGTGCTTATTAAATCAGCGCATTAAAAACCGCATTGCATTATTAATGTTGTAGCTTATAGCTTAAAAAACAGGTTGAGATATGTGCATATCCTAAAAGGGCTAATTAAATTAAAATAGTTTGCATAAAAAATTGTTTATAAATTGCTGACAAGTATTTTAAAATAATTTTAAAAAATAAACAAAATTAAGTACATAACTAAGCTGCTTTAGTTGTATTTCAACTGAGTTCACAGCTTTTAGGCATGCCTAGCAGATAATCCCTATTCACCTTTGCGTTTTACCAAAAGAACAATAAACATAGATACAGCCATAAAAGGAATTTGGGCGGGGGGGGAGTTAGAGCTTTACAATTCAGAAACTAAAAAGAAAGGGTTAATGGTGAGACACTGCAGTATAAATTTTCAGGTAAAGCAATTAAAGTACATATTATATTTTGTCTCTATACCAACTTGTGTTATGTTCCTTTTAAACCGCTCTTATCAAAATAGTAGAGGTTAGATTTTAATAAATACTATTGAAAATGGCCTAGTGACCACGGCTGTTATTGTGATCACCTTACTAAATTGTCATCAAGGGTAGCCACATGTGAAACAGGAACCCATACAGGCTTTTAGGGGTTATAATATATATTAGAGAGGCCGCATTGTGTATTACATAAATAAAAGCACTTTTCTTTTCTTGGAATGTGATCACTGTTACCCCAGTGGTCACCTGATTATACAGACAAAATGTATACATTTCTTTTTTATGACACAATGAGTCCACAGATCATCTTAATTACTAATGGGATATTCACCTCCTGGTCAGCAGGAGGAGGCAAAGAGCACCACAGCAGAGCTGTTAAATAGCTCCTCCCTTCCCTCCCACCCCAGTCATTCTCTTTGCCTACGTTAGTGATAGGAAGAGGTAAAGTGAGGTGTTAGTTTTAAATTCTTCAATCAAGAGTTTATTATTTTTAAAATAGTGCAAGATTGTGCTGCTTTGTTCTAGGATGTAGCCGTAGTCCATATCAGTTTCTACAGTAGAGCTTTTGGTGTCTTTAGAGCAATGGGAACTTGTGGGACATAATTCTCACTGCGCCTTTATGCTGCCCTAACCCTGATAGCCTAAGCAAGATTACTCAGGCTTTATCTTTTTCCACAGGGCTATGGGAGGGAGAGGACCTCCTAAACCTGCTGAGCTGCCCTGCTGTCGGGCAGAATACAAAGGCAAGTACTGACTTTTTATTCTGGGTCTGGGATGATCTCAGTAGAAGTGGAGCACTTATTAATCTGGGACTTATCTCCTAAATACTAAAGGAGGGGTTTTCAGCGACAGCACATTATAAGCAGGCACTGGGGCTGAGGAGAAAAATTAAGTGGTTCTTATATCTGGAGGCCTAGTGTTCACTAGGGCTGAGGGAAGATAAACTCTCAGTGGGAAGTGATACGTTGCTTTCATTTAAAGGCTAAGCTGCTGTCCAGCAAGCGGTAGCCCTATCTGCCCCCAGACTTCACAGATAGTCAGTTTGCTCCCGGTGGCTTATTTGTTTTATCTATCATAATGGCGACCGGGAGTTTAGTATTGTAACGCCCATGATGGGCGGAGCTACGCGTGGCGCCAATTTCGGCTGCGCACTTCTTCTCCACTTCCAAGTTTAGGCAACGGATGGAGGAGTTTCTGTTTAGCATTGTACTTAGTGTTTTTCCCACATCAGGGGGCCAGACAAAGTATACAGTTACGTTGCGGACCTCTTATGCCTAGAGATGTAGACAGAGTCTATTGACATCGTTTTCTAAGGGCTTCGTTTTACAAAATAAAGTTTTTTGGGATAAAGAAACAGTAACGTTTTCAGATGGGTACCTCAGCAGGGTATGCTGAGGTGTTGACAGGTTGGGCAGTAACTGCATGCTAAGTTACCTTCATGCTGCACATAAAAATAAAAAATTGTGTTTTAAAATTTAAAGAAACAGTAACGTTTTTATGGGATTTTTTTTTTCTTCTAAAAATTTAAACTGTTTGCTTGATTAACTCATCCTGTAGACAGGATGGACCAATAGGCTCTCTTGTCTTGAGCTTGATATATAATGGTACCTTCAATCCTTTATGTTTTCTCATCTATTGTGAGATTTTTTTTTTTTTTTAAAAATAGACTTTCTCCTTCTAAGGCTCATGCTGTTTAGGAGTCTATTGTCAAGGGTCAAGCTATGCCACAAATTTCTCCTGTAGAGTACCACAAAATTTATAGCCCACATGCAGTGCCCTGTGGTTCCTTTCACTCTCCATTTGGAGTTACCTTGCATTTCAAACATTGTCTGTTTTTCCCACACTGTAGGGAAAAGTGCAAAAGGATATATTTTCAATCAGTTAAATGTGATTGATTTAGTAGTAGCTATTACAAAGATTTTTTCCCTGTAAACTGAAAAAGGAAGTTACTTCGGTAGTTTCTGAGGGGGAATTCTTAGACTCAGATGGGGTAGTTCCCCTATCTGATTCTTAGGTTGTTTTTTTCTTTCAGTTGTAGCTTAATTACTTCTATTGACTATTTATTTAAAGAGTTTTTTGGCTACCATGGGTGACTCCGTCTCTACCGGTGTAGTCTATCCTAGAGAGTCCTGTTACTTTTACTAATATTGTGACGCGCCCTTCATGGTGGATGTATTTCCTATACCAGATAGGGCTATAAGGATATTTGCCCAGGAATCGAAGAATCTGGTTATTACCTTTTTCTCCTTTCCTATATTAAATAGGATGTTTTATATAGTAGACTCTATAAAAGAGTCTTTGCAGTAGGGAGATACTATTCCCATAGTGGATAGTAGTTCTTTTTGGAACTGATGCAGGCGAAGAACCCTATGAAGGAAAGTTGAGGGTTTAAATGGACAACCTGCGGTTGGTAGGGCTACTGTCTCCAGTTTGGCGGAGTACTGGTTTGATGTGTTGTCTGTTTCTATTAAACAGACACTCTTCCCTTCGAATGAAAAGTGTAAAGGCCTTTAAGTGAGTAATCTCCTTTAATATAGAGGAGTAATGGGCACTAGGATTCAGGCTTTACTATACTGACCCGCAGAGCATTATGGTTAAGATCTTGGTCTGCGGTTGTTTCATCTACAGAATAAGAAATAAGGGGGAGGACGTCAGAGATAATTTCAGTTCTTCCGAGTCTTCTGGGGTACTTTCACTCCTCCCAAGCAGGAGCAGTCTAAGCCTGCTGGTACCCCCAGCCAGGCTTAGAATAGGGGAAAACAGCCCAAGATTCCTGCTGTTAAATCAAGTACAGCATGAGGTGCGTGTGCCTGATAAGGGAGCAGGTTTTTCCTTCTTCGATCAAGCTTGGGGTTTGTGATTTCATGATCACTTGGGAATTTTGTGTCCCTGGAATACAAATTAGAGTTAAAGACTTTCTCCCAGGTGCAGGTTTCTGCTTTCAAGATTGTCGGCAGACCAGACAAGAGGAGAGGCGTTCTTACACTACGTAGCAGACCTCTCCAACCTAGGAGTGATAATTCCTCTTCCAATTAGGATCAGGGTCTGGAATTTTTTTCCAATCGCGTTCTCAAATCAAGAGGGGACTTTTCGGTCCAGGAGGGTCAATTTATTGACAATGGTGGATTTGAGGATGCATTCTTACATGTTCCTATTCACTGGGATCATTACAAGTTTCTTCAAATCCACCCCAGGTGCTGGTACTTTGTGTTGTACCATGTATGGCTGTCCTTAGAAGTAAGGAGTGTTCAACTAAAAGCTCTTTCTTTAAAAGGTTCCTTTTCTAGAAAACACTTCCAATTTGTGGCTTGCCACAGCTCCTAAAATTTTCACAAGGGTTCTGGGATCACTGTTGGCGATGCTTCGGCCATGGGGCATTGCAGTGGCACCTTAACTGGATGACATCCTAGTCCAGGCGCCATTCTTACAACAAGCAAGTTTCCACACGGACATGGTGTTATCCTTCCTGAGATCTCAGGGATAAAAGGTAAATTTAGGAAAGAGTTCCTTGGTCCCAAGTACAAGGTTTTTTTTCTTGGGAATAATAACAGATTCCATCAATGAAGATATTTCTGACAGTAGTCTGGAAATCAAAGATTTTGTATACTCGTCTAGTCCTTCAGTCCACTCCTCGGCCGTCAGTGGTCCAGTGCATGGAGGTAATCGGGCTGATGGTGGCGGCAATGGACATCATCCCGTTTGCTCGGTTCCTCCTCAGACCTCTGTAGTCAAACATGCTCAGGCAATGGGACGGAGATTATACATTCTTGTCTCCTCAAATAACTCTGGAGCAGGAGACAAGGGACTTTCTTCAATGGTGATTGTCTCTGGCTCATCTATCCCAGGGAACTTGCTTTCGCAGACCATCTTGGGTGATTGTGACAACAGACGCCAGTCTTCTCGAGTGGGGAGCTGTCTGGGGCTCCCTAACGGCTCAGGGTGTTTGGACTCAGTCAGAGTCGGTTCTTCCTATAAACATCCTGAAACTGAGAACGATCTTCAATGCTCTTCTGGCCTGGCCCCAGTTAGCCTCGGTCCAGTTTGTTAGATTCCAGTCGGACAACATACCTTCAGTGGCTTATGTCACTCATCAGGGAGGAACGAGGAGTTCCTTAGCGATGACAGAGGTTACCAAGATAATTCAGTGGACGGAGGCCCATTCTTGCTACCTGTCGGCAATCCACATCCTAGGGGTGGTCAACTAGGAGGCGGACTTCCTGAGCAGGCAGACCTTTCATCCGAGGGAGTGGGTACTCCATCCAGAAGTGTTCTCCAGCCTGATTCTCGAGTGGAGTCAGCCAGAATTAGATTTCCTGGCATTTTGACCAAATGCCAAGTTCACGAGATACGGGGCAGAGTCCAGGGACCCCTGGGCGGAACTAACAGATGCTCTGGCGGTTCCTTGGATTTTCAGTGTAGTATTCCTGTCCCCTCCGTTTGCGCCTCTTCCTCGGGTCATTGCTCGAATCAAGCAGGAGAGGGCATCGCTGATCCAGCCCCTGCTTGGTTTTGCAGGATTTGGTGTGCAGATATGGTGGACATGCCTTCTCTGCCACCTTGGAGTCTTCCGTTGAGGAAGGACCTTCTAATTCAAGGGTCCTTACTTCTCCTAAATTTAGTTTCTCTGAAGCTGACTGTTTGGAGATTGAACGCTTAATTTTATCCAAGCGAGGTTTGTCTGTCTCAGTCATAGAGACCATGATTCAGGCTCGTAAGCCTGTAACTAGAAAAGATTTACCATAAGATATGGTGTAAATATCTTTATTGGTATGACTCCAAGGGCTACTCATGGAGTAGAGTTAGGATTCCTATATTTTTGTATTTTCTCCAAGATTGGAGAAAGTCTTATCGATAAGTTCCCTAAAGGGTCAAATCTCGGCTTTGTCTATTTTGTTTCACAAACGTCTGGCGGATGTTCCAGATGCACAATCATTTTGTCAGGCCTTGGTCAGGATCGGGCCTGTGTACAGATCGGTTAGTCCTCCCATGGAGTCTGAATTTAGTTCTTAAAGTTGTTCAAGGGGCTCCGTTTGAGCCTATGCATTCCTTAGATATTAAGTTGTTATCTTGGAAAGATTTGTTTCTGGTTGCTATTTCTTCTGCTTGGAGGATGTCAGAACTCTCGGCTTTACAGTATGAATCTCCTTATCTTATTTTCCATTCAGATAAGGTAGTTTTACGTACTAAATTAGGATTTCTTCCTAAGGTTGTTTCTGATAGGAACATTAATCAGGAGATTGTTGTTCCTTCCTTGTGTCCTAATCCTTCTTCTCAGAAGGAAAGACTTCTGCACAATTTGGACGTGGTCCATGCTTTAAAGTTTTACCTGCAGGCGACTAAGGACTTTCGTCAATCTTCTGCTTTGTTTGTGATTTTTCTCAGGAATACGTAAGGGACAGAAAGCTACGGCCACTTCTCTTTCTTTTTGGCTCAAGAGTAGCATACTTTTTGCATATGAGACTGCTGGACAGCAGCCTCCTGAGAGGGTTACGGCTCATTCCACGAGGGCTGTTGCTTCCTCATGGGCGTTTAAAAACGAAGCTTCTGTGGAACAGATTTGCAAGGCTGCAACTTGGCCCTCTCTTCACACTTTTTTTTTTAAAGTTCTACAAATTTGACACTTTTGCCTCGGCTGAGGCAGCTTTTGGGAGAAAGATTCTTCAAGCAGTGGTGCCTTCCGTTTAGGTTCCCTGTCTTGTCCCTCCCATATCATCTGTGTACTCTAGCTTGGGTATTGAATCCCATTGGTAATTAAGATGATCCGTGGACTCATTGTGTCCTAAAAAAGAAAAGAAAATTTATGCTTACCTGATAAATTTATTTATTTTTTGACACAATGAGTCCACGGCCCGCCCTGTGTTATTAGACAGGTTGTGGGTTATTGTAAACTTGAGACACCTCTGCACCTTGGCTTTTCCTTTCTCTTCCTAACTTCGGTCGAATGACTGGAGTGGGAGGGAAGGGAGGAGCTATTTAACAGCTCTGCTGTGGTGCTCTTTGCCTCCTCCTGCTGACCAGGAGGTGAATATCCCATTAGTAATTAAGATGATCTGTGGAGTCATTGTGTCAAAAAAGAAATAAATTTATCAGGTAAGCATAAATTTTTCTTTTTTTAAGACAGAGACTTGTGTACTAGAAAATTAACTTTACTAGGGGTCTCTAGACATATCAGATTTTTTTTTTAAAGGTTTGCTTGATTTTACTGCTCCAAGACCACTATCATTTAAAAGAAATTCTTTCAAATAATGGGTATCGGAGGTTTGTAACTGCTAAGAATGTTGACATCGAAGGGTTTGAATAACCTCCCCCCCCCAATCCAGATCCGTTGCAACTATTTGGTTTAGCCCCTTTGTGACATCACCGGCACTCCCATGAAGGCAGAGAGTGCCTCCCACTAGGCCACCTACGATCCTCAGCCTGTAGCGCGGGAGATCACCGAAAACTGCTTTTAACAGCATTTCTCCTGCATGACGAAAAGGGCTTGTCTTGCGCCTGCAGACTGTGATGTGCATGATAAACAATAACTCGTCATGCGCATCAAAGGGGTTAATTACTGAAAAACAAGCATTGCTCTGACATTTTAGTGTTTTGTTTCCCAGGGCAGGAATTGGGATCCCATTCAGCTGTCGAGAGCAACACAAGGACTGACTGCTCTTTTGCTGTCTCTTAAGAAGTGCCCCATGATCCGGTATCAGCTGTCATCTGACATGGCTAAGCGACTGGCAGAGGGAGTTAAGGTGAGTGCAAGGGAATAGTACAGCATAAGAGTGTAAAGTTTATCTTAAGACTATTAGGAATGCATATGTCTGTTATATATACTGATAATATAACCTAACAATGTAGTGAGTTGTAAATGTTACCAGTCTTTACATACTGACTGTCCCCTGCTAGAGTAGATCCTTGACGTATTGTGACAGTTTGATTAAAAACTATTTCATGTCTGACTGAGATGATCCATATTCTTATTACATTTAAAAAATGTATTATTGTTCCTCGTCCTCCAGCAAGTCATCACAAAAGAGTATGAGCTGTTTGACTTCCGTCGGACAGAGGTGCCCCCTTTGCTGCTGGTCCTTGATCGCTGTGACGATGCTATATCCCCACTGCTAAATCAGGTTGGTAAAATCATTTCAGCTGGTAGCATAAAAGAAGGGACAGTAAACGATTGGTCCATTAAGCAAACTAATGTATTAGTGAATTAATATGCCTGATGTTGCAGAATATTTAATTGTAAGAAATGGAGACTGCAGTGAGTCTAGTTACAGAAATAAATGAAAGTGTGTGTGTTTTGAAAATGAACACATCCAAATCTCCCTGTTGGTATTAAACAAGCTCACAAGTGGGAATAACTGAACGTAAAGCTAATCTTAAAGAGTTAGACTGTTTGTTTTTTTTTGTGTGTTTTTTTTTTATTCAAGAGCCCTAGGTATTAAAGGGGCAGTTAAACTGTACGATTGTTTTTCCCTGAATGTGTCCTCATGACTTGTTATACCAGCTGCAGCGTATAAAATTTATGAGAAATTGCTAATTTATTCTTATTTTTGCAAAAGAAATAGCAGATCAGATCTCCTTTATCTTATTATTCAAATGCTTCCCTTTCTTATCTCTGTGTCTGTATAATACTTAAACAATTAAAAATAAACATTTCTCTTGTAAGGTGTATCCAGTCCACGGATCATCCATTACTTGTGGGATATTCTCCTTCCCAACAGGAAGCTGCAAGAGGATCACCCACAGCAGAGCTGTCTATATAGCTCCTCCCCTAACTGCCACTACCAGTCATTCTCTTGCAGCTCTCGACACGATAGGAAGTAGCTAGAGAGATGTGGTGAATTTATGTAGTTTATCTTCAATCAAAAGTTTATTATTTTCAAATGGTACCGGAGTTGTACTGTTTTAGCCTCAGGCAGATAGTTGAAGAAGAGTCTGCCTGTGGTTTTTGATGATCTTAGCAGGTTGTAACTAAGATCCATTGCTGTTCTCACACATAACTGAAGAGATGAGGTAACTTCAGCTGGGGGAATAGCGTGCAGGGTCTCCTGCTATGAGGTATGTGCAGTTTAAATTTTTCTAGAGAAATCAATATGTTAGAAAATGCTGTTAATACTGGATTTATTTAAGGTAAGCCTGATTACAGTGATTTAATAACGACTAGTATCATGCTTGCTGTAAAAGGTAATATTCTTATTACTTTCTCACATTACTGAAAATAAGATAATGTTTGCTGGAAGTGTTTAAACGTTTTTTTCTACATATTGGTGATAAAACTTTATTGGGGCCCAGTTTTTTCCACATGGCTGGCTAGATTTTGCCTAGAAATAGTTTTTTTATGGCCCTCTCACTGTGAATACAGTTTGGGAGGGGCCTAATTTCAGGCCTAAATCGTGCAGTAGTTTTTGCAGCTTGAGACTTCCAGCTTCCCTGAAGGAGTCCCCTGAACACTTAGGGCCTCTACAAAGGGTTTTTGTGCCTTCAAAGTCATTGTATGTGCAGGTAGGGCCACAGCAGAGCTGTGGCAGTTTGTTGTGACTGTTAAAAAACGTTTATATGTTTTTTTTGATCCGGTTTTGAAACTAAGGGGTTTATCATCCATTTGCAAGTGGGTGCAATGCTCTGTTAGTCTAGTATACACACTGTAAACATTTTGTAAGATTTACTGCTTTTTATCACTGTTTTTCAATTTCTGACAAAATTTGTTTCTCTTAAAGGCACAGTACCGTTTTTATTTTTTGCTTGTTTACATTTATCAAAGTGTTTTCCAAGCTTGCTGGTCTCATTGCTAGTCTTTTTAAACATGTCTGACATAGAGGAAACTCCTTGTTCATTATGTTTAGAAGCCATTGTGGAACCCCCTCTTAAAATGTGTACCAAATGTACTGATTTTACTTTAAGTTATAAAGATCATATTCTGTCTTTAAAAGATTTATCACCAGAGGAAATTGACAAGGGGGAAGTTGTGCCGACTAACTCGCCCCACGTGTCAGAACCTTTGACTCCCGCTCAAGGGACTCCCGCTCAAGTGGCGCCAAGTACATCTAGCGTGCCCATGGCGTTTACTTTACAAGACATGGCGGCAGTTATGGATCATACCCTTACAGCGGTATTGTCCAAACTACCAGGGTTACAAGGAAAGGAGACAACTCTGGGACTAGAAAAAATACAGAGCTCTCTGACGCTTTAGTAGCTATGTCTGATATCCCCTCACAATATGCAGAAGCTGAGGCAGGAGAGCTTCTTTCTGTGGGTGATTTTTCTGACTCGGGGAAGATGCTTCAGCCTGATTCTGATATGTCTACATTTAAATTTAAGCTTGAACACCTCCACGTGTTGCTCAGGGAGGTTTTAGCTACTCTGGATGACTGTGACACCATTATAGTGCCAGAGAAATTGTGTTGATTTGATAAATACTATGCAGTGCCTGTTTACACTGATGCTTTTCCAATACCTAAAAGGTTTTCAGAAATTATTACTAAGGAATGGGATAGACCAGGTGTACCGTTCTCTCCCCCTCCTATTTTTAAGAAAATGTTTCCAATAGATGCCGCTACACGGGACTTATGGCAAACGGTCCCTAAGGTGGAGGGAGCAGTTTCTACCCTAGCTAAGCGTACAACTATTCCCGTCGAGGACAGTTGTGCTTTCCTAGATCCAATGGATAAAAAGTTAGAGGGTTACCTTAAGAAAATGTTTATTCAACAAGGTTTTATTCTCCAGCCTCTTGCATGCATTGCCCCGGTCACTGCTGCTGCGGCCTTCTGGTTTGAGTCTCTGGAAGAGGCCTTACAGGTAGAAACTCCATTGGATGATATACTTGACAAGCTTAAAGCGCTTAAGCTAGCCAATTCATTTGTTTCTGACGCCGTTGTTCATTTAACCAAACTAACGGCTAAGAACTCAGGTTTTGCTATACAGGCGCGTAGGGCGCTATGGCTTAAATCCTGGTCAGCTGACGTTACTTCAAAGTCTAAGCTTCTCAACATTCCCTTCAAGGGGCAGACCCTATTCGGGCCTGGACTGAAGGAGGTCATTTCTGATATTACTGGAGGAAAAGGTCATGCCCTTCCTCAGGATAGGTCTAATAAATTAAGGACCAAACAAACTAATTTTCGTGCCTTTCGAAACTTTAAGACGAGCGCGGCATCAACTCCCTCTAATGCAAAACAAGAGGGAAATTTTGCCCAGTCCAAGCCGGTCTGGAGACCTAACCAGGCCTGGAACAAAGGTTAGCAGGCGAAGAAGCCTGCTGCTGCCTCTAAGACAGCATGAAAGATCAGTCCCCGAGCCGGTAACGGATCTAGTAGGGGGCAGACTTTCTCTCTTCGCCCAGGCTTGGGCAAGAGATGTCCAGGATCCCTGGGCATTGGAAATTGTGTCTTCTGGACTTCAAAGCTTCTTCCCCAAAAGGAAGATTTCACCTCTCATAATTATCTGCAAACCAGATAAACAGAGAGGCATTCTTACATTGTGTTCAAGACCTCCTAGTTATGGGAGTGATCCACCCAGTTCCAAAGGAGGAACAGGGGCAAGGCTTCTATTCAAATCTCTTTGTGGTTCCCAAGAAAGAGGGAACCTTCAGACCAATCTTAGATATCAAGATCCTAAACAAATTTCTCAGGGTCCCATCTTTCAAGATGGAGACTATTCGAACCATCCTACCTATGATCCAGGAGGGTCAATACATGACTACCGAGGACTTAAAGGATGCTTATCTTCACATTCCGATACACAAAGATCATCATCGGTTTCTCAGGTTCGCCTTCCTAGACAGGCATTACCAGTTTGTGGCTCTTCCCTTTGGGTTAGCTACGGCACCAAGAATCTTTACGAAGGTTCTGGGGTCACTTCTGGCGGTCCTATGGCCGCGGGGCATAGCAGTAGCCCCTTACTTAGACGACATTCTGATACAGGCGTCGAATTTCCAAATTGCCAAGTCCCATACGGACATTGTTCTGGCATTCCTGAGGTCTCATGGGTGGAAAGTGAACGAAAAGAAGAGTTCTCTATCCCCTCTCACAAGAGTTTCCTTCCTGGGAACTCTGATAGATTCTGTAGAAATGAGGATTTACCTGACAGAGGACAGGTTGTCAAAACTTCTAAATTCCTGCCGTGTTCTTTATTATACTTCTCGCCCTTCGGTGGCTCAGTGTATGGAAGTAATCGGCTTAATGGTAGCGGCAATGGACATAGTTCCGTTTGCCCGCCTACATCTCAGACCGCTGCAACTCTGCATGCTCAGTCAGTGGAATGGGGATTACACAGATTTGTCCCCTCTACTAAATCTGGATCAAGAGACCAGGGATTCTCTTCTCTGGTGGCTATCTCGGGTCCATCTGTCCAAAGGTATGACCTTCCGCATGCCAGATTGGACAATAGTAACAACAGATGCCAGCCTTCTGGGGTGCAGTCCGGAACTCTTTGAAGGCTCATGGGTCGTGGACTCAGGAGGAGGCACTCCTTCCAATAAACATTCTGGAACGAAGAGCGATATTCAGTGCTCTTCACGCTTGGCCTCCGCTAGCGGCAGTGAGGTTAATCAGATTTCAGTCGGACAACATCACGACTGTAGCTTACATCAACCATCAGGGGGGAACAAGGAGTTCCCTAGCGATGTTGGAGGTTTCAAAGATAATTCAATGGGCAGAGATTCACTCTTGCCATCTATCAGCTATCCATATCCCAGGAGTAGAGAACTGGGAGGCAGATTTTCTAAGTCGACAGACTTTTCATCCGGGGGAGTGGGAGCTCCATCCGGAGGTGTTTGCACAGTTGATTCAACGTTGGGGCAAACCAGAACTGGAGCTCATGGCGTCTCGCCAGAACGCCAAGCTTCCTTGTTACGGATCCAGGTCCAGGGATCCCAAGGCAGCGCTGATAGATGCTCTAGCAGCGCCTTGGTCCTTCCACCTGGCTTATGTGTTTCCACCGTTTCCTCTGCTCCCTCGTCTGATTGCCAAGATCAAACAGGAGAGAGCATCGGTAATTTTGATAGCGCCTGCGTGGCCACGCAGGACTTGGTATGCAGATCTGGTGGACATGTCATCCTTTCCACCATGGACTCTGCCTCTGAGGCAGGACCTTCTACTTCAGGGTCCTTTCAACCATCCAAATCTAATTTCTCTGCGGCTGACTGCTTGGAGATTGAACGCTTGATTTTATCAAAGCGTGGTTTCTCCGAGTCGGTCATTGATACCTTAATACAGGCGCGAAAGCCTGTCACCAGGAAAATCTATCATGAGATATGGTGTAAATATCTTCATTGGTGTGAATCCAAGGGTTACTTGGTCAGGATTCCTAGGATATTATCTTTTCTCCAAGAAGGATTGGAGAAGGGTTTGTCAGCTAGTTCCTTAAAGGGACAGATTTCTGCTCTGTCTATTCTTTTGAACAAACGTCTGGCTGAGGTTCCAGACGTGCAGGCGTTTTGTCAGAATCAAGCCTGTGTTTAAACCTGTTGCTCCGCCTTGGAGTATAAATTTAGTTCTTAAGGTTCTTCAAGGGGTTCCGTTTGAACCTTTGCATTCCATAGATATTAAGCTCTTATCCTGGAAGGTTCTGTTTTTAGTAGCTATCTCCTCGGCTCGAAGAGTTTCGGAGTTATCTGCTTTACAATGTGATACCCCTTATCTCATTTTTCATGCAGATAAGGTAGTGTTACGTACCAAACCTGTTTTTTTACCTAAGGTGGTATCTAATAAAAATATCAATCAGGAGATTGTTGTACCGTCACTGTGTCCTAATCCTTCTTCAAAGAAGGAACGTCTTTTACACAATCTTGACGTGGTTCGTGCTTTAAAGATTTATTTACAAGCTACTAAAGATTTTCGTCAAACATCTGCATTGTTTGTTGTCTACTCTGGACAGAGGAGAGGCCAAAAGGCTTCGGCAACCTCTTTCTTTTTGGCTAAGGAGTATAATACGCTTAGCTTATGAGACTGCTGGCCAGCAGCCTCCTGAAAGGATTACAGCTCATTCTACTAGAGCGGTAGCTTCCACATGGGCTTTTAAAAATGAGGCTTCTGGTGAACAGATTTGTAAGGCGGCGACTTGGTCTTCGCTTCATACTTTTTCAAAATTCTATAAATTTGATACTTTTGCTTCTTCGGAGGCTTTTTTTGGGAGAAAGGTCTTGCAGGCAGTGGTGCCTTCCGTTTAAGCGCCTGCCTTGTCCCTCCCTTCATCCGTGTCCTATAGCTTTGGTATTGGTATCCCGCAAGTAATGGATGATCCGTGGACTGGATACACCTTACAAGAGAAAACATAATTTATGCTTACCTGATAAATTTATTTCTTTTGTGGTGTATCCAGTCCACGTCCCGCCCTGTCATTTTAAGGCAGGTGTTTTTTTTTAAACTACAGTCACCACTGCACCCTATAGTTTCTCCTTTCTCTTGCTTGTCTTCGGTCGAATGACTGGTAGTGGCAGTTAGGGGAGGAGCTATATAGACAGCTCTGCTGTGGGTGATCCTCTTGCAGATTCCTGTTGGGAAGGAGAATATCCCACAAGTAATGGATGATCCGTGGACTGGATACACCACAAGAGAGATAAATTTATCAGGTAAGCATAAATTATGTTTTTCAAGCTTTTTCTCTTCCACCTCCCATTGTGAGTGTAATTTCTTCTGCTGGATGTGTTTGCATAGTTTCTCAATATCCTATACCTAGGTATAGAAATGTTCAGTATAGGTAGGAATAGAAGGTAGACTCAATCAACTATTTTGAATGCCAATATAAAGGCTAAGGAGCTATTTGTAAACAATTTAATACTCTCCAGCAGGTACAATGGATCATTGGAAACAAATTAAAGGAGAGACAGTTTTTGGGTAAATTGTCCCTTTAAAAAGGGACTTTAATAAATCATACTTATGAAAGAACTTTTTTTTTTTTAAACACTAGTTTAAAATGAAATGGAACCTAACAGGTGTATAACTTTGTATACTCCTTACTAATGTTTATTGACTGATTAACAATCCCTAATAATTGCACCACTTTTGCATTTGTCTGTGTGTATATTTATTTGAAATATCGGGAAGCCGACTTACTTTGTCACAATCTGTTTCCTAGGAGAAAATGTCACTCTAAGATGAGCATTTCAAAGCTGTCACAAGACCATATCAAATTGAAAAGTGGGATTTCATTAAATGTGTCATAGGGGGTTCCCCAGATGGTTTGTGAGGATGTCACATTGTATTTTTCCACTAAATGACAAAAGTGCTTTGAAAAATAAAAAGTGACAACTGGAATGACGTTCAGGCTGAATTTGTCAAGCCGTACAGAACACGGCTCAAATAAGCAAATCTACATGATCAATGGCACCAGCATCTTGTGTTTTGTGAGCAGTAAATCTAGACTTACAGGTGCTGATATTTCCCAGCCAGTCTTTAAGCACAAACCTGTTAAATAAAAGTAACTTCATGCATGTTAAAGGGATAGTAAAGTCCAAATTATATTTTCATGATTCAGATAGGGCATGTCATTTTAAACAACTTTCTAATATACTTTTATCATCATATTTGCTTTGTTCTCTTGTTTTTCTTAGTTGAAAGCTAAACCTAGGTAGGCTCATATGCTAATTTCTAAGCCCTTGAAGGCCGCCTCTGCATTTGACAGTTTTTCACAGCTAGAGGGTGTTAGTTCATGTTTTTCATAAAGATAACATTGTGCTCATGCACGTGAAGTTATTTAAGAGTCGGCACTAATTGCCTGAAATGCAAATCTGTCAAAAGATCTGAGATAAGGGGGCAGTCAGCAGAAGCTTAAATACAAGGTGTACAAATGAAGAGTAGCCAGTAGATTATAGCCAGCACAAACCTATTTCCAGCTAATAACTCCACATACTGTGTCATAATAAGGAGAGGCACACCCAAATAGCGATCAAAATCAATTTACCTTTTTATAACTTGAAACGGATACATCTGACAGCCGACTTATTATAAAGTAGTAAGAACAAAGACTCAGTGCAAATAATGGGGTACCCCAAAGCCTTATTTCATCTATTAAACTTTAAATAAGAATGCAAATCTATATGGCATATATAAGGTATAACTATAACCGGGTTTTAATCCACATGAGCAGACTGTAAAGACATAATTGTTAACTGTCCCACTTTGAAGTTGCACTCAAACAACCATTCAGAGTACAGTCCTTTAGATATACAATTCAAGAGCTCATTTTCAGAGATCCACAGTCCCGTAAAGGAAAGATAGCCAGTTAGGGAGTCATCAGTATAACAGTTTATCTCACCAGTGGTTAATACGTCTCCTCCGGTTCTTAGCCTCTGGCTACTTTACCACACTTTGTTTGTTCACGCCTCCGGGTCCTTGTGCTGCAGTCGGCTGTAAATGCCGTCAACCTTGTAGTTGGGTACTGCACACTGATCCCTGCTATCATGCAGTCGGCTCTCCACGCAGTCCACCAAATACCTTGAATACTGCTGGCGTTTCAAATTAATGTGACCGGTTGGGACTCTTATTCAGCGGTTATTGTATCCCATGCACTTTGCAACAGAGTTACAGAGTTCCGAACATCGAAGTGCTACTACCCACATTGAGCTTGCAGTGGGCGTAGCAATTACATCACGCAACGTACGTTTCACCTGTTAGTGATCTCAGGCTTTCTCAAGCGTCATAATTACCTAAGGCTGCTGTCCTGCCTTTTATTCACAATAAATTCAATATTTAGCCAACGGTGAAATAGGTAAACACAGACTGTCAGATGCATCTATATTCCGCAATCTTTCCCAATTATAGACAAATGGCATAAGGAGTGGGAACTACGGTCACTGAATAAAGGCAAAAATGTTGCTCTATTTATAATGTTAAATCTCCTATCTTACCATAGCTCTCATATATTAAAGAGATTAAATAGCTATCGTTGATGCGATTCATGATGGGAGGAGTTTAACAAAATTGACTTTGGCCCAGCTTATCCTCAATCAGTGAGGAATGGTGCATAGTTAATCTCTTCATTAAGTCCCATTGGCTGCAAGGAATTCATATTAAAGATCCACTTACATTCAGCTTTTAGTAAATAATTATCAATGTCACCTCCTCTAGATTTAAGATTAATCAGCTCTAAGCCCATCTATCTGTTTTCCGATATAAAATTTCGGACAAGAACAGGAAACAAGATAGACAACCCCCTCACTTGTGCATGTAATATGTCCCTTAATTCTGAAGGTTTTTTTAGAAAAATTATAGGTGACAATCCGTCACTAACTGCTTGTAGGGCACCTTCTCTGAAGGATAAACTAGTCCATAGCCATTTTGTCAATCCTTCTACAAGTGAGAAACAAAATTGGCTGAGCAAAAGAAAAAACAGAAGTGGCTCTTTCACTTGTGGCAAGTGTATTATATGTAAATTTATGATGAGAGGAAATAAAGTCTCAAACGCTGAGGGGAAAACCTTCAGAATTAAGGGACATATTACATGCAAAAGTGAGGGGGTTGTCTATCTTGTTTCCTGTTCTTGTCCGACTAGGGACATTTTAAAAGAAAGGGTTAAAACCAGTGGAGTAGCTAGACACTTCGCTGAGTGTCATAATAGCAGTGATGCAGATCTCAGATGGATGGGCTTAGAGCTGATTAATCTTAAATCTAGAGGAGGTGACATTGATAATTATTTACTAAAAGCTGAATGTAAGTGGATCTTTAATATGAATTCCTTGCAGCCAATGGGACTTAATGAAGAGATTAACTATGCACCATTCCTCACTGATTGAGAATAAGCTGGGCCAAAGTCAATTTTGTTAAACTCCTCCCATCATGAATCGCATCAATGATGGCTATTTAATCTCTTTAATATATGAGAGCTATGGTAAGATAGGAGATTTAACATTATAAATAGAGCAACATTTTTGCCTTTATTCAGTGACCGTAGTTGCCACTCCTTATGCCATTTGTCTATAATTGGGAAAGATCGCGGAATATAGATGCATCTGACAGTCTGTGTTTACCTATTTCACCGTTGGCTAAATATTCAATTTATTGTGAATAAAAGGCAGGACAGCAGCCTTAGGTAATTATGACGCTTGAGAAAGCCTGAAACGTACGTTGCGTGATGCAATTGCTACGCCCACTGCAAGCTCAATGTGGGTAGTAGCACTTTGATGTTCGGAACTCTGTTGCAAAGTGCATGGGATACAATAACCGCTGAATAAGAGTCCCAACCGGTCACATTAATTTGAAACGCCAGCAGTATTCAAGATATTTGGTGGACGGTGTGGAGAGCCGACTGCATGATAGCAGGAATCAGTGTGCAGTACCCAACTACAAGGTTGACGGCATTTACAGCCGACTGCAGCACAAGGACCCGAAGGCGTGAACAAACAAATTGTGGTAGAGTAGCCGGAGGCTAAGAACCGGAGGAGACGTATTAACCACTGGTGAGAAACTGTTATACTGATGACTCCCTAACTGGCTATCTTTCCTTTACGGGACAGCGGATCTCTGAAAATGAGCTCTTGAATTGTATATCTAAAGGACTGTACTCTGAATGGTTGTTTGAGTGCAACTTTAAAGTGGGACAGTTAACAATTATGTCTTTACAGTCTGCTCATGTGGATTAAAACCCGGTTATAGTTATACCTTATATATGCCATATAGATTTGCATTCTTATTTAAAGTTTAATAGATGAAATAAGGCTTTGGGGTACCCCATTATTTGCACTGAGTCTTTGTTCTTACTACTTTATAATAAGTCGACTGTCAGATGAATCGGTTTCAAGTTATAAAAAAGTAAATTGATTTTGATCGCTATTTGGGTGTGCCTCTCCTTATTATGACACAGTATGTGGAGTTATTAGCTGGAAATAGGTTTGTGCTGGCTATAATCTACTGGCTACATTTTTTAGATTACCGTGCACTAATTGGGTCACCACATGATTTGTAAAGGGGCCTAATTATTACTTAATAGCAAATATATTACTTCCTTAAGCTGGCAAATAACTAACTATATATATATATATATATATATATATATATATTAGCTTACAGGTATATTTTTCTTCTTTAAGTTCAGATACAGCACCTGCAGTGATCCCAGATTCCCTTTATATATTGCCTTATTCCTTCTACTTGTATAGCTTTTACCTTGATGTCATTTGAGATGGACATTTCTACTTTTGCTAGTAGATATGAGATTATAAACCACCCTTCAGTTTGGTTTCATGTGAAGAATGAAATTTATTGTGTAATGTATTTGGCGTGCTGTTTTTCACTTTAGAGGATTGGTGTATAAACTGCTCTGGTTAGCTTCTTTTTTTACCTGGGACAGAACTTAAAGAGACAGTCTAGTCCAAAACAAACTTTCATTATTCTGATAGGGCATGTTATTTTAAACAATTTTCCAATTTACTTTCTCCTGTAAGGTGTATCCAGTCCACGGATCATCCATTACTTGTGGGATATTCTCATTCCCAACAGGAAGTTGCAAGAGGACACCCACAGCAGAGCTGTCTATATAGCTCCTCCCCTCACTACCATATCCAGTCATTCTCTTGCAACTCTCAACAAGCATGGAGGTAGTAAGAGATAAGTGGTGAAATGTAGCTGTTATTTTGCTTCAATCAAGAGTTTATTATTTTTAAATAGTACCGGAGTTGTGCTATTTTGTTCCAGGCAGGAAAAAAGAAGAATCTGCCTGGGATTTCTATGATCTTAGCAGGTTGTAACTAAGATCCATTGCTGTTCTCACACATGTCTGAAGAGAGAGATAACTTCAGCGGGGGAATGGCGTGCTGGTTATCCTGCTATGAGGTATGTGCAGTTAATATTTTTCTAGAAGATGAAATGAAGGCTAGAAAATGCTGCTGATACCAAATTTATGTAAGGTAAGCCTGAATACAGTGATTTAATAGCGACTGGTATCATGCTTACTTTCTGAGGTAAAACTCTTTTATATTTACTATATAAAACGTTTGCTGGCATGTTTAAACGTTTTTATATATACTTTGGTGATAAAACTTTATTGGGGCCTAGTTTTTTCCCCACATGGCTGGCTTAAATTTGCCTAGAAACAGTTCCCTGAGGCTTTCCACTGTGTTACTATGAGTGGGAGGGTCCTAGTTTAGTGCTTTTTTTGTGCATTAACTATTACAGACTGATACATCCAGGAGTTCCCTGAATGCTACAGGACATCTCTAAAGGGCTTTTAGGCTTCCAAAATCGTTTGTTGGGGAAGGTAAGCCCACAGCAAGGCTGTGGCAGTTTGGTGTGACTGTTAAAAAACGTCTATATCGTTTTTTTGATCCGGTTTTTGAACTAAGGGGTTAATCATCCATTTGCAAGTGGGTGCAATGCTCTGTTAGCTTATTATACACACTGTAAAAATTTCGTTTGATTTACTGCCTTTTTTCACTGTTTTTCAAATTCTGACAAAATTTGTTTCTCTTAAAGACACAGTACCGTTTTTTTATATTTGCTTGTTAACTTGATTTAAAGTGTTTTCCAAGCTTGCTAGTCTCATTGCTAGTCTGTATAAACATGTCTGACATAGAGGAAACTCCTTGTTCATTATGTTTAAAAGCCATGGTGGAACCCCCTCTTAGAATGTGTACCAAATGTACTGATTTCACTTTAAGCAATAAAGATCATATTCTGTCTTTAAAAAATTTATCACCAGAGGAATCTGTCGAGGGGGAAGTTATGCCGACTAACTCTCCCCACGTGTCAGATCCTTTGACTCCCGCTCAAGGGACTCACGCTCAAATGGCGCCAAGTACATCCAGGGCGCCCATAGCGTTTACTTTACAAGACATGGCGGCAGTCATGGATAATACACTGTTAGCCAGACTACCTGTATTTAGAGGAAAGCGAGATAGCTCTGGAGTTAGACGAAATACAGAGCATGGTAACAGAAAGAGAAAACCAATGGCACTACTTTTTTAGTGAAAAGATTATTATACTAAGAAGCTCTAGATCTCTATATATGACAGACTGGGAAGTATATCCCAGATCAGTGCTGTAGTATAAGAGTCTGTGGTGCTGTGTACTGTATATAGACTATGAAGGCTGGATGTGGTTAAAGAGATAACCACAGAAAGGAGTACACTTATAGCACTCGAGAGCTTGTAATTTTATGCTTTTTTAATCACAAAGCTCAGAGTGGTGAAATGTTAGTAAAGACAACACTTGTTCCAAAATATACTTAATCTAACTAAATTTAAAACTTAACGTTTATTAATTCACAGTGCTAAAATTTGCGGAAAACAAAAAATAATTTAAAAACACTTAACCAGAATGTGTGCTAAGTAAAATTATGTAAAGTAATAGAGTAGGCTAATAATACCAGGATGAGAGTCTCTATTTGTATTATTCTCTGTAGGGGGGGGTAGTGTAGTATAGGTACAACCAACAGGGGGTTAAATATACTTATAAATGGAGTCCAGATCAGTACTTAGTGTTTAATACGTAAGTGGCCCCTATATTATGTGTCAGTACTGACTACAGCTAACTGGAGTTTGCTGGATATAAATTGCCTTTGGATTTAATGTCCCTTCTTTCTAATAGGACTGTTTAGAGTAGTATTATAACTATGAAATGGTTAAGCAGAATTGACTCCGTAGAGTTGGGGTTAACACTTAAGTGTGTTCACTCAGAGCTAGTCTGATAGATACCATATATAATGGTGTTAGGTTGAATAGAATAGGTTATAAATCCTATATTGTGAGTCTACTCGTGTATTATGCCACCTATAGGTGTAGTATATCATTAAGCGTTGATACCAGAATTCGTGTGTGTATTATATTACTGACCTGCTTATTTAAGCAGGGCTTGCAAGGTAACACGAAGTTGGTTACATTGGCTAAATAGTAGTATAGGTTGTCAGAATCTCACAGACTGAGATTCTGAATTGATATTAGCCAGTAAAAGTAGTTTAATACGTATAATTGGTTGTGGCTATGTTGGCTATATATCAATATTGGTTGTCAGGATCTCCCAAACTGAGATTCTAAATTAATGTCACTAAATAGCACTAGTTTCAAACATATGATTAGTTGTGACTGAGATTTACTTGTGTCGTGTGATTATTAAAGTTATTTCAATAGAGTTCAATTGAATGATATAGATATTTAGTTCAAAGTTCCATTGATGCAGCAATATGTATTACAAATTTTATTGCATTGTATCATTTTTGAATGTGCTCATGTAAATACAATTTAATTGCTGAAGGAACTACCTGCAACTTTTCAGTTAAAGTTGTATGGTTTGTTAACGTGTATTAAACCGATTCTAGTGTCCTCTATTTTTTTGATATTATGTTAGCTGTGTCTTAACTTTAAGAGAAATATCTTAAACTTTATTATTTATAAGTTTGTTAAAGTCACAGTATTGGTATTCTTGGGAAATATCACACACTTGTACTCTGTTAGTGTCTGGTATTTGGATTTTAAATGATTGAGATTTAATAGTGTTTGTACATTTTCATGTCACAGTATTATTAGCCTACTCTATTACTTTACATAATTTTACTTAGCACACATTCTGGTTAAGTGTTTTTAAATTATTTTTGGTTTTCCGCAAATTTTAGCACTGTGAATTAATAAACGTTAAGTTTTAAATTTAGTTAGATTAAGTATATTTTGGAACAAGTGTTGTCTTTACTAACATTTCACCACTCTGAGCTTTGTGATTAAAAAAGCATAAAATTACAAGCTCTCGAGTGCTATAAGTGTACTCCTTTCTGTGAAATACAGAGCATACTGACGCTTTAAGAACTATGTCTGATACTGCCTCACAATATGCAGAAGCTGAAGAAGGAGAGCTTCTTTCTGTGGGTGATATTTCTGACTCAGGGAAGATGATGCATTTAAATTTAAGCTTGAACACCTCCGCGTGTTACTCAGGGAGGTTTTAGCTGCTCTGAATGACTGTGACACAATTGCAGTGCCAGAGAAATTGTGTAGACTGGATAAATACTATGCAGTGCCGGTGTGTACTGATGTTTTTCCAATACCTAAAAGGTTTACAGAAATTATTACTAAGGAATGGGATAGACCAGGTGTGCCGTTCTCTCCCCCTCCTGTTTTTAGAAAAATGTTTCCAATAGACGCCACCACACGGGACTTATGGCAGACAGTTCCTAAGGTGGAGGGAGCAGTTTCTACTCTAGCAAAGCGTACTACTATCCCTGTCGAGGACAGTTGTGCTTTCTTAGATCCAATGGATAAAAAGTTAGAGGGTTACCTTAAGAAAATATTTATTCAACAAGGTTTTATCCTACAGCCCCTTGCATGCATTGCGCCTGTCACTGCTGCTGCGGCGTTCTGGTTTGAGTCTCTGGAAGAGGCTTTACAGGTAGCAACTCCATTGGATGAAATACTTGACAAGCTTAGAGCACTTAAGCTAGCCAATTCTTTTGTTTCTGATGCCATTGTTCATTTGACTAAACTAACGGCTAAGAATTCTGGTTTTGCTATCCAGGAGCGCAGAGCGCTATGGCTTAAATCATGGTCAGCTGACGTTACTTCAAAATCGAAGCTGCTTAACATTCCCTTCAAGGGGCAGACCCTATTCGGGCCTGGTTTGAAGGAGATTATTGCTGATATCACTGGAGGAAAGGGTCATGCCCTTCCTCAGGATAGGTCCAAACCAAGGGCCAAACAGTCTAATTTTCATGCCTTTCGAAACTTCAATGCAAGTGCGGCATCAACTTCCTCTAATGCAAAACAAGAGGGAACTTTTGCTCAGTCTAAGACGGTCTGGAGACCTAACCAGACCTGGAACAAGGGTAAGCAGGCCAAAAAGCCTGCTGCTACCTCTAAGACAGCATGAAGGAACGGCCCCCTATCCGGTAACGGATCTAGTAGGGGGCAGACTTTCGATCTTCGCCCAGGCGTGGGCAAGAGATGTCCAGGATCCCTGGGCGTTGGAAATTATATCCCAGGGATATCTTCTGGACTTCAAGGCTTCCCCCCCCAAAAGGGAGATTTCACCTTTCACAATTATCTGCAAACCAGATAAAGAGAGAGGCATTCTTACACTGTGTACAAGACCTCCTAGTTATGGGAGTGATCCATCCAGTCCCAAAGGAGGAACAGGGACAGGGATTTTACTCAAATCTGTGGTTCCCAAAAAAGAGGGAACCTTCAGACCAATTTTTGATCTAAAGATCTTAAACAAATTCCTCAGAGTTCCATCATTCAAGATGGAGACTATTCGTACCATCCTACCTATGATCCAGGAGGGTCAATACATGGCGGTCCTAAGGCCACGGGGCATAGCAGTGGCCCCTTATTTAGACGACATCCTGATTCAGGCGTCAAACTTCCAAATTGCCAAGTCTCATACGGACATAGTGTTGGCATTTCTGAGGTCGCATGGGTGGAAGGTGAACGAGATTACTGAATCTGGACCAAGAGACCAGGGATTCTCTTCTCTGGTGGCTATCTCGGGTCCATCTGTCCAAAGGTATGACCTTTCGCAGGCCAGATTGGACAATTGTAACGACAGATGCCAGCCTTCTAGGTTGGGGTGCAGTCTGGAACTCCCTGAAGGCTCAGGGATCGTGGACTCAGGAGGAGTCACTCCTTCCAATAAACATTCTGGAACTAAGAGCGATATTCAATGCTCTTCAGGCTTGGCCTCATCTAGCGACGATGAGGTTCATCAGATTTCAGTCGGACAACATCACGACTGTGGCTTACATCAACCATCAAGGGGGAACAAGGAGTTCCCTAGCGATGTTAGAAGTCTCAAAGATAATTCGCTGGGCAGAGATTCACTCTTGCCACCTATCGGCTATCCATATCCCAGGTGTAGAGAACTGGGAGGCGGATTTTCTAAATCGTCAGACTTTTCATCCGGGGGAGTGGGAACTCCATCCGGAGGTGTTTGCACAATTGGTTCTTCGTTGGGGCGAACCAGGACTGGATCTCATGGCGTCTCCTCAAAGCAAAGTGTGGAAAACAGCACCAACAGATATGTGGCTTGTGGGGCACGGAACCCAGGATCTGCCTTATCCTGCAAATACTTCAAGTAGCAAAAAAGATTTGTTCCAGCCACCAATAGTTAAAAAACCTTTATTTCTTCATATGGGGTCTTTTGACAAACATACAACGTTTCAGACCTGCTATAGGTCCTTAGTCATGTATACTGAACATACACTGATTCATCATTTAAATACTTTACACCTGGTCAATTGTTCACCTGTTGTCATGTGACTACTCATTATTGTATCACTGCCATCTTGTGGCCATCTAACATATATATTCCTATTGTAAAAAAGCATTCTGAATAGTCACATTGAAAAGGTTTAAGTATCAAACAATGTTAATAGATAAAATCATATGTACAAAATTAAAATAGAAGAAATCTTACGCACAATATGCAGATATGCCATTGCTGTTTACTTGTTATTTAAATGTTAATTTGGACTCTTTCATTTTAGAGTTGATTTCAAAAAATTGCTGCTAGAGATTATATGGATTACTGTCAATTTGAACACTGTAGGCCTATTTTGAAAATAATCTTTTACTTTTCTCTTTAGTCTTTTTATGTGTAAAGATAATTTTTTAAAAAATTTCCCTTCAATTTTACTCAGCCCATTAAAAGGGGTTATTAGAAAATTATTTTAGATTAAAGAAATGCAGGTATCATAATACTCAGCCCATTAGAAAGGGAAGATTTACATATTCATAGAGATGTTTTAGGAAAAACAAATATTTAGTAAAACAAACTCCAATCGAATTCTTTGTTCATACCCTTAGGTATTAAGCTTTCCAATTTGTATATCCAAAACATCTCTCTTGTTTTTAGTATATGTTCTCTATTACCCCCCTCCTTGGTCTCTCAATCTGTTCAATTATTTGGAATCTGAGCTGGCTGATGTTGTGACCCATAGAGAGGAAGTGAGAGGATACAGGAGCCTCTTTGTTCTTACATCTAATATTGGACTTATGTTCTGTTATCCTCTCCCTTACCTCTCTACAGGTCTCGCCCAAATAGATCAGACCACATGGACACTTGATCAAATAAATACAGTAACATGACCTGCAAGTAAGATATTTATTAATTTTGTATTTTCTACCATTTGTGGGGTGAGAGAAATATTCGCCTTTAATCATTGAACTGCAGTTACTGCAGTTCAAACAGGGATAACATCCATCCCTCCTAGGGCCTATAGTCTTCTGTATGTTCAATCTGTTGCTGCCTATATCTGAATGTACAAGGCTATCTTTGATACTTCTATTTCTTCTGTATGCTGTCATAAAATTTTCTTTAAACTCATTCACTTGAGGGTTACAGTCCCTTAGGATGTGCCAATGCTTTCTTAAAATACCATTGATCTTCTGACTAAATTCATTGAACTGTGTTACAAACACTAGACGATCTGTTTCTTTACTTTTGTACCTTTTAGGTAATTCTTTATTATTAACTACATCTAGTTGTTCCTTAATTAGTGATATTGGATACCCTCTATTGATAAATTTGTCAGCCATCTCCTCCAACCTTTGCTTGCATCTATTCTCATGGCGTCTCGCCAGAACGCCAAGCTTCCTTGTTACGGATCCAGGTCCAGGGACCCCAAGGCAATGCTGATAGATGCTCTAGCATCACCTTGGTCCTTCAACCTGGCTTATGTGTTTCCACCGTTTCCTCTGCTCCCTCGTCTGATTGCCGAAGTCAAGCAGGAGAGAGCATCAGTGATCTTGATAGCGCCTGCGTGGCCACGCAGGACTTGGTATGCAGATCTGGTGGACATGTCATCCTTTCCACCATGGACTCTGCCGCTGAGACAGGACCTTCTAATTCAAGGTCCTTTCAACCATCCAAATCTAATTTCTCTGAGGTTGACTGCCTGGAGATTGAACGCTTGATTTTATCAAAGCGTGGTTTCTCTGAGTCAGTCATTGATACCTTGATTCAGGCACGGAAGCCTGTCACCAGGAAAATCTATCATAAAATATGGCGTAAATATCTTTATTGGTGTGAATCTAAGGCTACTCGTGGAGTAAGATCAGGATTCCCAGGATATTATCTTTTCTCCAAGAAGGATTGGAGAAAGGATTGTTAGCTAGTTCCTTAAAGGGACAGATTTCTGCGTTATCTATTCTTTTGCACAAGCTTCTGGCGGATGCCCCAGACGTTCAGGCATTTTGTCAGGCTTTAGTTAGAATCAAGCCTGTGTTTAAACCTGTTGCTCCACCTTGGAGCTTAAATTTGGTTCTTAAAGTTCTTCAGGGGGTTCCGTTTGAACCTCTTCATTCCATAGATATCAAACTTTTATCTTTTCTTTTTTTGGTAGCTATTTCCTCAGCTCGTAGAGTTTCCGAGTTATCTGCCTTACAATGTGATTCTCCTTATCTGATCTTCCTAGCAGATAAGGTAGTTCTGCGTACCAAACCTGGGTTTTTACCTAAGGTGGTATCTAATAAGAATATCAATCAAGAGATTGTTGTTCCGTCTTTGTGTCCTAATCCTTCTTCAAAGAAGGAGCATCTATTACACAATCTGTACGTGGTTCGTGCTTTAAAGTTTTACTTACAAGCTACTAAAGATTTTCGTCAAACATCTGCTTTGTTTGTTGTCTACTTTGGACAGAGGAGAGGTCAAAAGGCTTCGGCAACCTCTCTTTCTTTTGGCTAAGAAGCATAATCCGCTTAGCCTATGAGACTGCTGGCCAGCAGCCTCCAGAAAGGATTACAGCTCATTCTACTAGAGCTGTGGCTTCCACATGGGCCTTGAAAATGAGGCTTCTGTTGAACAGATTTGCAAGGCGGCGACTTGGTCTTCGCTTCACACCTTTTCAAAATTCTACAAATTTGATACTTTTGCTTCTTCGGAGGCTATTTTTGGGAGAAAGGTTTTACAGGCAGTGGTACCTGCCTGGTCCCTCCCTTCATCCGTGTACTTTAGCTTTGGTATTGGTATCCCACAAGTAATGGATGATCCGTGGACGGGATACACCTTACAAGAGAAAACATAATTTATGCTTACCTGATAAATTTATTTCTCTTGTGGTGTATCCAGTCCACGGCCCACCCTGTCATTTTAAGGCAGGTATTTTTTAATTTTAAACTACAGTCACCACTGCACCCTATGGTTTCTCCTTTCTCTGCTTGTTTTCGGTCGAATGACTGGATATGGTAGTGAGGGGAGGAGCTATATAGACAGCTCTGCAGTGGGTGTCCTCTTGCAACTTCCTGTTGGGAATGAGAATATCCCACAAGTAATGGATGATCCGTGGACTGGATACACCACAAGAGAAATACATTTATCAGGTAAGCATAAATTATGTTTTTATCACCAATTTTGCTTTGTTCTCTTGGTATTCTTAGTTGAAAGCTAAATTTAGGAGGTTCATATGCTAATTTCAAAGCCCTTTAAGGCCGCCTCTTAGCTCAGGGCATTTTGACAATTTTTCACCACTAGAGGGTGTTAGTTTGTGTTTCATATAGATAACACTGTACTCACGCACGTGGAGTTCCTAGGAGCCCGCACTGATTGGCTAAAATGCATGTCTGTCAAAAGAACTTAAATAAGGGGGCAGTTTGCAGAGGCTTAAATAAAAGGTAATCACAGAGGTAAAATGCGTATTATTATAACTGGGGAATGGGTAATAAAGGGATTATCTATCTTTTAAATAATAAATATTCTGGTGTAGACTGTCCATTTTAATAATAGCTAATATTGATAGCAGAGGTAGAAGGGACCGAGCCACAACAAGAATTTAAGAACACTACTTCACTTGGTTAAAATGGGTGGTTGATCACAGATGGATGAATTAAAGAGACATGAAACCAATTTTTGTTTCTTTCATAATTTGAGTGTGCAGTTTTAAACAACTCTCCAATTTACTTCTGTTCTCAAATTTTCTTCATTCTTTTGGTATCCTGAGGGAGCAGCAATGCACTACTGGTTGCTAACTAAACACATTGTGTGAGCCAGTGACAAGAAGAATACATGTGTGCAGCCACCAATCGGCAGCTAGCTCCCAGTAGTGCATTGCTAGTACTGAGCCTACCTTTTCAACAAAAGATTCAGAGAAAAGAAAACATTTGATAATAGCAGTAAATTTGAAAGTTGTTTAAAATGATATGCTCTATCGGAATCACAAAGGTGTTCATTTTGATTTAAATTGATAATAAACCTAAAATTTTTATTTTATGATTCAGATTAGATTCCGATAGAGCATGGAATTTTAAGCAACTTTCTAATTTACTCCTATTATTAAATTTTCTTCATCCTCTTGCTATCTTTATTTAAAAAGCAGGAATATAAAGCTTAGGAGCCAGCTCATTTTAGGTGCAGCACCCTGGATAGCGCTTGCTTATTGGTGGCTACATTTAGCCACCAATAAGCAAGCAAAACCCATGTTCTGAACCGAAAATGGGCTAGTTTCTGAGCTTTACATTCCTGCTCTTAAATAAAGATAGCAAGAGGACGAAGCAAAATACATAATAGGAGTAAATTAGAAAGTTGCTTAAAATTCCATGCTCTATCGGAATCATTAAAGAAACAAATTGGTTTTAGTGTCCCTTTAACTGTCTCCTTAATTCACCAGTGACATGTTATTTGGATTTGCAGTTAGACATTTGCTGTAAACAAAATGTTAACACTTAACATCTGTAACATGTTTTTCTTTGCATGTCTTGTCCTGCAGTGGACGTACCAAGCCATGGTCCATGAGTTACTGGGGATAAACAACAATCGTATTGACCTGTCCCGGGTACCTGGTATCAGTAAAGATCTGAAGGAAGTCGTGTTGTCTGCTGAAAACGACGAGTTCTACGCCAATGTAAGTGCCCTGTTCTGTGCCAGTGTAAGTGCCCTGTTCTGCGCCAGTGTAAGTGTTCTATGCAGTGTAATTGCCCTGTTCTGCGCCAGTGTAAGTGCCCTGTTCTGCGCCAGTGTAAGTGCCCTGTTCTGCGCCAGTGTAAGTGCTCTGTTCTGCGCCAGTGAAAGTGCTCTGTTCTGCGCCAATGTATGTGCTCTGCGTAGCTATGAGAAGAGTTGTAGCATAAATCATAATTTCTTTTTTATTGCAAGATTTAGTAGAATTGGAATATAAATAAAGGCCACTTCTATTGTTTTTGTTTGTCAAATGTGGCTTCAATACTCATTGTTTTTTATGTTCCAAATAACTTGTATTTATGATTAGCCTCCTTACTTAGGTTGAAATATTTTTTATTGGTACGTATCACAACATATCAATCATGACAATAGCATTTTAGAGTTTAACAATGGTCAATCTATGCTTTACGGTGTAAACATCCTTTATTTTTGTATAACTATCCCCTCCCCTCCCCCCCTCCCCTCTAACTTTAACAACAAACCAAATGTTTAACAAAATTAAAACATTAATTCTTCCCGTTGAGCAGTCAATAATGTCTCTTACTTTATTATCTACATTTTTCCTTTTTGATTTCGGTATTTGTTACCACTGGTTATTCTCTCACACTAACTGTTTTTCTGATGGATGAGGAGTATTACGGCCCTAAGCTTTTATTCCCTTAAGCATTCTGTGTTCCCTCCTGACCCAGATCAGTGATCCTACGAGCTCCGTGTTTATTCATTATCCAATGTACCCAAATATTCTGAAAGTGCCCCATCTTGCTCTGTATCCATGCTGCTGACTCAGACATTGCATAAATGCCTTCTATTTTATCTATTACTTCTGACCATCCAGGCGCTCCTACCTTCCAGTACCTGGCTATACAGAGTCTTGTGGCTGTACATAAAATGTTGATCAGTGTATTAACCGCCGAATTTAACGATTCCTGTGGAACATGTAGTAAAGCCTGTGATGCTGTTAGCTTAAATGTATCTCCTAACATTTTTATGAGGAGGTTTTCAAGTTTATGCCATGTAGGTTTTATTTTTGGACAATCCCACCACATATGGATATAGGATCCAATCTCTGAACATCCCCTGTAACATGATCTGCTATCCTGAGGAGTGTAATGTGACGATTTCAAAGGTGTGAGATACCATCGATATGAAGTCTTAAGTGCGTTCTCTATGAGGTCTGCTCCTATTAATCCCTTACTGATACTAGCATAAATATTCCGCCATTCCTCTTTCTCGTACCGAGCTTCTAAGTCTATTTCCCAGTTCTCATGTAACTTCGGTTTTGTTTTGTTTTTGGCTTCCTGCAGCGCTAAATCTAGCCGCGATATTACTTTTTTTCCCCTATCTGATGATTTTGTAAGCTGTTCTAGGGTAGTGAGTGTAGCGGGTATATGGCCTTGCCTATATTTATTGATTGCACTGGATACCTGGAGATATAAAAACCATGGTAAAGTGACTGGGTGTATTTTTTCTTTTATCTGTGTATATGTCATCACTTTTCCTTTATCTAAGACGTCCGCTACTCTGTAGAGTCCCTTATTCTCCCATTTGGCTACTTGTCTTTGAAAATCTATGTGTATCAGTGCTCTAAGTGGTATTGTCGTGGATTGCTGTGGAATGAGTTTCAGTGTTTTAGTCAATTGATGCCATAGCTGCTTAGTTTCCTCTGTGATCTTCAGTTTTTGCTGTGACTTCTGTGTTTGCGTATTGAGGTTCCATATAATGTCTATTGGGTTACTATAGCCTCCTATGTCTGCTTCGATGCCAGGCCATGTAAGACCTCTGCAGCCCTTAACTATTAATGTAGTCTGTGCTAATCTGGCTGCCTGATAATAGTCCACCAAATTGGGCACACCTATGCCTCCTAAGTGTTTATGCTGTTTGAGTATGTGTGCAGCAATTCTGGCCGCTTTATTGCCTCTTATAAATCTAATTATTTCTGACTGCAAATCTTCCAGATCCTTTTGCGGGACTTTGATAGGTAGAGCTCTAAACAGATATAGTAATCTAGGAAGCACATTCATCTTTACTGCCACTAGTCTACCGTACCATGAAAAACTGCCCTTCCGCCACTTTCTTATATCGTTTCTTATAGTTTTAAAGAGAGGAGGATAATTTGCTTTGTATAAGGTTTCCGGTGAGGATGTAATTTGTACCCCCAGGTATTTAATTGCGTTTTTAGCCCATTTAAAGTCGAAATTGGCTTCTATTAATTTTTGTGTATGTGTCGGTATTGACAATGGGAGAGCCTCACATTTGTCTGAGTTAATTTTGAACCCCGAGACCCTGGAGAATTCATCTATTAATTGATACAGATTAGGGAGGGACCTCAAAGGTTTTGTGAGCGTAAGTAAAATATCGTCCGCAAATAAAGTTAATTTGTGTTCCCCCTTTTCTAGTTGGATTCCCTTAATATCTGTGTTGGTCCTAATGCAAGCTGCTAAAGGCTCCACGCAAAGGGCAAACAAAAGGGGTGACAACGGACATCCCTGTCGTGTGCCATTTAATATATTAATGGGCCTTGATTGATACCCTGCTGCTCTTATCGTGGCTGTAGGTGCTGAATATAGACTCTTTATTGCCTTAATGAATTTGTCTCCGAATCCCACATGTTTTAGAATGTCTAGCATGTATAACCAGTCCACCCTGTCAAACGCCTTCTCCGCGTCCAGTGAAAGGAGCAGAGAAGGCGTTTCCGTTTTCTCCAAATACTCCACCAGGGCTATAGTACGTCGTACATTGTCAGGGGCTTCCCTATCCTTAAGAAACCGACTTGGTCGGGGTGAATCAGTGAGGGGAGATATAGCTTTAGTCTATTCGCTAAGATTTTTGTGAAAATTTTCACATCTTGGTTAATTAACGAAATTGGCCTATAATTTTGGGGTAGTTTAGGGTTTTTTCCTGGTTTCGGGATTACTACTATCTTAGCTCTTAGTAGGTCTGGTGGGATCTGGGCCCCCCCCAAAATATCATTACAAAATTTATGTATATGTGGTAACAGATTTGTTTTGTAAAATTTGTAGTATTCTCCCAAAAACCCGTCTGGTCCGGGCGCTTTGCCATTTTTGAGGTCTTTTATTGCTAGACTTATTTCCTGCATTGTAATCTCTGCCTCCAACGCCTCTACCCCATCTTTATCTAATTTGGGCATATCTGCTTTCTCTAAAAGTTGGGACTTGATAAGTTCTGTTTGGGTGGTATGTTGTGCTGTATGCCCATTATAGAGCGTCTCATAATAATGTGCGAAGCAATCTGTAATTTCTTGTGGGTTTGATGTTACTGTCCCGTCTGTTTTTTGTATTTGTCGGATAGACATAGTTTTTGTCCTTTCCCTCAGCTTGTGGGCTAGATATCTGTCAGGTTTATTTGCGTGTAGAAAATAAAATGTTTTCAGTTTATGTAGTGCTCTAAGGGAATTATCATTTAAGATTTTATTCAGGTCTTTCCTTTTTTGTGTTAATTGTTCTAAAATTGCTTGGGTCTTGGTGGATCTATGTGTTCTCTCTAAGTCCTCAATGTCTCGCTGTAGGGTGTCTACCGTACTTCTAATCTTTTTCAGGTGTTTTGCTTTTTCTTTGATCAACATGCCTCTAATGAATGGCTTATGGGCTGCCCATATAATGCTCGGACTGCTTAGAGAATTAGTGTTTATACTCCAGTACTCTTTAAGGTGTCCGAGAATTGTAGATTGTATGTTTGGCTGTTTTAAGAGCACTGGATCATACGTCCATGATCTCTGTCTGTTTACATTTATTATGCCGTCTAGTTGTATTTGTATAATAGAATGGTCAGACCATACTGAGGCGTGAATTTTAGAAAATGTTAGGTTGGGTAGCAGAATTTGGCTAATGTAAATATAGTCCAGTTTAGTGTATAATTTGTGTGCAGGTGAGTAATATGTATGGTCCGAGGTCTGGCCATATAGTGTTGTCCATGTATCCAAAATATTGTGGCTCTCTAGTGTGTCTCTAATGGATTTAGAGATAGAGTTTAGTCTTAACTGTTTGCTAGAAATTTTGGATGAAGTGTCCTTCCTAGTTGTACTTAAGTTTATATTAAAGTCACCTGCTAAAATAATTTTTGTTTGCGACCATTGGGTCAGGATGTGGGATAGATTTGTAAAAAAGGTATGTTGTTGTTCGTTAGGAGCGTATAAGTTGCACAGTGTGACCTGTGCTCCCTGTAAATTACCCCTTACTATAATATACCTTCCCTCCTTGTCCTTTATGATCTCTTCCTTAGTGAATTGGAGTGAGTTGTGTATGAGGATAGATACCCCCCTTTTTTTGCTATCAGCGGTGGCATGAAAATGTTGCTGAAAATGTTTTGACCAGTGTCTAGGGATTTGTTGTTGGACGAAATGTGTCTCCTGGAGGAATATGATTTTGGCCCCCAAGTTTAAGTATTGTGTGATCGCTGTTTTCCTTTTTGTGTCTGTGTTTAGACCCCGTACATTGTGGGATATGATATGTAACTTAGCTGCCATATGTAGTGTCCCCCCTCCTCATCCCCCTATACCTGAATAGTACGTCCTCCTCATCCTCACTTCTGTTTTTGTTATTCTGATTTTCAGTTTTCTGGAGAGAAAATTTTTCATTATACTGCTCAACGGAACTTGAAATAAACAAAAATAACCCAATTTTAAACATAGTCACAATCATATATACAACATTAATATTTGTCTGGTGTTTTAACTTCCACCCGAACATTTCACTTTAGTTGGATATGTAGTTATGTTAACAAAAACTGCTGGATTGCACCCTATACATATTAAAACATGAGTGCTCTAGAAACTAAGCGAACTGGCTTATCTAGCCCTGGTTATAAACTGTATAACATTAGATATAGCAGATTTGATTTAATACCTATTCATCTTTTATCTATTGTAATTAACCTAATCAACTGATGTCAAAGAATTTCAAACAATTCACATTGCATAAACTGGATCCTACCCCACATCAGGGGGCTCACACCTGTGTCACCTATTTACCATCATAGGCTTACAGTGAATCGTAAACATTATGCCCCCAGATTATGTACTCTCCTCCCTATTGTAGGAGAAGGTTTAGAAGCACAAAAGTCTACATAAATACCGTCTCATTTTTGTCTCTGGTTAGTCCTTCAAGGTCTTTGTTTTCTTTTGGGAACTTTTGTCCATCTCTCAGTTTGTTGGATTCCTCTCTGTTGTCGAGGGGGTCTTCTGTTGTTATCCTGTTGATTATCTGGATCCTCTGGGCACTCTAGTTTAAGTATCTGACAGATCCCTGGAATATCTTGTTTATCTTTGAGCGTAATTGTTTTCCCTTCATGGTGTATATGGAGGGCAAAGGGGAATCCCCATCTGTATATGATCTGGTTCTTCCGCAATAGCTGTGTTAGAGGACGAAGGGAAGACCTTTTTTGTAGTGTCTTGATACATAAATCCTGATATAGTTGTACAACAGTCCCTTTGAACTTGAAGGTGGGGTTTTTCCTCGCCGCCAGCATGATCTCCTCTTTTTCAGGAAATCTCAGTAGTTTGGTGATCACATCCCTTGGAGGTTCCGTGTCCCTCGGTTTAGCTCTCAGAGCTCTATGAGCTCTGTCCATCTGAAACTTTCCTTCCTCCGAAGATCCTGTGACTGCTTGAAAGAGTTGTAGTAAATAGGAAGTTAGATCTGGTGTTGTTATGGATTCCGGAATACCCTTTAGTCGAATATTACATCTTCTATTCCTATTTTCTAGGTCTTCTAATTTTTCATTAACTTCTGCTAGTTCTTGTTTTTGTTCAGAAATTTGTTGCAAGACTGCTGTTATCTCTTCCTCCATGGTCTCCTCCTTCTCCTCCAGGGACTCAACCCTTGTGCCCAGACTAGTGATATCGTTCTTAATCTCAGCTAAACTGTTTGTTACAGTAGTCTGAAGTGTGTCCATTTTCTCCCACATCTTATCAAAAATTGAAGTGATGTCCTGTTTAGAGACTAGATTGGTAATGTCAGCTTTAGTGACTGGGGCATGGGATTCCTCAGCTATTATTGATTCCCCATCAGACTCCATTTCCTCTTCTGGTAGTATGTCTCCTTTATCTTTGGTTTTATCTCCTTTAGAGAGTTTAAAGAAATCCTGCACAGCTACTGTTTTGAGTGGAGTTGCTGGTTTATTTTGTCTTCTGGCTGCCATGCTGTGTTTTGCAAAGTTATGCCAATGAGATTGTATTTTGTCTTTTCCCTTTCCCCTTATCTGCTTAGAAAAATAAGGCAAGAGAGGTAGAGAATGCTGTTAAAGCTTTATAGTATATATATAGTCCCTTTTTCTTAATGTTTGTAATCACTTCTTCTTTCAGTAGCACATAATAGGGTTTTCTTCTGTTATGTGTGATCAGTCCACGGGTCATCATTACTTCTGGGATATAACTCCTCCCCAACAGGAAATGCAAGAGGATTCACCCAGCAGAGCTGCATATAGCTCCTCCCCTCTACGTCAGTCCCAGTCATTCTCTTGCACCCAACGACTAGATAGGATGTGTGAGAGGACTATGGTGATTATACTTAGTTTTTATGACTTCAATCAAAAGTTTGTTATTTTACAATAGCACCGGAGCGTGTTATTACTTCTCTGGCAGAGTTTGAGGAAGAATCTACCAGAGTTTTTTACTATGATTTTAACCGGAGTAGTTAAGATCATATTGCTGTTCTCGGCCATCTGAGGGAGGTAAAAGCTTCAGATCAGGGGACAGCGGGCAGATGAATCTGCATTGAGGTATGTAGCAGTTTTTATTTTCTGAATGGAATTGATGAGAAAATCCTGCCATACCGTTATAATGACATGTATGTATACACTTCAGTATTCTGGGGATGGTATTTCACCGGAACTACTCTGTTAAAAGTCACTAATCCTTTTAATAAGTATTTATCATGTTAAACGTTTTTGCTGGAATGTAGAATCGTTTACATTTCTGAGGTACTGAGTGAATAAATATTTGGGCATTATTTTCCACTTGGCAGTTGTTTGGTTTTAATTGTGACAGTTTCGTTTCTCTTCACTGCTGTGTGTGAGGGGGAGGGGCCGTTTTTGGCGCTCTTTGCTACGCATCAAAAAATTCCAGTCAGTTACTCTTATATTTCCTGCATGATCCGGTTCATCTCTGACAGATCTCAGGGGTCTTCAAACTTCTTTGGAGGGAGGTAGATTCTCTCAGCAGAGCTGTGAGAATTTTATATTGACTGTGAATAAAAACGTTGCTCTGTAATTTTTATGTCAAATTTAATTATTGTTATTTTTCTAATGGGAACAAACCTTTGCTAAAAGTTGTGTTGTTTTAAAGTTTGATGCTATAACTGTTTTTCAGTTCATTATTTCAACTGTCATTTAATCGTTTAGTACCTCTTTGAGGCACAGTACGTTTTTGCTAAAAAAGATTATAACCAAGTTGCAAGTTTATTGCTAGTGTGTTAAACATGTCTGACTCAGAGGAAGATATCTGTGTCATTTGTTCCAATGCCAAGGTGGAGCCCAATAGAAATTTATGTACTAACTGTATTGATGCTACTTTAAATAAAAGTCAATCTGTACAATTTGAACAAATTTCACCAAACAGCGAGGGGAGAGTTATGCCGACTAACTCGCCTCACGCGGCAGTACCTGCATCTCCCGCCCGGGAGGTGCGTGATATTATGGCGCCTAGTACATCTGGGCGGCCATTACAGATAACATTACAAGATATGGCTACTGTTATGACTGAAGTTTTGTCTAAATTACCAGAACTAAGAGGCAAGCGTGATCACTCTGGGGTGAGAACAGAGTGCGCTGACAATACTAGGGCCATGTCTGATACTGCGTCACAGCTTGCAGAGCATGAGGACGGAGAGCTTCATTCTGTAGGTGACGGTTCTGATCCAAACAGATTGGATTCAGATATTTCAAATTTTAAATTTAAATTGGAGAACCTCCGTGTATTACTAGGGGAGGTCTTAGCAGCTCTCAATGATTGTAACACCGTTGCAATACCAGAGAAACTGTGTAGGTTGGATAAATACTTTGCGGTACCGGCGAGTACTGACGTTTTTCCTATACCTAAGAGACTAACTGAAATTGTTACTAAGGAGTGGGATAGACCCGGTGTGCCGTTCTCACCCCCTCCAATATTTAGAAAGATGTTTCCAATAGACACCACCACTCGGGACTTATGGCAAACGGTCCCTAAGGTGGAGGGAGCAGTTTCTACTTTAGCTAAGCGTACCACTATCCCGGTGGAGGATAGCTGTGCTTTTTCAGATCCAATGGATAAAAAATTAGAGGGTTACCTTAAGAAAATGTTTGTTCAACAAGGTTTTATATTGCAACCCCTTGCATGTATCGCGCCGATTACGGCTGCGGCAGCATTTTGGATTGAGTCTCTGGAAGAGAACCTTAGTTCATCTACGCTAGACGACATTACGGACAGGCTTAGAGTCCTTAAACTAGCTAATTCATTCATTTCGGAGGCCGTAGTACATTTAACCAAACTTACGGCTAAGAACTCAGGATTCGCCATACAGGCACGTAGGGCGCTGTGGCTAAAATCCTGGTCAGCTGATGTTACTTCTAAGTCCAAATTACTTAATATACCTTTCAAGGGGCAGTCTTTATTTGGGCCCGGTTTGAAAGAAATTATCGCTGACATTACAGGAGGTAAGGGCCACGCCCTACCTCAAGACAAAGCCAAAGCTAAGGCTAGACAGTCTAATTTTCGTCCCTTTCGGAATTTCAAAACAGGAGCAGCATCAACCTCCACTGCACCAAAACAGGAGGGAGCTGTTGCTCGTTACAGGCAAGGCTGGAAGCCTAACCAGTCCTGGAACAAGAGCAAGCAGGCCAGGAAACCTGCTGCTGCCCCAAAGACAGCATGAACCGAGAGCCCCCGATCCGGGACCGGATCTAGTGGGGGGCAGACTTTCTCTCTTCGCCCAGGCCTGGGCAAGAGATGTTCAGGATCCCTGGGCGCTAGATCATATCTCAGGGATACCTTCTAGACTTCAAATTATCTCCCCCAAGAGGGAGATTTCATCTGTCAAGGTTGTCAACAAACCAGATAAAGAAAGAAGCGTTTCTACGCTGTGTACAAGATCTGTTATTAATGGGAGTGATCCATCCGGTTCCGCGGTCGGAACAAGGACAAGGGTTCTACTCAAACCTGTTTGTGGTTCCCAAAAAAGAGGGAACTTTCAGGCCAATCTTAGATTTAAAGATTCTAAACAAATTCCTAAGAGTTCCATCGTTCAAAATGGAAACTATTCGGACAATCTTACCCATGATCCAAAAGGGTCAGTACATGACCACAGTGGATTTAAAAGATGCTTACCTTCACATACCGATTCACAAAGATCATCACCGGTATCTAAGGTTTGCCTTCTTAGACAGGCACTACCAGTTTGTAGCTCTTCCATTCGGATTGGCTACGGCTCCAAGAATCTTCACAAAGGTTCTGGGTGCCCTTCTGGCGGTACTAAGACCGCGAGGGATTTCGGTAGCTCCGTACCTAGACGACATTCTAATACAAGCTTCAAGCTTTCAAACTGCCAAGTCTCATACAGAGTTAGTTCTGGCATTTCTAAGGTCGCATGGATGGAAAGTGAACGAAAAGAAGAGTTCTCTTTTTCCTCTCACAAGAGTTCCATTCTTGGGGACTCTTATAGATTCTGTAGAAATGAAGATTTACCTGACAGAAGACAGGTTAACAAAGCTTCAAAATGCATGCCGTGTCCTTCATTCCATTCAACACCCGTCAGTAGCTCAATGCATGGAGGTGATCGGCTTAATGGTAGCGGCAATGGACATAGTACCTTTTGCACGCCTACACCTCAGACCGCTGCAATTGTGCATGCTAAGTCAGTGGAATGGGGATTACTCAGATTTGTCCCCTACTCTGAATCTGAATCAAGAGACCAGAAATTCTCTTCTATGGTGGCTTTATCGGCCACACCTGTCCAGGGGGATGCCATTCAGCAGGCCAGACTGGACAATTGTAACAACAGACGCCAGCCTACTAGGTTGGGGCGCTGTCTGGAATTCTCTGAAGGCTCAGGGACTATGGAATCAGGAGGAGAGTCTCCTTCCAATAAACATCCTGGAATTGAGAGCAGTTCTCAATGCCCTTCTGGCTTGGCCCCAATTAACAACTCGGGGGTTCATCAGGTTTCAGTCGGACAACATCACGACTGTAGCTTACATCAACCATCAGGGAGGGACAAGAAGCTCCCTAGCAATGATGGAAGTATCAAAGATAATTCGCTGGGCAGAGTCTCACTCTTGCCACCTGTCAGCAATCCACATCCCGGGAGTGGAGAACTGGGAGGCGGATTTCTTGAGTCGCCAGACTTTTCATCCGGGGGAGTGGGAACTTCATCCGGAGGTCTTTGCCCAAATACTTCGACGTTGGGGCAAACCAGAGATAGATCTCATGGCGTCTCGCCAGAACGCCAAACTTCCTCTCTACGGGTCCAGATCCAGGGATCCGGGAGCGGTTCTGATAGATGCTTTGACAGCACCTTGGAACTTCGGGATGGCTTATGTGTTTCCACCCTTCCCGCTGCTTCCTCGATTGATTGCCAAAATCAAACAGGAGAGAGCATCAGTGATTCTAATAGCGCCTGCATGGCCACGCAGGACTTGGTATGCAGATCTAGTGGACATGTCATCCTGTCCGCCTTGGTCTCTACCTCTAAGACAGGACCTTCTGATACAGGGTCCATTCAAACATCAAAATCTAACTTCTCTGAAGCTGACTGCTTGGAAATTGAACGCTTGATTTTATCAAAACGTGGTTTTTCTGAGTCGGTTATTGATACCCTGATACAGGCTAGGAAGCCTGTTACCAGAAGGATTTACCATAAAATATGGCGTAAATACCTATACTGGTGCGAATCCAAAGGTTACTCCTGGAGTAAGGTTAGGATCGCTAGGATATTGTCCTTTCTACAAGAAGGTTTAGAAAAGGGTTTATCAGCTAGTTCATTAAAGGGACAGATTTCAGCTCTGTCCATCTTGTTACACAGGCGTCTGTCAGAAAATCCAGACGTCCAGGCCTTTTGTCAGGCTTTAGCTAGGATCAAGCCTGTGTTTAAAGCTGTTGCTCCGCCATGGAGTTTAAACTTAGTTCTTAACGTTTTACAGGGTGTTCCGTTTGAACCCCTTCATTCCATTGATATAAAATTGTTATCTTGGAAAGTTCTGTTTTTAATGGCTATTTCCTCGGCTCGAAGAGTCTCTGAGTTATCAGCCTTACATTGTGATTCTCCTTATCTGATTTTTCACTCAGACAAGGTAGTTCTGCGTACTAAACCTAGGTTCTTACCTAAGGTAGTCACTAACAGGAATATCAATCAAGAGATTGTTGTTCCATCCTTGTGTCCAAATCCTTCTTCAAAGAAGGAACGTCTTCTACACAATCTGGATGTAGTTCGTGCCCTCAAGTTCTACTTGCAGGCAACTAAAGATTTTCGCCAAACTTCTTCCCTGTTTGTCGTTTATTCTGGACAGAGGAGAGGTCAAAAAGCTTCTGCTACCTCTCTCTCTTTTTGGCTTCGTAGCATAATACGTTTAGCCTATGAGACTGCTGGACAGCAGCCTCCTGAAAGAATTACAGCTCACTCCACTAGAGCTGTGGCTTCCACTTGGGCCTTTAAGAATGAGGCCTCTGTTGAACAGATTTGCAAGGCTGCAACTTGGTCTTCGCTTCATACTTTTTCCAAATTTTACAAATTTGACACTTTTGCTTCTTCGGAGGCTATTTTTGGGAGAAAGGTTCTTCAGGCAGTGGTTCCTTCTGTATAATGAGCCTGCCTATCCCTCCCGTCATCCGTGTACTTTTGCTTTGGTATTGGTATCCCAGAAGTAATGATGACCCGTGGACTGATCACACATAACAGAAGAAAACATAATTTATGCTTACCTGATAAATTCCTTTCTTCTGTTGTGTGATCAGTCCACGGCCCGCCCTGTTTTAAGGCAGGTAAATATCTTTTAAATTATACTCCAGTCACCACTTCACCCTTGGTTACTCCTTTCTCGTTGATTCTTGGTCGAATGACTGGGACTGACGTAGAGGGGAGGAGCTATATGCAGCTCTGCTGGGTGAATCCTCTTGCATTTCCTGTTGGGGAGGAGTTATATCCCAGAAGTAATGATGACCCGTGGACTGATCACACAACAGAAGAAAGGAATTTATCAGGTAAGCATAAATTATGTTTTTATTGCTTTTTGTGTTTTGTTGTCTAAAAAAAAAAAAGAGAAAAAAGGAGCACCCTTCGTTATATTATATAAGATATGGAACCTGTGGGCTACATTAAATGCCTTGTGAACGTTAATATGCCTTCATTCTGCTGTGTTTTCTCCTTATTTCCCTTCATTGGGGCATTCTTTCTTCTCCAGTAAATCTCTCAATAAACATCTATATATATATATAGCCCAGAGTATTTTGATAGTATCCTTTTGCTTGCTGGCCCCTTTTCTAGAAGTAGCTTCCCACGTGGCGTTTCAGCCTATATACTTTTCCCCAGTGTCTCTGTGCCTTTCGCCCTATATCATGGCGTAATTTCAGATATGGTGTAGCTTACCGGAGCTCTAGCCATATGTCCTCCGTCTGTGAGATCTCTAATCTTGACTGTGGAGTGGCTTCTTTTCGCTTAATTAGTTCTAGGCCGCCCTCTCATTGCGCCATTGCGTTGCTTCTCCTCCGCTTCTTTTGCAGCCTGTCAGTGTCGGGCAGCGATTAGGAAATGCTTACGATGCCACTTAGTGCCGTTCTCTGTGCATTTTCTGTAGCAAGCACTCAGGTTTTGCTATAACTACATCCGGAGCTACTCCTTCATGCGTCTACCATTATGGCTGGCCCGGGGTAGGCCGCATCCATGGACTTTCCTAGTTTCGGCCTGGTCCTGGGAACCGGACCGCTCGAAAATTGCTCCAAAACGTCCAAAATTTGTCCTGCTGCTTCCCAAAAGTGTTTAGGAGCTGACAGGTCTTGATGATTAGGTCTTTTGGTGCCAAAACCAACTTAAAAAGTGCTTATTTTTATGCTTTTTGCACAGAGCTTAAGCTGAAAGCTTCCTCTCAGCTTGCTGGCTAGCTCCGCCCCCCTAGCCTCCTTACTTAAAGGTACACTGAACCCAATTTTTTTCTTTCGTGATTCAGATAGAGCATGCAATTTTAAGCAACTTTCTAATTTACTCCTATTATCAAAATGTCTTCATTCTCTTGGTATCTTTATTTGAAAAACAAGAATGTAAGTTTAGATGCTGGCCCATTTTTGGTGAACAACCTGGGCTGTTCTTGCTGATTGGTGGATAAATTCACCCACCAATAAACAAGTGCTGTCCAGGGTTCTGAATCAAAAATTGGCTGACTCCTTAGATAGCAAGAGAACGAAGAAAAAAGTAAAAGTTGCTTAAAATTGCATGGTCTATCTGAATCACGAAAATGAAAATGTGGGTTCAGCGTCCCTTTAAAGTGACGTTCCAGCCAAAATTGGAATCCACTTGGATACATTTCAGTTTTGAATAGAAGCATTTTTGTAATATACATGCATTAGCAAAAAATACTTCTAGTAAAAGTTATAGCTGTTTCAAAAGTGTATTAAGTATACTCCGTGCACCAGCAATTTGAACACAGCACTTGCTCAGAGAACCTTAGGTGCTTGTACCATCTGGTAATGACTCAATTTGTTAATTGCTGACATGATAAAAGCCCCACTCATTCTCTGAGCAACTGCAGTATTTAAAATGCTGGTGCACTGAGAATATCTAGCTGTGCTTCACATGCACGTGCAGAGGAAAATGCTAACACTAAAACACTGATAACTTTTACTAGAAGCATTTTTAACCAATACAAGCAGATTGCAAATATGTTTCTATTCAAAGATGCAATCTATGTGCATTTAAATTTTTAATCTTAGAGACTAATACTTATAATCACTGAGTCTCCAAAAGGAGGGCCTAACATTTGCAGTGAGCTCATTTCATCATTTTAATAAAGGTTTTCGGGAAGATAATAGATATAAACGATGGATAAATAGATTTTTTTTTCTCCTCTCAGAACATGTATCTGAACTTTGGGGAGATTGGAACCAACATCAAAAACCTGATGGAAGATTTCCAGAAGAAGAAGCCCAAAGAACAGCAGAAGCTGGAGTCCATCTCAGACATGAAGGTATCGCATACTACAGACCGTGCACGAGTGCGCTTCAGTTTTGGAATTCAAGCATTTTTGCATTACCCTTGTATTCGCAAAAACGCTTTCGCTGTTTTAGTGACAGTTTGTACATTGCACGACCACTTGAAACATATCTAGATATGGTCTGCGCACCAGAATTTTACTCTGAGTCACTGCTGCCATATCTCACCTGTATTAAAGGGACATTAAACACTAAATACATTTCATGCACCAGGTGCCGCCATTTTGGAACCTATGCGTTACTGCAGGTATCTGAAGGAGAGTGCAAACACGTCAGCACTGGAATGCAGTGAAAGCTAGACTTTAACATGACTAGAGGAAGATAGAGAATAACCTCAATACTATGCTCATAAAATGTTTTTAGTGTTTAATGTCCCTTTAACTTGTCTTAGATAACCAGCAGTGTTCATTTTGACAAGTTAAAGGGACATTTTAAAGTTGTTGTTTTTTTTTTATGTCCATTTAATATGAAAAGAATTTAGAATGTTACTGCAAATTGACATTATTCAAAATAGTAATAGACACCACCAAGAGATAAAAAAATGTGGTTACCACAAGGGGCGTAATAAAAATCCTAAAGTACCTAAATGATTATTGCTCCTGCAAAATTTGGTAGGTACCATGTGGCTGATGTGAGTTATGTCTAGCACACGTACACTGGATCGTTTCTGACCTTTCCCTTAGGGGAGTAGTGAACTAAATACTTTTACACTTTGGTCCTTATGTTTAAGTAATGTATTCACTTTCAATTTGTGATTTTTTTTTTTGATTTTTTTTTTAGCAAAGATTTTTTTATTTAAAGGGATACTAACCCCACATTTTTTCTTTCATGATACAGCATACCATTTTAAGCAACTTTCTAATTTACTCCTATTATCATTTTTTCTTTGTTCTCATGTTATCTTGATTTGAAAAAGCAGTAATAAAAGGTTAGGAGCCGGCCCATTTTTAGTTCAGGACCTGGGTAGCGCTTGCTGATTGGTTTGATACATTTAGCTACAAATCAGCAAGTGCTACCCAGGTGCTGAACAAAAAATGGTCCGGCTCTAAAGCTTACAGTACTGCTTTTTCAAATCAAGATAGCATGAGAACAAAGAAAAATTGATAATAGGAGTAAATTAGAAAGGTGATTAAAATATCATGCTTTGTCTGAATCATGAAATAAAAAAAATTGGGTTTAGTATCCCTTTAATTCATAAAGTAATTTCTGTGTTGTAAGTTTTATTATCTTTGTGATCTAAGCAGAGACAAAAAGTTATACAATAAAGTTATGGTCTTTGATCACTTTGTTACCAGGCTTTTGTGGAGAATTATCCCCAGTTTAAGAAGATGTCTGGCACAGTGTCCAAGCATGTCACCGTGGTAGGAGAGCTGTCCCGCCTGGTCAGTGAGAGGCATCTAATGGAGGTATCGGAGGTGGAGCAGGAGCTGGCTTGCCAGAACGACCACTCCAGTGCATTACAGGTGACATTATTCTGCTGTTTTCTTTATTTGTGTGTACAGTTTTCTACTCTCATATATCATCAGCTGGGATATTGTCCAATATTCCTCAAATAGTCGCCCACTATTTCTATCCGAAATTCCATGATTCAGATAGAGTATGCAGTTTTTATAGGAGTTTTCCTATTTACGTGTATTATCAAATTTGCTTCAATTTCTTGGTATCTTTTGTTGAAGGTGCAGTAATGCACTACTGGGAGCTAGCTGAAGGAATACATGTGCAGCCACCTATCAGCAGTTAGCTTAATTTACGGCATTGCTGCTCCTGAGCCTACCTAGATATGCTTTTTAAGAAAAGATGTCACAAGAATGAAGCAAATTAGATACTAGAACTACATTGAAAGTTGTTTAAAATGCTATGCTCTCTCTGAATTGCCTTTTATAAAGTGACACACTATGCTCTACAAATGTGCATCTAATTTAATAGACTTGACCAAAAGTAAAGAAATGCCCTGCTCTTAAAGGGACATGCAACCCAAAATATTTATTTCATGATTTAGGTAGAATATACAATTTGAAACAACTTTTAAGTTTACTTCTGTTATCAAATTTCCTTCTTTCTCTTGGTATCATTTGTTGAAGGAGCAGCAATGCACTACTGGTTTCTAACTAAGCACATAAGATATATATATATATATATATATATATATATATATATATATATATATATATATATACACACCTAAACCATTTAGCAAAGAATAACAAGAGATGGAAGCAAATTAAATAAAAATGAATTGGAAAGTTGTTTAAAATTGTATGCTCTGTCTAAATCATGAATGTCTAATTATGGCTTTACTGTCCCTTTAAGCATAGTCTTGTGTATATACGTGTGTGTGTAATATTATTATAGTTGTGTAAGATATTACTTATTTAGGGGACAAGAAGAAATAAGGAAAAGTTTTCTCTTATGTAATGCTGTCCTCTAGTGGACATAGTTGGAAACACAATACTTAGACAATTATAGAGACCTGATACCTGGGCATCTCTATGTAAAATGGAAGATCTATTACCTCAAAATTTCGATAGTAGCTAGATCCCATTGTAAAGGGATTTTAAAGGGGCAGTAAACCTAGAAAAACAATTGTTATATAATTCTGCACATAGTGTTAGAAGATAGTGGAGTAGTCTCTTATGGAGGGTAGTACTCTTCGAGATGGGACTAGAGTTTTAAGTAGTCCTGTCAGCCTCTTAGCGTAGATTCTGGTAAGATCGTTTCATATTTTATTCATGTATGATAACGCAAGAAGACAGGGTCAGTGTGACTCCTTTTATCTGTATAGAATCAAGGGCTAATATCTCCTTAGCGGTATAATTGAACAGGGGGGAATAATCTTATATGTTTATTTGATTTTATGCTGCTTTTATGTGTGAGATGTTAGGCTCATAAGCTGTTATGGAATATACAGGTTTCACTTTCACTTTGAGAGCCATGCAGCTTACAAGCTTGGCGTGCTTTCTCATAGCAGGGACGGTCCTGCATTGTGCACCATGTGATTCATTCCCTTTTTCCTGATTGGGTGTCTATCAGAGAGGAGTCATAAAGCTCTGTACTGTCTGGGTCATAGCAGGTGGTGAGTGCCCCAGCCATTGGGGTATAAGGGTGCAGTTTTTTTTAATAATTCACTAGCGATGGAGGATTCTGTTACTTTAGAAGGCACTCCCTCTATTCATAATGAGTAATTCCTGTTTATATTGTGAGGAGACCTTAGATCTGCCCTCTCAATTATGTTCCATATGCCTTGATAATGTGATAATATCAAACATGTTTGATACCACAGAGCCGTCCACCTCTGAGGACTTGTGGTCCAGTGAGGTGCGTACCCTACATTCTTATATCTCTACACATGCAGTTTTCTCGTAACATCGCTGATCCTCTCTCTGGAGGGGGCCTTTTTTCACCAGACGTTACTGCGCAGTTCAGACGGCGGTGTCTGCGGCCTTTAATGCTTTACCTCACCCTGCTAAGCGCAAGCGAAAGGTTACATATTGCACTCCTTCCTAGAGTACATCAGATAATTTATTGGATTTAACTGAGGGTTATCCGAGGATGAAGTTCTTTCTGAGACTTCAGAGTATGAACATTCTGGGTCGGAGTCTGCTGCCTCTAAACCTCGGGCTGCGGAGGAACCAGACTTTAGTTTAGGAATTTGCGCTGTCTTCTAAAAGGACGTTTTTAGCGAATTCAGAGGTTCCAGAGGCCAAATTGCCTGATGAACCTTTAATTCCTAAATTGGATAGAGTTTTAGGATAGGGTGGTACCTTATCCTTCTCTGCTCCTATTAGATGGCGAACATTATTAAGAATGAATGGGACAGGATTGGATTCCTTTTTCCCCTCATCTCCCTTTAACAAATTGTCACCCGGTCCTGGACTCTCAATGGAGTTGTGAGGTTCCATCCCTAAATGGGATGGCGTTCTCTTCACCCTTGCTAAATGTACTACTATCCCGCTTGAGGATAGTTCTTCGTTTGAAGAGCCCATGGATAAAAGACGGAAACTCTGTTACGAAAGATGTTTCAACATACGGGATATTTGTTTCAACCGACTGCGGCTGTTGCCACGGTTACTGGAGAAACTACCTTCTGGTGTGACTCCTTATAGGATTTGATCGGGGTGGAGGATCCACTCGACATTACTCAGAAAGGATTTACGGCCTTGAGAGTTGTTAATTCTTTTATCTGTGCTGCTATTAGACAGTTTATTCGCTTGAATGCTATGGCTTCAACTTTTTCTGTTCAGGCCCGTTGGGCTCTGGCTTAAGTCATGGTCTAAGGATATGACTTCTAAGTCTAGACTTCTTCCCTCCCTTCAAGGAAATGATTTTGTCTGGTCCAGGCCTGGACTCAATTATCTTCACGGTCACAGGGGGCAAGGGTGCCCTCCTACCTCAAGAGTATATGAACTAATCTAAGGATTTTCCTTCGAATAAAGCCCATGTCAGCAGTCCTCCGCTAAGCCAGAGCAAACCAAGAGCTCTTGGAAGCCGGCTCAGTCCTGGAATAAATCCAAGCAGAGCAAGAAGCCCGCTGAGTCTATGTCGGCATGAATGGGCAGTCCCCGGGTCCTCTTCTGGATCGTGTAGGGGGCAGTATGTCGCTCTTTTCAGTCACTTGGTTCAGGGACGTGCAGGATCCATGGGTCCTGGAGGTCATAGCTCAGGGTTAAAAGATAGGTTTCAAGTCTCAGCCACCCAAGGACAGATTCCTCCTGTCTTCCTGACCAGAAAGGAGGGAAGCCTTTCTGGGGTGTGTACGGGATCTGTCCTTTAGGAGTCCCGGTGCCTATCACAGTGAGAGGTTTGGGATACTATTCAAACCTTTTCGTGGTCCCTAAGAAGAAGGGGACTTTTCATCCGATTACAGACCTAAAGTGCTTAAGCAGGTTTTTAAATGTCCCCTCGTTTAAGATGGAGACAATAAGGTCCATTCTTCCCCTCGTTTGAGAGGGGTAGTTCATGACCACGATAGAGCTGAAGGATGGTCCCTTCTCGTACCAATCCTCAAGGACCACTTCCAGTTCCTAAGGTTTGCATTCCTGGACCAGCACTTCCAGTTTTTAGCCCTTCCGTTTGGTCTAGGTAAAGAAACTTTTCGAAGAGTCGACCATTCGGAATATCTCCTCTGTCTTCTTCGATCCCATGGATGGCAGATAATCTAGATAGAGTTCTCTTGTATCAAGTACCAGGGTAGAATTCTCGGGTAGTATAATAGTCTCCATAGACATGAGAATATTTCTAACAGACCAGAGACTTTGCAAGCTAGCTTCAACATGTCTTGCCCTCCAGATCTCCTTAAGGCCATCTGTGGCTGTCAGGGTTGTTTTCCCTGCTTTGTTTGCCATGTGCTGAATCTGGTCCAGAGTGTGTGATGCTGCTCATTTCCTGCACGCCCTCTTATGGCCAGACTGTTGTACATCATCCGTGTGAAACAGGTTGCAGTCTCAGAATTGTGATGTCATCACTTATTATTTAAAGGGCCTCTGTTCAGTATGCTTTGCCCTTGCGTTGTCTCAGACCTGTTTGTGAGTTCCTGTGTATTACCTGGCTGTCTGATGTCCCTCCTGACTCGGCTCGTCTGACTACTCGCTTTGGCTCCTGACTCGGCTCGTCTGACTACCAGCTCTGGCTCCTGACTCAGCTCGTCCGACTACCAGCTCTGGCTTTGACTCCTGGCTTGTTATTTGACTTGTGGACTTTTTATTATTTTTGTTATTAATAAAGGTGTGATTATTTTTGCACTTCTTGTCTTAGTCAGATTCCTGGCACCCTGTGATATACCTTTAAGGTATATCCCGCCTACCTTTCCTCCACCCTATATCAGGCACACCTGAACCATCATTCCTTGCCTGAAAATTGTTTTCCCTTTGCAGCTTATTTGACCGCATCCCTATTGCTGTGATTCTACTTTGAAAATTCCTAACTTGCTTTGATTTCTTTCTCTCTATAAACAGGAGTAGTAAGCTAGAATCTTTTGTTGTACATTTTACTTACAAAGTATTTACTCATTCTTCCGGAATTCTAATTTAACAAACAAACTGAATCAAGGAGCACCGGATCTACTTGCAGCGTCTGGAAGCCGCACTCTCACTGAAGCTGTATACCGGTCACAGAGGTAAAACCGCTCTCTTCAAACTGAAGGTAATATTTAATCCATTTACAAAGGATTGTTCTTACGTTGTCACTTTCTGGAAACCATCCACATTACCTTGCTGAATCTTCCGGTTATTACCATAGTCTGTCTGTGATGTATATATTTTATGAATGAGTGTGTGAGTGCGTGAAGCCATATCTGAACAGTGCTACAACAGGAATCAATTACTGACGCTTTCAAAGTGTATCAAATTACATTTTTCTTTTATCATTTATTCAGAACTGTTTGCTTTATGTTCCTTACTTATATTGCAACAAATGTTTCTACCTAAATATTCCTTGCCTCTATTTGGCATCTACGAAGTTTTCTACCAGTAAAAGTCTCACCAGTGATCTAACAGGTAGTTCAAATCATACTGCCTGTTTTATTCATTAAAAGAGCAACAAACCCTTAATTCAATAACACTGCAAAAGTTCCTGCATAAATCAGGACATCACATAATTTTCAGGCCACAGTGTTCTAAGGGTTTGTTACTGGTAAACAAAACTTTAATATCATGGATGCAAATGAAATTAAAACTGAGTTCTCTAACATACAAAGAAAATTAGATTATCTTGCACAAGGTTTAACAGAAGTACAAGCAGATAATACCGCATTAAAAGCTATTGTTAAAGAATATATGTCTCATAAAAGTACTGAAGTACCTGAACCCCATATTCACTACCCTCAACCTTTCACTGGCAAAAGACATGAATTCAGAGATTTCAAGACTGCTTGTAAACTTCTTTTTACCATGAGACCCCGCACATATTATTCAGACCGCATCAGGGTTTGCACCACTATTTCATTTTTACAAGGAGAGCCTAGGACCTGGGCTAACAGGTTTTATGAAAATAATGACCCAATTTTGGATTCACTACAGGATTTCTTTCAAGCTATGTCTAATTTATATGAAGACACAGATACACAAATCACTGCAGAATCTAAGCTACGCGCACTCAAACAGGGTAAGCGCACGGTGGAGGAGTACACAACTGAATTTCAAATGTGGGCAACAGACTCACTATGGAACCAAGTTAGCCTTAAAAATCAGTTTAGGCTGGGCCTATCTGAAAACCTTAAGGATGAACTGTCTCGCCAGGAAATGCCTGATACTCTTCCAGGACTTATAAAATTAAGCACATCCATAGATAGAAGACTCAGGGAACGGCGAGCAGAGAGATTTACTTCAGACACAATACCCCGGCGACAGAATACTTACACTACAACATCTGAGAAACATCAAGGTAGTGTAACCCCTATGGAGATAGGCACTATCAAGGGGCCACTAAGTAATGAGGAAAAAATGAGAAGAAGATTAGAAAACTTATGTTTATACTGTGGACAAAAAGAACATAACGTCTCAAGCTGTCCTTCATTACAAAGACAAAAGAAGGGTAAGAAAACAGGTTATCAAAACATATATCATATCTCAGATACAATGCAATTGACTTTACCTCTCTCTTTGCAGTGGGATCAGGAAAATATACACTCCAAGGCATTGATTGACTCAGGTGCATCTGGGAACTATATTGATTCTGTATATATTGTAAATAATAAAATTCCTCTGGTTTGCAAGCAGAACCCCGTGTTTGTAAAATCAATTGATGGTACTTTAATAAATAAGGGACCCATTACACACCAAACAATACCTTTGCTCACAAAGATAAACAAGGGGCACACAGAATATATTACATTTGATGTGATCCCCATATCACTACATACTATTATTTTAGGATATAGTTGGCTGCACAAACATAATCCTAAAATAGATTGGGAACATTCAAAACTTAAACTAGACTCAACATATTGCATAAACACCTGTTATCCTCATAGCATTCTTTCATCATCTGAGATAGGGATACCAGGGATATATCAGGATTTGGCAGAGGTCTTCAATTTGAAAGAAGCAGAAAATTTACCACCCCACAGAAGCTTCGATTGCCCTATAGATATCATTCCAGGGTCACCAATACCGCATGGGAAGATCTATCCTCTATCACAAGATGAGTTAGTATACTTAAGGTCCTATTTGGATGACAACCTGAGAAAGGGATTTATATCTCACTCCACATCCCCTGCTGCTGCAGGCATGTTTTTGGTAAAAAACAAAGATGGCACTCTAAGGCCTATAATTGACTACAGGGCTTTAAACTCTATAACCATAAAAAACAGGTATCCATTACCACTAATACCAGAGATAATAGAACGGTTAAAAGGAGCACAAATATTTACTAAATTAGATTTAAAAGGGGCATACAACCTTATCAGAATGAAGAAAGGTGACGAATGGAAGACCGCTTTTCGGACTCGATATGGGTTATACCAATACAATGTAATGCCTTTTGGATTGAGCAATGCTCCAGCCACTTTCCAACACTTTATTAATGAAATCTTCCGAGATTTAATGGATATTTGTGTCATAGTGTATTTAGATGACATTCTGATTTATTCCAAAACAGAAGAAGAACACGAAAGACATGTACGTTGGGTCTTAATGCGATTGAAGGAACACAAGTTATATGCCAAACATGAAAAGTGTTTATTTCATGTTAACAAAATTAAATTCCTGGGATACATAATAACTCCTAATAGGATCCAAATGGATCCAGATAAAGTTTCATCTGTATTAGAATGGCCTACACCAAAATCAGTTCGTGCACTACAACGTTTTATTGGCTTTGCCAATTACTATCGAAAGTTTATAAAAAACTTTTCTGATATAGTAAAGCCCTTAACTCAGTTGACTAGTAAGAAACAAAGATATAAATGGACCGAACAGGCCCAATCAGCTTTTGAATACTTAAAAGGGCAATTTTCCAAAGCCCCCATTTTACACATGCCAGATCCTGAACTGCAATATGTATTAGAGGTAGATGCATCAAGTTCAGGTATAGGAACAGTTCTATCTCAACAAGTAGATAACAAATCAGAATTATTTCCTGTAGCTTATTATTCAAGAAGATTCACACCAGCAGAAAATAATTATAGTATAGGAGATAAAGAACTCCTTGCTATCAAAGTATCCCTCGAACAATGGAGACACTTACTGGAAGGTACACAAAAACCATTTAAAATCTTCACAGATCATAAGAATCTGGAATATTTGAAGAAAAGTAAAACTCTATCTTTCAGACAAGTAAGATGGTCTCTATTCTTAGATAGGTTCAATTTCTTGATCACTTACCGACCAGGAAGTCTGAATACCAAGGCTGATGCGTTATCCAGAGTACAGGAAATGACACCTCAAGAGACCATGACTCCAATAGTACCAATCGAAAAATTTATTGGAGCCCTAACACCTCTAGAGGAGGAGATTAAAAGGGCACAAGAAAAAGAAACCATTACACCTAAATCCTGTCACAAAAACTTAAATACTGGTTTGATAAATCATAAAAATCAATTGTATATACCCAGTTCATTAAGGAAACAAATATTGAAACACACTCATGATGAACCTTTATCCGGTCATACCGGAATACAAAAAACCATTGAAAAAACAAGAAGAAACTTTTGGTGGCCCCACATGAATCAAACCATTCAAGATTATGTCAATTCCTGTGACATTTGTGTTAGAAATAAAATAGATCATAAAGGGCCTATCGGATTGTTGACCCCATTGCCAGTTCCGGATAAACCCTGGTCCATGATCTCGATGGACTTTATCGTAGAGCTACCAAAATCAAGGAACTTTAACACTATATTAGTTGTAATAGATCATCTGACAAAGTTGGGACATTTTATACCTCTAAAAAGGTTACCTTCCGCTTTTATTACAGCTAATGTTTTTCTTAATCACATAGTAAAACTTCATGGACTACCCACTGATATTATAACAGATAGAGGTACACAATTCACCTCATCCTTTTGGAGATCATTATGCAAATTATTAAAAATTACACCAAGATACTCAACAGCTTTCCATCCTCAAACCAATGGGATGACTGAGAAACTAAACCAAACATTGGAACAATATCTTCGTTGTTACATTTCCCATTTGCAAGATGATTGGATGGATTATTTATCAATGGCGGAATTCTCTTACAACAATTCAGTATCATCTTCAACAAAAATGACACCGTTCTATGCAACCTATGGCTATCATCCAACAACTTTGACTCTATCTAAAACTGATGTAAATTCTCCAGCCGCTAAAGACTATTCTTTACAACTAGAAGCAAGATTAGCCCTAGTCAAAAAACATTTATCTGACGCAAAGAATTACCAGAAAGCTTATTATGATAAACGTCACAGACCCAGTCCAGTCTATAAAGTGGGTGACAAAGTATTACTATCTGTAAAGAATCTAAAACTCCATGTACCCTCTAAGAAATTGGCAAATCAATACATTGGACCTTTTGTAATCAATAAAATTTTGAACCCTATGACAGTATGTTTAACTCTTCCTGCAGCTTATAGGATTCATCCCACTATACATGTATCTCTGATTAAACCTTATACTTCTATCGTACCATCCAGTCTTCAGACTCCAACTGCGTTACAAATAGATGACCACGATGAATTTGAGGTGGAACATATTCTAGATTCTAGGATCAAGAATCATCACTTAGAGTACTTATTAAAATGGAAAGGTTTTGGTCCTGAGGACAATTCTTGGCATCGTAGCACTGACATTTCTGCTCCCCGTTTAATTAGATCTTTTCATCGCAGATATCCTTTGAAGCCATCCCTCTCGTCAATTGGGGGGACCCTTAGTGGGGGGAGTGTGTGATATACCTTTAAGGTATATCCCGCCTACCTTTCCTCCACCCTATATCAGGCACACCTGAACCATCATTCCTTGCCTGAAAATTGTTTTCCCTTTGCAGCTTATTTGACCGCATCCCTATTGCTGTGATTCTACTTTGAAAATTCCTAACTTGCTTTGATTTCTTTCTCTCTATAAACAGGAGTAGTAAGCTAGAATCTTTTGTTGTACATTTTACTTACAAAGTATTTACTCATTCTTCCGGAATTCTAATTTAACAAACAAACTGAATCAAGGAGCACCGGATCTACTTGCAGCGTCTGGAAGCCGCACTCTCACTGAAGCTGTATACCGGTCACAGAGGTAAAACCGCTCTCTTCAAACTGAAGGTAATATTTAATCCATTTACAAAGGATTGTTCTTACGTTGTCACTTTCTGGAAACCATCCACATTACCTTGCTGAATCTTCCGGTTATTACCATAGTCTGTCTGTGATGTATATATTTTATGAATGAGTGTGTGAGTGCGTGAAGCCATATCTGAACAGTGCTACAACAGGAATCAATTACTGACGCTTTCAAAGTGTATCAAATTACATTTTTCTTTTATCATTTATTCAGAACTGTTTGCTTTATGTTCCTTACTTATATTGCAACAAATGTTTCTACCTAAATATTCCTTGCCTCTATTTGGCATCTACGAAGTTTTCTACCAGTAAAAGTCTCACCAGTGATCTAACAGGTAGTTCAAATCATACTGCCTGTTTTATTCATTAAAAGAGCAACAAACCCTTAATTCAATAACACTGCAAAAGTTCCTGCATAAATCAGGACATCACACACCCTGACAGTGGCTCAGTGTATGGAGGTGATTGGTCTCATGGTGTCCAGCTTGAACATCATTTCCTTTGCCAGGTTTCACCTCAGACTGTTGCAACTGCGCATGCTGAACTAGTGTAGCCGCGATCATTCGGATCTGTGCAGATTGCTCTGGACAACCAATCGGAAGAATCGCTCTCATGGTGGTAATGTCCGGATTACTTGTCCTGAGGGATGTCCGTCTCAAGACCATCCTGGGTGATTGTGACTACGGTTACGAGTCTGTCAGGATGGGGAGCCGTTTGGGGTACCAGGAAGGCACAGGGCATCTGGTCTCAGGAGGTAAAGCTCCCTCCTAATCTCATTTTGGATCTTTGGGGCAACATACAATGCTCTGAAGGCTTGGCCTCTGCTGGGTTTGTCCCAGTTAATCAGATTTCAATCAAACAATATATCCTCGGTGGCTTACATCAACCATCAGGGGGGAACGAGATGCTCCCTAGTTTTGAGGGAAGTATCTCGGATTCTGGTGTGGGGGAGACCCGCATTTGTTTGCTGTCAGCGATCCACATTCCGGGTGTGGACAACTGAGAAGCGGATTCCTCTGCAGACAATCCTTTCATCAGGGAAAATAGTCTCTCCATCCCGAGTGTTTGCAGAGATTTTTAAGAGGAAGATCTTATAATGTCTCAATACCAAGCTACCCAGATAGGGGTCAAGGTACAGGGATCCTCGGGCAGAGATAACCGATGCATTAGCGGTGCCTTGGAGGTTCAATGTAATTTTATTCTTTCCGACCGTTACCACTGCTTCCTAGTGTAGTGGCTCAAGTCAAGCAGGCGTCAGTGATACTGACTGCTCCATCTTGGCCACAAAGGATATGGTTTGCGGATCTAGTGGGGATGTCATCTCCTCCGTGGAAGTTACCTTTTCGCAGGGATTTGCTGACCAAGGTCTTTTTGTTCATCAATGTCTAGATTCTCTGAGGCTGACTGGAGATTGAACGCTTAGTCCTAGCCAAGAGAGGGTTTTCTGAGAGAGTTTTTTTTACTCATTCTAGCTCGTAAGCTGGTTGCTCGTTGCATCTATCATAAGGTGTGGAGGACCTACTTCTTCTGTTCTCCAGGATGAACTGGAGAAGGGCTTTTCTGCATGTCCCCTGAAGGGACAGTTTTCGGCCCTGTCTGTGTTACTGCCCAAGAGGTTTGCAAAGCTTCCAGATGTGCAGCCATTTGTTAAGGCTCTGCTGGGATCAGACCTATGTTTAGATCTAGGGTTCCTCCTTGGAGTTTAAATCTTGTCCTTAAGGTTTTGCAACGGGAGCCTATGCATTCCGTGTACTCTAGAGCTTGGGTATATGTTTCCCACAAGTAAGGAATGCAGCTGTGGACTCTTCCCATATTAAGATGGAAAACTACCCATCTTAATATAGGGGTCAAGGTACAGGGATCCTCAGGCAGAGCTAACCGATACATTAGCGGTGCCTTGGAGGTTCAATGTAATTTTATTCTTTCCGACCGTTACCACTGCTTCCTAGTGTAGTGGCTCAAGTCAAGCAGGCGTCAGTGATACTGACTGCTCCATCTTGGCCACAAAGGATATGGTTTGCGGATCTAGTGGGGATGTCATCATCTCCTCCGTGGAAGTTGCCTTTTCTTAGGGATTTGCTGACCAAGGTCTTTTTGTTCATCAATGTCTAGATTCTCTGAGGCTGACTGGAGATTGAACGCTTAGTCCTAGCCAAGAGAGGGTTTTCTGAGAGAGTTTTTTTTACTCTCATTCTAGCTCGTAAGCTGGTTGCTCGTTGCATCTATCATAAGGTGTGGAGGACCTACTTCTTCTGTTCTCCAGGATGAACTGGAGAAGGGCTTTTCTGCATGTCCCCTGAAGGGACAGTTTTCGGCCCTGTCTGTGTTACTGCCCAAGAGGTTTGCAAAGCTTCCAGATGTGCAGCCATTTGTTAAGGCTCTGCTGGGATCAGACCTATGTTTAGATCTAGGGTTCCTCTTTGGAGTTTAAATCTTGTCCTTAAGGTTTTGCAACGGGAGCCTATGCATTCCGTGTACTCTAGAGCTTGGGTATATGTTTCCCACAAGTAAGGAATGCAGCTGTGGACTCTTCCCATATTAAGATGGAAAACATAAATTATGCTTACCTGATAATTTAATTTCCATCTGTATGGGAAGAGTCCACAGCTCCCTCCAGTGTTCTCCAATGGGCGGCCCTAAATTTGAAATTTTTTCTTCTGGCACCCTTTTCACCCTGATATTTCTCCTACTGTTCCTTATTCCCTCGGCAGAATGACTGGGGTTATGAGGAAGGTATTTAAGCCTTTGGCTGGGGTGTCTTTGCCTCTTCCTTATTATCAGGTAAGCATAAGTTATGTTTTTTCAGACTGCCGCTCCTTGCTCTACTGAGCGGGTCTGTTTTTTTTTTTTTTTCTGTCTACTCACAGCTGGCCCGATCGCGCCATTAAACTCAATGGTCTGGTAGTGGGAGCAAGCTACATTGAGTTTAATGGCACGATCGGGCCGGCTGTGAGTAGACAGCTGCCCAGATGTGCTTAAAAAAAAAACCCAGACCCACTCAGTAGAGCAAGTAGCGGTAGTCTGAAAAACTGTAGTTTATAATAAATTATGGCTGCAATATTATGTTGTATAAAGCTAGCGCTAATATGTTATATAATTCTGCACTATGTGCAGAATTATATAACATTATTTTCTAGGTTTACTGCCCCTTTAAGTAGTCAATCAGGATACTATTCATGTTATTTCCCTCCTCATAAGGAAGTTTACTATGAAATTATTGCAAGATTTCAGTGAAATTTCATGAGATCACGGTTAATAAAAGTGAAAGTGTGAGGCAAAATATCTTCTTTATTTACACTACGATGCTCAGGTGATATTTTCTTGTCAGCTTTTTACAGTTATGCTGCATCACTTTCAAGTGATTTAGCATATGATTATTATGTCCCCTTAAGCGCACATAAGTCATATAATTTGTGTTGGGACAATTGTTTATGATAAGTGGTAGTGTCAGATAACAAACAAATGCATACTCAGCATGGCTATCTTTTTTTTTTTTTTTTGCAATGATTTATCTCCAATTAAATCTTAATATCCTTTAAAATGAATCCTGTCATCATTCTAAAGGCTGTGACACACTGCAAGAAATGCAGCGCGAGGCAAAGCAGCTGCAAGTGCCACGTCGCATCTCTTCTGAAGTTCACATATTTCAACTCTGAGCACTCAGCTACGCGGCTCAGCGCGCAAAGAGGAAAAGGCAGGTGTTCTAAAATAAGTTGTATACCATAAGAATGTGGGCATTACGTCACTTACGGGGACTTGAAATCAGCTGTTGGAGGTGTTTGGCGCTCACTGCGCATGCGCAAGAGGCCCAACCTCCTCCAAAGAACTGTTTAAGGCGACTTATTTTAGAACAACGGGTCTAGGAACTCTATGGCCCGTAATCTTCATTGTGCATGCGTGAACAATGCCTTTGTTGTCAAGATGGTGACTACACGAACCAATCGGTTAATGCAGTAACGCTTTTTTCCTATGTATTATCTGATCGGTCTGTAGTCGGTTTGATTTGCCCACCTCCATTCAATTTCCAAATTGGTCCATTGCGCGCCGCCGACTTGCCGTACCCTGGGGGGGGGGTGCTTATGGGGGTTACAGGGTGTGCTAATGGGGCTTATGTAGGTACCCCCCTGTGTAACCTACATGAGCCCCATCAGCCCCCCCGATCAGATAATACATAGGAAAAAAGCGTTACTGCATTATCTGATTGGTCCGTGAAGTCACTGTCTTGACAACCAATAGGGTCGTGTTGCCTGCCAGTGTGCTGCCTACGCCTTGTCTCTGATGAGTGAGGAGTTGGGCCGTGTGCACATGGGCGGCATTGTCCCCATCCTGCGCCATGAATATTACGGGCCATAGAATTCCTCGACCTGTTGCGTAGCCTTAAACGGCTGTTTTGAGGAGGTTGGGCCTCTTGCGCATGCGCAGTGAGTGCCACACACCTCCAGCAGATGATTCACGTCACCGGAAGTGACATAGATCCCACATTCTTATGCGGTATACAACTTATTTTAGAACACAGGACACACTGAGTGCTGCATCATCACGCTGCATGCCGCGCCGCTCTCAGTATGTCACAGCCTTAAAGGGACAGTTCACCCAAAATTTTCTCCCCTTTAAATTATTCCCAATGATCCTTTTAACCTGCTAGAGTGTATTAAATTGGTTACAAGTAGCTCATTTACTCCTATTTCAGCATTTGAAATAGCTGATTTAGCTTGTGGTATCACCACCTATACTGAACAAATTAATACTGGAGTATAGGCTATTGAATAGCCTAAGTATACACAGCCAGCAGAAGAGATTACACTCTGTGTGATGCAGGATAGTTAAGTAATAAAATGATAAGTTTCCATTGTTCTCTCTATGTATTGAGCTTTGGTGTTCCAGCCAAATAAAAGATAAGGAAGCAAGTCTGTTTACACAAACTTAGAACATAATGAGATCTGATATCACCTTTAAAGGGACAGTTTACTCAAAAATGTTCTCCCCTTTAATTTGTTCCCAATGATCCACTTCACCTGCTGGAGTGTATTAAATTGTTTACAAGTAGCTCCTTTACCCTTATATTGGCATTTGAAATTGTTAATTTAGCATGTGGTATCCCCACCTATTCTGAAAGTTTGTGGCCGCGCGTACCAGCTATAGATAAGCTTTGTAAACAAAGCCAGCAGAAGAAATTACACTCCCAGTGTGATAAAGCAGAGATAAGGTAATAAAATGTTGATTTTCCATTGTTCTCTCAAAGTATTGGTGATTGTTTTAAGGACAGATATAAGATAAAGAAGCAGGTATATGTACATAATGTGATACAGTAATGAGATCTGATTATACTTACAAGCTCAACCTATTTTATTAGGTTGTGGCTTCAAAACACAAAATCAGAGCTTTAATATACAGAAATAAACCTTAAAAGGCTAATTTTCATACATTTTTTACTCTGCAGTTGGTAAAAAAAGCAATTGTAAACACATTAAGGGAAAAACTATTTTACAGTATACTGTCCCTTTAAGTTCAACCCATTGTAATAGGCTGAGGTTTCAAAGCACACAATCAGCTACTTCATACACAAATAAGCATGAAAATAGAATTTCTCCAACATAGGTGTGTCCGGTCCACGGCGTCATCCTTACTTGTGGGATATTCTCTTCCCCAACAGGAAATGGCAAAGAGCCCAGCAAAGCTGGTCACATGATCCCTCCTAGGCTCCGCCTTCCCCAGTCATTCTCTTTGCCGTTGCACAGGCAACATCTCCACGGAGATGGCTCAGAGTTTTTTGGTGTTTAAATGTAGTTTTTATTCTTCAATCAAGAGTTTGTTATTTTAAAATAGTGCTGGTATGTACTATTTACTCTGAAACAGAAAAGAGATGAAGATTTCTGTTTGTAAGAGGAAAATGATTTTAGCAACCGTTACTAAAATCGATGGCTGTTTCCACACAGGACTGTTGAGAGGAATTAACTTCAGTTGGGGGAAACAGTGAGCAGACTTTGGCTGCTTGAGGTATGACACATTTCTAACAAGACTTGGTAATGCTGGAAGCTGTCATTTTCCCTATGGGATCCGGTAAGCCATTTTCTTAATTTTCAATATAAGAATACAAGGGCTTCACAAGGGCTTTAAAGACTGGTAGACATTTTTCTGGGCCAAAACGATTACTATATAAGCATGTTTAATGGTTTATAATTTAGGAGAGTTATTTTAATCTTGGCAAATTGTTAAAAAAACGGACAGGCACTGTATTGGACACCTTTTTCACTGGGGGCCTTTTCTAGTCATAGGCAGAGCCTCATTTTCGCGCCACTAATGCGCAGTTGTTTTTGAGAAGCAAGGCATGCAGATGCATGTGTGAGGAGCTCAGATCCACTGAAAAAGCTTATTGAAGGCGTCATTTGGTATCGTATTCCCCTCTGGGCTTGGTTGGGTCTCAGCAAAGCAGATACCAGGGACTGTATAGGGGTTAAATGTAAAAACGGCTCCGGTTCCGTTATTTTAAGAGTTAAAGCTTTCAAATTTGGTGTGCAATACTTTTAAGGCTTTATGACACTGTGGTGAAATTTTGGTGAATTTTGAACATTTCCTTCATACTTTTGCGTATATTCAGTAAAAAAGTGTGTTCAGTTTAAAATTTAAAGAGACAGTAACGGTTTTATTTTAAAACGTTTTTTGTGCTTTGTTACCAAGTTTATGCCTATTAACATGTCTGAACTATCAGATAGACGATGTTCTGTATGTTCGGAAGCCAAGGTTCCTATCCATTTAAACATATGTGATAATTGTGACAAACAAAGTAGGGACAATGATACCACTGATAATAATGTTGCCCAAAACGATTCCTTAAGTGAGGGGAGTAAGCATGGTACTGCATCATCCCCTTCTATGTCTACACCAGTCTTGCCCACTCAGGAGGCCCCTAGTACATCTAGTGCGCCAATCCTCCTTACTATGCAACAATTAACGGCTGTAATGGATAATTCTATTAAAAACATTTTAGCCAAAATGCCCACTTATCAGCGAAAGCGCGACTGCTCTGTTTTAGATACTGAAGAGCATGAGGACGCTGATGATAATGGTTCTGACATGCCCTTACACCAGTCTGAAGGGGCTAGGGAGGTTTTGTCTGAGGGAGAAATTTCAGATTCAGGAAAAATTTCTCAACAAGCTGAACCTGATGTTATTACATTTAAATTTAAATTGGAACATCTCCGCGCTCTGCTTAAGGAGGTGTTATCTACTCTGGATGATTGTGACAATTTGGTCATTCCAGAGAAATTATGTAAAATGGACAGGTTCCTAGAGGTCCCGGTGCCCCTTGAAGCTTTTCCTATACCCAAGCAGGTGGCGGACATTGTAAATAAAGAATGGGAAAGGCCCGGCATACCTTTTGTCCCTCCCCCTATATTTAAGAAATTATTTCCTATGGTCGACCCCAGGAAGGACTTATGGCAGACAGTCCCCAAGGTCGAGGGGGCGGTTTCTACTCTAAACAAACGCACCACTATCCCTATAGAAGATAATTGTGCTTTTAAAGATCCTATGGACAAAAAATTAGAGGGTTTGCTTAAAAAGATGTTTGTTCAGCAAGGTTACCTTCTACAACCAATTTCATGCATTGTTCCTGTCACTACAGCAGCGTGTTTCTGGTTCGAGGAACTAGAAAAGTCGCTCAATCAAGCATCCTCTTATGAGGAGGTTATGGGCAGAGTTCAAGCACTTAAGTTGGCTAACTCTTTTACCTTAGACGCCACTTTGCAATTAGCTAGATTAGCGGCGAAAAATTCAGGGTTTGCTATTGTGGCGCGCAGAGCGCTTTGGCTAAAGTCTTGGTCAGCGGATGCGTCCTCCAAGAACAAATTGCTTAACATACCTTTCAAGGGGAAAACGCTGTTTGGCCCTGACTTGAAAGAGATTATTTCAGATATCACTGGGGGTAAGGGCCACGCCCTTCCTCAGGATAGGTCTTTTAAGGCTAAAAATAAACCAAATTTTCATCCCTTTCGCAGAAACGGACCAGCTTCAAGTTCTACATCCTCTAAGCAAGAGGGTAATACTTCTCAAACCAAGCCAACCTGGAGGCCAATGCAAGGCTGGAACAAAGGTAAGCAGGCCAAGAAACCTGCCACTGCTACCAAGACAGCATGAGATGTTGGCCCCCGATCCGGGACCGGATCTGGTGGGGGGCAGACTTTCTCTCTTCGCTCAGGCTTGGGCAAGAGATGTTCTGGATCCTTGGGCGCTAGAAATAGTCTCCCAAGGTTATCTTCTGGAATTCAAGGAAAAAGACAGGCATTCTTACATTGTGTAGAAGACCTGTTAAAAATGGGAGTGATTCATCCTGTTCCATTAGGAGAACAAGGGATGGGATTCTACTCCAATCTGTTCATAGTTCCCAAAAAAGAGGGAACATTCAGACCAATCTTAGATCTCAAGATCCTAAACAAATTTCTCAAGGTTCCATCGTTCAAAATGGAAACCATTCGGACAATTCTTCCTACCATCCAGGAAGGTCAATTCATGACCACGGTGGATTTAAAGGATGCGTATCTACATATTCCTATCCACAAGGAACATCATCGGTTCCTAAGGTTCGCCTTTCTGGACAAGCATTACCAGTTTGTGGCACTTCCATTCGGATTAGCCACTGCTCCAAAATGGAAACCATTCGGACAATTCTTCCTACCATCCAGGAAGGTCAATTCATGACCACGGTGGATTTAAAGGATGCGTATCTACATATTCCTATCCACAAGGAACATCATCGGTTCCTAAGGTTCGCCTTTCTGGACAAGCATTACCAGTTTGTGGCACTTCCATTCGGATTAGCCACTGCTCCAAGAATTTTCACAAAGGTACTAGGGTCCCTTCTAGCGGTGCTAAGACCAAGGGGCATTGCAGTAGTACCTTACTTGGACGACATACTGATTCAAGCGTCGTCTCTACCACAAGCAAAGGCTCATACGGACATTGTCCTGGCCTTTCTCAGATCTCACGGGTGGAAAGTGAACGTAGAAAAAAGTTCTCTATCTCCGTCAACAAGAGTTCCCTTCTTGGGAACAATAATAGACTCCTTAGAAATGAGGATTTTTCTGACAGAGGCCAGAAAATCAAAACTTCTAAGCTCTTGTCAAGTACTTCATTCTGTTCTTCTTCCTTCCATAGCGCAGTGCATGGAAGTAATAGGTTTGATGGTCGCGGCAATGGACATAGTTCCTTTTGCGCGAATTCATCTAAGACCATTACAACTGTGCATGCTCAGTCAGTGGAATGGGGATTATACAGACTTGTCTCCGACGATACAAGTAGATCAGAGGACCAGAGATTCACTCCGTTGGTGGCTGACCCTGGACAACCTGTCACAAGGGATGAGCTTCCGCAGACCAGAGTGGGTCATTTTCACGACCGACGCCAGTCTGGTGGGCTGGGGCGCGGTCTGGGAACCCCTGAAAGCTCAGGGTCTTTGGTCTCGGGAAGAATCTCTTCTCCCGATAAATATTCTGGAACTGAGAGCGATATTCAATGCTCTCAAGGCTTGGCCTCAGCTAGCAAAGGCCAAATTCATACGGTTTCAATCAGACAACATGACGACTGTTGCGTATATCAACCATCAGGGGGGAACACGGAGTTCCCTGGCGATGGAAGAAGTGACCAAAATAATTCAATGGGCGGAGACTCACTCCTGCCACTTGTCTGCAATCCACATCCCAGGAGTGGAAAATTGGGAAGCGGATTTTCTGAGTCGTCAGACATTTCATCCGGGGGAGTGGGAACTCCATCCGGAAATCTTTGCCCAAATAATTCAATTGTGGGGCATTCCAGACATGGATCTGATGGCGTCTCGTCAGAACTTCAAGGTTCCTTGCTACGGGTCCAGATCCAGGGATCCCAAGGCGACTCTAGTGGATGCACTAGTAGCACCTTGGAGCTTCAACCTAGCTTATGTGTTCCCACCGTTTCCTCTCATTCCCAGGCTGGTAGCCAGGATCAAACAGGAGAGGGTATCGGTGATCTTGATAGCTCCTGCGTGGCCACGCAGGACTTGGTATGCAGATCTGGTGAATATGTCATCGGCTCCACCATGGAAGCTACCTTTGAGACAGGACCTTCTTGTTCAAGGTCCGTTCGAACATCCGAATCTGGCCTCACTCCAACTGACTGCTTGGAGATTGAACGCTTGATTTTATCAAAGCGAGGGTTCTCAGATTCTGTCATTGATACTCTTGTTCAGGCTAGAAAGCCTGTAACTAGAAAAATCTACCATAAAAAAATATATCTGTTGGTGTGAATCTAAAGGATTCCCATGGAACAAGATAAAAATTCCTAAGATTCTATCCTTTCTTCAAGAAGGTTTCGAGAAAGGATTATCTGCAAGTTCTTTGAAGGGACAGATTTCTGCTTTATCTGTTTTACTTCACAAAAGGCTGGCGGCTGTGCCAGATGTTCAAGCTTTTGTTCAGGCTCTGGTTAGAATCAAGCCTGTTTACAAACCTTTGACTCCTCCTTGGAGTCTCAATTTAGTTCTTTCAGTTCTTCAGGGGGTTCCGTTTGAACCCCTACATTCCGTTGATATCAAGTTATTATCTTGGAAAGTTTTGTTTTTGGTTGCAATTTCTTCTGCTAGAAGAGTTTCAGAGTTATCTGCTCTGCAGTGTTCTCCTCCTTATCTGGTGTTCCATGCAGATAAGGTGGTTTTGCGTACTAAACCTGGTTTTCTTCCGAAAGTTGTTTCTAACAAAAATATTAACCAGGAGATAGTCGTGCCTTCTTTGTGTCCGAATCCAGTTTCAAAGAAGGAACGTTTGTTGCACAATTTGGATGTAGTTCGTGCTCTAAAATTCTATTTAGAGGCTACAAAGGATTTCAGACAAACATCTTTCTTGTTTGTTGTTTATTCTGGTAAAAGGAGAGGTCAAAAAGCAACTTCTACCTCTCTCTCTTTTTGGCTTATGAGACTGCCGGACGGCAGCCTCCTGAAAGAATCACAGCTCATTCCACTAGGGCCGTGGCTTCCACATGGGCCTTCAAGAACGAGGCTTCTGTTGATCAGATATGTAAGGCAGCGACTTGGTCTTCACTGCATACTTTTACCAAATTTTACAAATTTGATACTTTTGCTTCTTCTGAGGCTATTTTTGGGAGAAAGGTTTTGCAAGCCGTGGTGCCTTCCATCTAGGTGACCTGATTTGCTCCCTCCCATCATCCGTGTCCTAAAGCTTTGGTATTGGTTCCCACAAGTAAGGATGACGCCGTGGACCGGACACACCTATGTTGGAGAAAACAGAATTTATGTTTACCTGATAAATTACTTTCTCCAACTGTGTGTCCGGTCCACGGCCCGCCCTGGTTTTTTTAATCAGGTCTGATGATTTATTTTCTCTAACTACAGTCACCACGGTATCATATGATTTCTCCTATGCAAATATTCCTCCTTTACGTCGGTCGAATGACTGGGGAAGGCGGAGCCTAGGAGGGATCATGTGACCAGCTTTGCTGGGCTCTTTGCCATTTCCTGTTGGGGAAGAGAATATCCCACAAGTAAGGATGACGCCGTGGACCGGACACACCGTTGGAGAAAGTAATTTATCAGGTAAACATAAATTCTGTTTTCTCAAATATTTTGTACTCTGCAGTTGGTATAACAAGTCATTTAAAATACATTAATGGAAAAACAATTTTACAGTGTACTGTCCCTTTAAGGCCTATGTGTTCCATTGCTCTGTAGCTGGCTCATTCCTGTCTTCCCTTTTGGGTCTAATTGTCTGTTCCTTGGTATCTAGGTATATGTAGAAACAAACTGTTATACAAGTTATCTATATCTAGCTGTTTAATTGCGTTGAGTAAAGGCCTGTACAGGGTGAGATACACATGCTATGGTCTTACTTTATTCACCTATAAGCTCAGTGTTCTCCCCAGGACCTCTTTAGCAGGTGCACCACCTGGCTAATTTTACTGACCACCCGGTTAAAATTTTAGCCATTATTAAAGGGACATTAAACCCAAAATGTTTCTTTCATTATTCAGATAGAGAATACAATTTTTTAAAAAGTATCAAATTTGCTTCGTTCTCATGGTATTCTTTGTTGAAAAGATACCTAGGTAGGTAGCGTGCACCTGCCTGAAGCACTACATGACCGGAAATAGTGCTGCCATACTGTATAGCATTGTTGCAAAACCGTTGCCAAATAGTGCTACACACTCCTGAGCGTGCATCCCTGCTTTTCAACTAAAGGATAACAAGAAAACCTAAGAACATTTTATAACAGAAGTAAATTGGAAAGTTGTTTCAATTGTATGTTCTGTCTGGATCATGAAAGAATTTTTTTTTAGTTTTTAGCCTGTATTCAACATTTTCAATTTTGATTGAACAAATTATCATTAAATACATTTCTTTCTCTTGTTAAGTGTATCCAGTCCACGGATCATCCATTACTTGTGGGATATATTCCCTTCCCAACAGGAAGTTGCAAGAGGATCACCCACAGCAGAGCTGCTATATAGCTCCTCCCCTACATGTCATACCCAGTCATTCTCTTGCAACCCTCAACATAGATGGAGGTCGTGAGAGGACTGGTGTTTTATACTTAATTATTTCTTCAATCAAAAGTTTGTTATTTTTAAATGGCACCAGAGTGTGCTGTTTTTTTCTCAGGCAGTATTTGGAAGAAGAATCTGCCTGCGTTTTCTATGATCTTAGAAGTAACTGGCTGTTCTCACACATTCTGAGGAGTGGGGTAACTTCAGAAAGGGAATGGTGTGCGGGGTATCCTGCAACTAAGGTATGTGCAGTAAAATATTTTTCTAAGGAATGGAATTGACTAAGAAAATGCTGCTGATACCAAAGTAATGTAAGTAAAGCCTTAAATGCAGCGAAAGCGACTGGTATCAGGCTTATTAATGTATGTGCAGTAAAATAATTTTCTAGGTAATGGAATTTGACTAAGAAAATGCTGCTAATACTGAAGTAATGTAGTAAAGCCTTAAATGCAGTAGAAGCGACTGGTATCAGGCTTATCATTAGAGATACATACTCTTTAAAAAAGATGTTTTTTAAAACGTTTGCTGGCATGTTTAATTGTTTTTTTGAGGTACATTGGTGATAAAATTATTGGGGCATATTTTTTCCACATGGCTAACTTAATTTCTGCATAGAAACAGTTAACTAAGGCTTCCCACTGTTGTAATAATAAGTGGGAGGGGCCTATTTTAGCGCTTTTTTGCGCAGTAAAAATTCAGACTCAGTCTTCCTGCTTCTTCTTGCATGATCCAGGACGTCTCTAGAGAGCTCAAGGGACTTCAAAAGTCATTTTGAGGGAGGTAATCAGTCACAGCAGACCTGTGACAGTGTGTTTGACTGTGTTTAAAAACCTTTTTTTCTCTATTGATTATCCGGTTTGGGTATTAAGGGGTTAATCATCCATTTGCAAGTGGGTACAATGCTCTGCTAATTTAATACATTTACTGTGAAATTTTGGTTGGTATAACTGATTTGGTTCATTGTTATTTCAACTTGAGACAGGTTGTGTGCTTCTTAAAGGCGCAGTAGCGTTTTTATTTTGCTTGTAAACTGATTTTAAAGTGTTTAAAGCTTGCTAGTCTCATTGCTAGTCTGTTTAAACATGTCTGACACAGATGAATCTGTTTGTTCATTATGTTTGAAGGCCAGTGTGGAGCCCCATAGAAATATGTGTACTAAATGTATTTATTTCACTTTAAATAATAAAGGTCAGTCTTTATTTATAAAAGAATTATCACCAGACGACGAGGGGGAAGTTATGCTGACTAACTCTCCTCACGTGTCAGTACCTTCGCCTCCCGCTCAGGGAGCGGGTGCTAATATGGCGCCAAGTACATCAGGGACGCCCATAGCAATTACTTTACAGGACATGGCTACAATCATGAATAATACCCTGTCAGAAGTATTACCTAGATTGCCAGAATTGAGAGGCAAGCGCGATAGCTCTGGGATTAGGAGAGATGCAGAGCGCGCTGGTGCTGTAAGAGCCATGTCTGATACTGCATCACAGTTTGCAGAACACGAGGACGGAGAGCTTCATTCTGTGGGTGACGGATCTGATCCGGGGAAACCTGATTCAGAGATCTCTAATTTTAAATTTAAGCTTGAGAACCTCCGTGTATTGCTTGGGGAGGTTTTAGCTGCTCTGAATGACTGTAACACAGTTGCAATTCCAGAGAAATTGTGTAGGCTGGATAGATACTATGCGGTACCGGTGTGTACTGACGTTTTTCCTATACCTAAAAGGCTTACAGAAATTATTAGCAAGGAGTGGGATAGACCCGGTGTGCCATTTTCCCCACCTCCTATATTTAGGAAGATGTTTCCAATAGACGCCACAGACGGTCCCTAAGGTGGAGGGAGCAGTTTCTACTTTAGCTAAGCGTACCATTATCCCGGGGGAGGATAGTTGTGCTTTTTCGGATCCAATGGATAAAAAATTAGAAGGTTACCTTAAGAAAATGTTTGTTCAACAAGGTTTTATCTTGCAGCCCCTTGCATGCATTGCGCCTGTCACTGCTGCTGCGGCATTCTGGTTTGAGTCTCTGGAAGAGGCCATTCACACAGCTCCATTGGATGAAATTATGGACAAGCTTAAATCACTTAAGCTAGCTAATGCATTTGTTTCTGATGCCATTGTACATTTGACTAAACTAACGGCTAAGAACTCTGGATTCGCCATCCAGGCGCGGAGAGCGCTAAGGCTTAAATCCTGGTCAGCTGACGTGACTTCTAAATCTAAATTACTTAATATTCCTTTCAAGGGGCAGACCTTATTCGGGCCCGGCTTGAAAGAAATTATTGCTGACATTACTGGAGGTAAGGGTCATACCCTTCCTCAAGACAGGGCCAAATCAAAGGCCAAACAGTCTAATTTTCGTGCCTTTCGAAATTTCAAGGCAGGAGCAGCATCAACTTCCTCCGCTCCAAAACAGGAAGGAACTGTTGCTCGTTACAGACAGGCCTGGAAAACTAACCAGTCCTGGAACAAGGGCAAGCAGGCCAGAAAACCTACTACTGCCCCCAAGACAGCATGAAGGAACGGCCCCCTATCCTATAACGGATCTAGTGGGGGGCAGACTTTCTCTCTTCGCCCAGGCGTGGGCAAGAGATGTCCAGGATCCCTGGGCGTTGGAGATCATATCTCAGGGATATCTTCTGGACTTCAAAGCTTCTCCTCCTCGAGGGAGATTCCATCTATTAAGGTTATCAGAAAACCAGATAAAGAAAGAGGCATTCCTACGCTGTGTACAAGACCTCCTAGTAATGGGGGTAATCCACCCGGTTCCGCGGACGGAACTAGGACAGGGATTTTACTCAAATCTGTTTGTGGTTCCCAAGAAAGAGGGAACCTTCAGACCAATCTTGGACCTTAAGATCTTAAACAAATTCCTAAGAGTTCCATCATTCAAAATGGAAACTATTCGAACCATCCTACCCATGATCCAAGAGGGTCAGTATATGTCCACTGTGGACTTAAAGGATGCCTACCTTCACATACCGATTCACAAAGATCATTATCGGTATCTGAGATTTGCCTTTCTAGACAGGCATTACCAGTTTGTAGCTCTTCCCTTCGGGTTGGCTACGGCCCCGAGAATCTTTACAAAGGTTCTGGGCTCACTTCTGGCGGTTCTAAGACCGCGAGGCATAGCGGTGGCTCCGTATCTAGACGACATCCTGATACAGGCGTCAAGCTTTCAAATGGCCAAGTCTCATACAGAGATAGTTCTGGCATTTCTGAGGTCGCATGGGTGGAAAGTGAACGTGGAAAAGAGTTCTCTATCACCACTCACAAGAGTCTCCTTCCTAGGGACTCTTATAGATTCTGTAGAAATTAAAATTTACCTGACAGAGTCCAGGTTATCAAAACTTTTAAATGCTTGCCGTGTGCTTCATTCCATTCCACGCCAGTCAGTGGCTCAGTGCATGGAAGTAATCGGCTTAATGGTAGCGGCAATGGACATAGTGCCATTTGCGCGCTTGCATCTCAGACCGCTGCAATTATGTATGCTAAGTCAGTGGAATGGGGATTACTCAGATTTGTCCCCTCTATTAAATCTGGATCAGGAGACCAGAGATTCTCTTCTCTGGTGGTTTTTTCGGGTCCATCTGTCCAAGGGCATGACCTTTCGCAGGCCAGATTGGACGATTGTAACAACAGATGCCAGCCTTCTAGGTTGGGGCGCAGTCTGGAACTCCCTGAAGGCTCAGGGATCGTGGACCCAGGAGGAGAATCTCCTCCCAATAAATATTCTGGAGTTAAGAGCAATATTCAATGCTCTTCTAGCTTGGCCTCAGTTAGCAACACTGAGGTTCATCAGATTTCAGTCGGACAACATCACGACTGTGGCTTACATCAACCATCAAGGGGGAACCAGGAGTTCCCTAGCGATGTTAGAAGTCTCAAAGATAATTCGCTGGGCAGAGTCTCACTCTTGCCACCTGTCAGCGATCCACATCCCAGGCGTGGAGAACTGGGAGGCGGACTTTCTAAGTCGCCAGACTTTTCATCCGGGGGAGTGGGAACTTCATCCGGAGGTGTTTGCTCAACTGATTCATCGTTGGGGCAAACCAGAACTGGATCTCATGGCGTCTCGCCAGAACGCCAAGCTTCCTCATTAGGGATCCAGGTCCAGGGACCCGGGAGCGGCGCTGATAGATGCTCTAGCAGCCCCTTGGGTTTTCAAGATGGCTTATGTGTTTCCACCGTTTCCGCTGCTGCCTCGACTGATTGCCAAGATCAAACAGGAGAGAGCATCGGTGATTCTGATAGCGCCTGCGTGGCCACGCAGGCCCTGGTATGCAGACCTAGTGGACATGTCGTCCTGTCCACCATGGTCTCTTCCCCTGAGGCAGGACCTTCTAATACAACGTCCTTTCAACCATCCAAATCTAATTTCTCTGAGGCTGACTGCATGGAGATTGAACGCTTGATCCTATCAAAGCGTGGCTTCTCAGAGTCAGTTATTGATACCTTAATACAGGCACGGAAGCCTGTTACCAGAAAAATCTACCATAAGATATGGCGTAAATACTTATATTGGTGCGAATCCAAGAGTTACTCATGGAGTTAGGTTAGGATTCCTAGGATATTGTTCTTTCTACAAGAGGGTTTGGAAAAGGGCTTATCTGCTAGTTCGTTAAAGGGACAGATTTCTGCTCTGTCTATTCTTTTGCACAAGCGTCTGGCAGAAGTTCCAGACGTCCAGGCATTTGGTCAGGCTTTGACTAGGATTAAGCCTGTGTTTAAAACTGTTGCACCTCCGTGGAGCTTAAACTTGGTTCTTAAAGTTCTCCAAGGAGTTCCGTTTGAACCCCTTCATTCCATTGATATTAAGCTTTTATCTTGGAAAGTTCTGTTTTTGATGGCTATTTCCTCGGCTCGAAGAGTCTCTGAGTTATCCGCCTTACATTGTGATTCTCCTTATCTGATTTTCCATTCAGACAAGGTAGTACTGCGTACTAAACCTGGGTTTTTACCTAAGGTAGTTTCTAACAGGAATATCAATCAAGAGATTGTTATTCCATCATTGTGCCCTAATCCTTCTTCAAAGAAGGAACGTCTTTTGCATAATCTGGACGTAGTCCGTGCCCTGAAGTTCTATTTACAGACAACTAAAGATTTTCGTCAAACTTCTTCCCTGTTTGTCATTTACTCTGGTCAGAGGAGAGGTCAAAAAGCTTCGGCAACCTCTCTCTCCTTTTGGCTTCGTAGCATAATACGTTTAGCCTATGAGACTGCTGGACAGCAGCCCCCTGAAAGGATTACAGCTCATTCTACTAGAGCTGTGGCTTCCACCTGCGCCTTTAAAAATGAGGCCTCTGTTGAACAGATTTGCAAGGCTGCGACTTGGTCTTCGCTTCACACCTTTTCAAAATTTTACAAATTTGACACTTTTGCTTCTTCGGAGGCTGTTTTTGGGAGAAAGGTTCTACAGGCAGTGGTTCCTTCCGTTTAAGTCCCTGCCTTGTCCCTCCCATCATCCGTGTACTTTAGCTTTGGTATTGGTATCCCACAAGTAATGGATGATCCGTGGACTGGATACATTTAACAAGAGAAAACATAATTTATGCTTACCTGATAAATTTATTTCTCTTGTAGTGTATCCAGTCCACGGCCCGCCCTGTCTTTTTAAGGCAGATCTAAATTTTAATTAAAAACTTTAGTCACCACTGCACCCTATGGTTTCTCCTTTCTTGTTTTGTTTTGGTCGAATGACTGGATATGACATGTAGGGGAGGAGCTATATAGCAGCTCTGCTGTGGGTGATCCTCTTGCAACTTCCTGTTGGGAAGGGAATATATCCCATAAGTAATGGATGATCCGTGGACTGGATACACTACAAGAGAAATAAATTTATCAGGTAAGCATAAATTATGTTTTCTTTCTAATGACAGGGTGAGTCCACGGATGATCTAATTTACTATTGGGAATATCACTCCTGGCCAGCAGGAGGAGGCAAAGAGCACCACAGCAAAGCTGTTAAATATCACCTCCCTTCCCTCCAACCCCAGTCATTCTCTTTGCCTACGTTAAGAGCAAGGAGGTGGTAAAGTTTAGGTGTCTAGAAGACGATTCTTCAATCAAGATTTTATTATTTTTCAGCAGTGCAAGTTTGTGCTGCTTTTCTCCTGGGGTGTAGCAGTAGTCCATGTCGGTCGCTTCAGTAGAGCAGTGGTGGCTTTTAAGCAATGGGAACTTGTGGGGTACAGTCCTCACTGCGCCTCCCATGTAGTGAATGCTGCCCTAGTATTGAAAGCCTGAGTAAGATTACTCAGTCTTTTATCTTTTTTTTCCACAGGTCCATGTGAGGGAGCATGCCTCTCAAATCTAGTGAGCTGCCCTGCTGCCTGGCGGAATTCATTGAGGTAAGTGCTATTTTTATTTTCTGAGCCGTATACAGGAAAAAGATGGCACTTTAATATTTATTTCAATGGGACACTAAATATATGGGCCCTAACAAGTTAAGGAGCTTATCTAAGGCAGTGGTTGCAGGCACTGGGGACGAGGAGATAGGCTCAGTCATTATGTCTAGAGGTGGTGTGTTTTTTTTTTTTTTTACTTGCTCCCGCCGCTTTTTTCCTCAGTGTAATCCTACCGACCGGGAGGTTAGTTCTGTTACGCCCACAATGGGCGGGGCTAGCTGAGGCGCTAAAGTTTTCTATTGCGCGCCCTTTCTCTTCACTTCCTGTGTTCCGGAAGGGAAGAATTTGTTTGCGGTTCCAGTTTTGTGTGCTACGCTCGACAGACATTGGGTGCAGCGCTCTGGATTGAGTCTGGAATCCATCTGATAACTATTGCCTCTGGTTTTCCAGCAGGGCAGGTAGGCACCTCAGCAAGGCTAAGCTGAGGTGTAGAGGCTGACCTGGGTGTTTGTTAAATATTTTCTCATATTTTTGCTGTAAAAATAAAGCAGTTTCATTTTATATTTAAAGGGACAGTAACATTTTTTTGTGTGAACTTTTGATTAAAAATTAAGTACTTTTATTTTTAATTTGTTCAATTCTGGGTAAAGATGTTACTTGTACTTTATGTTTTGATGCGAACGTGGAACCACTAATCCCTTTCTGTTCCTCATGTATTGAGAGAACATTGAATTACAGGGATAGACTTTTTGATTCTGAGCCAACATTGTCTAGGGTGGATGCTGTTCAGGAGTCTACTAACAATGTTCAAGATATGACACGGCTTTCTCCTCAAGTGTCCCAAATTTTATCGTCCACACATGCAGTGCTCTGCGCTTCCTCTCTAGCTCCGCCTGGAGTTGCGTTGCAAGACATCGCTACCCTCATATCATCTGCGGTATCTGATGCGTTGTCTGCTTGGGTGAAATCTCAGACAGTGTAATTCTTTCTTCTGATGCTGAAGTTGTAACCTTCAGGTTTAAGCTAGAACACCTCCGTTTGTTACTTAAGGAGGTTTTGGCTACCTTGGACAACTCTGACACTTCGGTCGTAGTCAATCCTAAGAAGTCCAGCAAGCTAAACACTTCCAGTTTGTGGCTCTTCCATTCGGCCTTGCCACAGCTCCCAGAATTTTTTCAAAGGTCCTGGGATCCCTGTTGGCGGTGCTCCGGTTGCGGGGCATTGCAGTGGTGCCTTATCTGGATGACTTCTGGTTCAGACGCCATCCTTTCAACAAGCGAACTCCCACACGGAGATGTTGTTATCCTTCCTGCGTTCTCACGGATGGAAGGTGAATTTGGGAAAGAGTTCCTTAATTTCAGCTACAAGGGTAGTGTTCCTGGGAACCATAATAGATTCCCTATCGATAAAAATATTTCTGACAGTGGTCAGAAAATCAAAGATCTTCAATTCTTATCTGGCCTCTCCTCGGCCGTCAGTGGCTCAATGTATGGAGGTGATCGGTCTGATGGTAGCTGCCATGACATCATTCCGTTTGCCCGTTTCCACCTCAGACCTCTGCAGTTATGCATGCTCAGACAATGGAATGGGGATTATGCGGATCTGGATCAGGCTACAAGAGATTCTCTTCTTTGGTGGTTGTCTCAGGAACATCTCTCCCAGGGAACCTGCTTCCGCAGACCCACCTGGGTGATTGTGACAACGGACGCCAGCCTGCTGGGATGGGGAGCAGTCTGGGGCTCACTAAAGGCTCAGGGGACATGGACTCGGGAGGAGTCTGTTCTCCCCATAAACATTCTAGAGCTGAGGGCAATCTTCAATGCTCTTCTGGCCTGGCCTCAGTTAGCTTCAGTCTGGTTTATCAGGTTCCAATCGGACAACATAACTTCAGTGGCTTACATCAACCATCAGGGAGGAACTCAGAGTTTCTTGGCCATGACAGAGGTAGCCAAGATTATTCAGTTGGCGTAGACCCACAACTGCTGTCTATCTGCGATCCACATTCCAGGAAAGGACAATTGGGAAGCGGATTTTCTGAGCAGACACTCTTTTCACCCGGGAGTGGGAACTCCATCCAGAAGTGTTTTCCAGCTTGATTCTCAAATGGGGGACAACCGGAACTGGATCTCATGGCATCTCGTCAGAATGCCAAGCTCCCGAGGTACGGGTCGAGGTCGAGGGATCCTCAGGCTGTACTGATAGATGCTATGGCGGTCCCTTGGAATTTCAGTCTAGCATACCTATTTCCTCCATTCGCTCTCCTTCCTCGGGTCATTGCTCAAATCAAACAGGAGAGGGCGTCGGTGATCCTCATTGCACCGGCGTGGCCTCGCAGGATATGGTATGCAGACCTAGTGGAGATGTCATCCTTCCCACCTTGGAGACTCCCACTGAGGAAAGACCTTCTACTTCAGGGGCCCTTCCTTCATCTAAATCTTGTTTATCTGAAACTGACTGCTTGGAGATTGAACGCTTAATCTTATCTAAGCGGGGATTTTTGGTCATTGAGACCATGATTCAGGCTCGTAAGCCTGTTACCAGGAAGATTTACTACAAGATATGGCATAAATATTTGTATTGATGTGAATCCAGAGGCTACTCTTGGAGTAGAGTTCAGATTCCTAGAATTCTGTCTTTTCTCCAAGAGGATTTGGAGAAGGGTTTATTGGCAAGTTCCTTGAAAGGTCAAATATCTGCCTTGTCTATTTTGTTACATAAACGTCTGGCGGATGTACCAGATGTGCAATCGTTCTGTCAGGCCTTGGTCAGAATCAGGCCTGTGTTCAAACCTGTTACTCCTCCCTGGAGTCTTAACCTTGTTCTTAAAGTTCTTCAGCAGACTCTGTTTGAGCCTATGCATTCCTTAGATATTAAGTTGTTATCTTGGAAAGTTTTGTTTCTTATTGCAATTTCTTCTGCTTGTATGGTCTCAGAGCTCTCGACGTTGCAGTTTGAATCTCCTTACCTTATTTTTCATTCGTATAAGGTAGTTCTTCGTACTATATTAGGGTTTCTCCCTAAAGTGGTTTCGGATAGGAACATTAATCAAGAAATCGTTGTTCCTTCTTTGTGTCCTAACCTGTCTTCTCATAAGGAACATCTGCTGCACAACCTAGACGGATTTTCGCCAGTCTTCTGCTTTGTTTGTAGTTTTTTCTGGGAAACGTAAGGGGCAGAAAGCTACAGCTACTTCTCTAACTTTGTGGCTGAAGAGTATCATTCGTTTGGCCTATGAAACTGCTGGACAGCAGCCTCCTGGGAGGGTTTATTTCTTTCTTGACACAGTGAGTCCACAGCCCGCCCTGTTTTTTAAGACCGTTTTTTGTCGTTTTATAAACCTCTGCACCTTGTAACTTCCTTTCTCTCCTTTTACTTTGGTCGAATGACTGGGGTGGGAGGGAAGGGAGGTGATATTTAACAGCTTTGCTGTGGTGCTCTTTGCCTCCTCCTGCTGGCCAGGAGCGATATTCCCAATAGTAATTAGATGATCTGTGGACTCACCGTGTCAAGAAATAAATAAACTTATCAGGTAAGCATACATTTTGTTATTTATATTGTGCAATTAATTTGTGCTTTGGATAGAAGAAAATGATACAATGTTAGAAAATATTACACTGCCACTCCATCATGCCATCTGACTGGCAACATTTTCTGTGGAGAATACTGAAGCATATTTATGTAGTGAAGATATTGGCAAAATAGCTGATATTGCTAACTTCTATACCTTGTGCTTCACTTTGGTGACTTCCGCTTCTTATCACCTCACTTCATTCTGTGAGAAAGGAAGAAGCCAATATCTGTGCAAAGCCTTGCGAGTTATCCGTTTCGTTGAGTGTTTGATCACCTAATACTTTAGTGGTCTGTAGCCAGCAGGCAGATATATTACACAGGTCTTAGATAAAGACATTATGCTATTTATATACTGCTGATGTTTTAGTGCTGTGTCTGGAGCTCCTGGATCCTATTTTCCTTTAGATCAGAGTTTCCCACTCGTTAAGACCCACCCAACAGGCCAGATTTTCAAGATTTCTGAACTTCTCTGTGAGTTTATCTTGTTGTTCCTTGTCCAATATGGGTTGGACAATGGGTTCCTTTATGTTCTTCAAGTTCCTGTGCAGCAGGCATTTCTTGTGTTAAGGGTTTCACTAGTTAAACAGACGGTCTTCTCTAGAATTTGTATTGTTTATAAAGATAGATAATCCCTTTTATCACCCATTTCCCAGTTTTGCATAACCAACACGGTTATATTAATACACTTTTTACCTCTGTGATTACCTTGTATCTAAGCCTCTGCAGACTGCCCCTTATTTCTATTCTTTGGACAGACTTGCATTTTAGCCAATCCGTGCTGACTCCTAAGTAACTCCACGGGAGTGAGCACAATGTTATCTAAATGGCGTGTGTGAACAAAACTGTCAAAAATGCACTGAGATAATAGGCGACCTCCAAGGGCTTAGAAATTAGGATATGAGCCTGCCTAGGTTTAGCTTTCAACAAATAATACCAAGAGAAAAAAGCAAATTTGTTTAAAATTGCATTCCCTATCTGAATGATGAAATTTACTTTTCACTAGATTGTTCCTTCAACCTGTTGTCAGGTGACATGACTGCTTAGTGCTGAGGATGGGAGTTGTCAGAATAGAACTTTTAAATATGAGAAGATAAAGCTGATAGGTGAGTGTAAATCTGATGTTGCAGGGCTATACACAAGGAGCCTCTGCTGTTGGACTGTAGTTGGATCTGTAGATACAACTCTTACAGAATCCTCTGAGTATTCTTTTGTGTATTTCTATGTTTTAAAGCATTCTTCAGCTTGTTGGTAATGTGACAGATCTGTAACACATACAAGGTTTTGTTGGGCAAGTTTGGGTGGTTTATTCAGCCTAGAACTTTTAGTAATCACACCTGGTTCATATACACACACAACAATGATTTTAAATAAAGAAATGGTCTTCAGGAATGCAGGGAAAGGGAGATTAAGTCTATTGGTACTAAGAAGCAGAGTCTGCTTTGGAGCCCTTGCAGTGCAGACTCTGATGTGACTGAAGCAAATCACCTCCAACTTGTCCATTCAGGTTGCAGGCCCTGCTCTTGTGATTGGTTGCATAAGAGTAGGGGGTGGTGCTACCGAAGGAAACCCTTGTGCAACGATAACTGCAAGCAGCTGACAACAGTGTTTGCTGCTTCTCGCTGCAAAGGCAGGTACACAGGTACCCTAGTTTGGAACCATGTCTGTCCTTCACTTAGTACATGTGGCCCATTGTGCTTAATGTTCAATGCTGCTCTTAATAGCTAATATCCTGTATATTATTAGCAACATAATCCTTTTTTAATATTCTTTTAAAGTGATGGTAAATCCTAGTGTTTGTGAAACGCTAGGATTGACCATTGGAACAAATAAATGTGACTTTCAGTTATGAAGTATAAAATACTTTATGCTGAAAGTTATTTTATTTGTTTCAAGCGTTCGCCGCACTGAGCTGCTCAGGCAGCCCACGGCAGAACGCTGTTTTGCTGAGAGGTGACGTTTTCACCTCTTAGCCAATAGCCGTGCGGGAAATCCGGCTTGGTGCCTGCTGGAGAGCACGGCTATTTGCTAAGGGGTGGAGACGTCGCCTCTTAACAAAATAGTGTTCTGCCGTGGGCTGCCTGAGCAGCTCAGTGTGGCGAACGCTTGAAACAAATAAAGGAACTTTCAGCATAAAGTATTTTATGCTTCATAACTGAAAGTCACGTTTATTTGTTCCAATGGTCAGTCCTAGGTTTTACCATCACTTTAAAAGAATATTAAAATAAGGATTATGTAGCTAATAATATACAGTATATTCACAAATGCTAGAATTTACTATCACTTTAACTTTTATTCTTTCATTTTACAGCGCAGGAGCATAGCTAGAGCATTCTTTTTTTTCTCCTTAGTTGTTGCCAGTTAGTGACAGATATTAATGTGCTCTGGCATTAGTTCAGCTATTACTGTGACAAAGGCTGCAGTTTCAGATTTTTTTTTTTTTTTTTTTTTTTTTTTTTTTTTTACAATTCATAATCAAACGTCATGAGAAATGAAATTGCTATTTTATGTTGCCTTTAACCTTTAGTGCTGTATATAATTTCATTTACTTAACGTCTCCTTTCCCCGGCCAGATCTAAAGGGGAAAAAAATACATTCTTTTTTTTAAGGCTGTGGCTAGAATCTTGGTTTGCATTTTAAGTCACAAGAATATTATGTATTCTGGAGACCTTAACTATTTAGCAATTGCAGACCTATGAAATGAGGCTGGTTAATGGGGCGAGGGCCATGACCGCTCATCGAATTAAAATGTTCATGAAACAAACCTGAAAAAAAACCCATAGTGTATTTTAGTAGAAGAAAAAAAAAGGGGGGGTTTTATAGACACTTAGCTGCTATGTATTTTTTTCACTGTACATTGGAAAAGATCTAAGAAAGGGGCATTGTTAATGTGTTGATAACATCATCCTAGCTTGCTGGTGACACATGCACAGAGGACGTGCGTCCTGCACGGAGCATGAGATGCGTGCATTGTGACTGCGAGCCTTAGCATATGAATAGACGGAGAATCGCTTCTTGTAATGAGACAATAGACTTGCTGTGTAATAGCCACACACAGACGTCACAAGTGGCAATTCTTACTATCCATCAACTTATAGGTTACATACCAGTAACATTACAGAAGCGTTGCCCCTTCAGTGCCCTAAGCAAGGCTGCACAAAGACTAGTGACTTGTTGCTGGCTTCATTCAGCTTTTTTAATGTAAAGTTGATAATCAATTTAATAGTAACATTAAACAAAAAGTCATACAGGAAGTGCATGTTTGTGCCCTGCTGGTTCATGGCTCACTGGCTAATAAGGACAACTCCTTCTTCTCTGTTGATGAACAGGACATACACATAAGCGGTGTTATTTTTATTTAATTGCACAGCAACATCTGTTTACAACTTTTTAAAATCTATTTTACATTTTTCTGGTGGTTATTTCATGTCTGTGGCTCATTTTATATGTTCTTCATAGAATATAAAGCGACTAATGCAGAACCAGAGGGTGTCGGAGGTAGATGCTACCAGGCTGGTCATGCTGTACGCTTTGCATTATGGGAAACACAGTAGCAGTGCTCTTCCGAGTCTCCTTACTGACCTCAGGAACAAAGGTGTGTCCGACAAGAACCGAAGGGTAAGTACCACCCTACTAATTAAATTGTTCTGGCTTCATCAGACTTTTCTGCCTAATTTTTTTTTTTGTTTTAGATTTAGATATAGGTCATTTTTAAATAATCACAATAGCCACAAATGACTGAAGTATTGCAGTTGAGCAAGGCGTTTAAAGGTTTTAACTTGCAGGAGGAAAGAATATGGGTGTTCCTTTAAAGGGACATCATACCCAAAATTTTCTTTGGTGTTACAGACAGATCATACAATTTTTAAAAAATGTTTAGTTTACTTCTATTTTCAACTTTTTTTTTGTTTTCACTGTATTCTTTGTTGAAGAGAAATATAAATGGATAGCACGCATCTTTCTGGAGCAGTAGATGACTGTGGCATAGTTCTAAAACTGCTGCCAGTCTCGTGCACGCTCCTAGCCTTCCTACCTGCTTTTAAAAAAAGGATACCAAGACAACAAAGTGAATTTGGTAATAGGAGTAAATTGGAAAGTTTTTAAACATTTTACTCACTATCTGACTCTTAAAATCAATATTTTTTTTTGGTTTTATGTCCCTTTTAATCTCTTTCTTAAATACTTTTATAAACCCTTGTTTTCTATAAAGGATATCTGAATCATGGATATAAATTATGTTCTTGTCAGTCTTAGACTTTAAAGGGCAAATTAAGGTAATTTTCTATTTTCCATAATCATGAACAAGGTATTCTAAAAACATTAAACAATCTGGTTCTTGTGTTAACTAAAACTGTTGTTGTTCTGTAATCCCATAAGCTGGTTTCTGCAATGGCGGAATTTGGTGGTAAAAGGGCACGAGGCAATGATCTCTTTAACCCAAAGGATGCGGTAGCCATCACCAAGCAGTTCTTCAAAGGATTAAAGGTGAGTGCACCTGTAAGATTAGTGGTGATTGGAGGGCAAAGTAAACACTATGAAAGCATTTTATGGGGTTTTTTTCTCGATGTAATCACCATGAATAAGTATGGAAAAAATATGTATCCTATATCTGTTTATTGCTTATTTCTTTTCTAGGACATAGAAAAAGAAATTGAGCTTTTTTCTCTCCTTTTTTATATTTACTTATCTGTTGACAATATAGTTGTTTTGAAGAGTAATTTTTATTTTTCAAAAACACTGTGGGTTCGATTTATCATTGTCAAAATGAATGCGCCTCCCTGTTCTCCTCTGCACTCGTCTGAGATCGCCTGTCTTGAAGCGCAATGGTGGGACTGAATTTATCATTAAAAAGCCCTTTTTTTTTTTTTGCACCTCAGTTGAAGAACATATAAATATCACTCTGCTTTTTTTATCATCTTTTATATATTACTGTTTACAGGCTTGAGGAAAAAAATTTTTTTTGGATATTTGTATTGATTTTTATCAAAAACTGGGCCTTTTATGTAACTTTTTTTTTTTTTTTTTTTTTTTTTTCTAGATTTGTTTCATTGCTCTTTGTTTGAGGCTAATGGGAAACAGTTCAATTATATTTTCCACTCCCATTGTATTAAAAAAGTAAATAGATTTTACACTTGTGGTTTTTTTTTGTAAGTTACTAAACAAAAAACATACATAAACTCCACGGACGCTCCAAGAGAAATGACCTCTACTGCAATTTTCCACAGTATTTATGTAGAACTTCTTTGCTCGCAGTGGGAGTAGAACTTTACACAAGGCGGTCTGACAGGAGTGATGTAATTGATAAATTTTTTGGGGCGCACCGAAGAAGTAGGCAGGTGCAATGTAACTGCTTGCATTTTACAGACCAATATCCCAAGTTTTTGGGTACATTTTTGATTGGTAAATAAGAGATTACAATTGTGTGCACATTTATAGGCACAAAATAGGAGAACTTGACTCTCACTTTTGTTTCGAGCCCTTAGTCGTAATGATTTGGTGAACTGGGTTTCTGTACTCCTGAATGTTTAAAGGTCCGTAATGAAAAAAAATATTATATGGCCTTATTCATTAGAAAATGCAATTTTATATTTATGGACACTGCATAGCTATGTGTTAAACCACTGTAAAAATCTTCTGAGCCAATCGGCAGCGTTAGTTGCACAGGGTTGATAGTGAATAAAATTCGTGATCTAACCAATAAGAGCATGTATTTTTTTCACTTTAATTGCCCTTTTTAAATAGTTTTTTTTTTGTTTTTTTTAAAGTGAGTGTGCCTACGAGATCTGTCTTTACTTTTAATTTGAGAACTACTCTTGTACAGCACCTGAGACTCTCCGCTAGTGAACTACTATAATTTAATATTTCGCCCACATCCCAAGCATAAACATACAATACACCCAGGCATCAATTTGTCTTTGACCTTTGACCCCTTTGTCAAGGGGTCCTTTGACCCCTTTGTCAAGGGGTCATGAGCTCAAGCTAAAGGGTAGTAGATTCAGGAGTAATTTGAGGAAGCACTTCTTTACAGAAAGAGTGATTGATTTATGGAATAAACTTCCTCAAGAGGTAGTAGCAACAAACACTGTGGGGGACTTTAAAAATGCATGGGACAAGCATAGGGCTATCCTACGAACTAGATAAGTTTATACTGTTAGGTAAGGTGGGGCAGACTTGCTGGGCCTATGGCTCTTATCTGCCGTCAATATCTATGTTTCTATGTTTCTATGACCTCCCAGAGATATCTCACTGCACTCATTGTCCATCTTCCTTATGTCTGAGGTTCTCAACCATCCAGCACACATTGCGTTCGTCTACATGTTCCACTCAAACCTACCTTCTGCTCAAAACTGCTATCCTCATTCATCTTTTGACATACTTCATCTGAGGCTCTCCATAACCACACTTTAAATTTGCTTGACTTTTTCTTTTAAAGCTTTTCTTGAAATTCTGTGCTCAGGCTGTGACATGCCATTGAGTAATGCTTATTTTTTTTTTTTACCAGGGAGTAGAGAATGTTTACACTCAACATCAACCACTTCTTCTTGACACTTTGGATCAGCTTATTAAAGGAAAACTGAAAGACAGTTTGTACCCTTACCTGGGACCAAGCACATTGAGAGACAGGTACATAGCGTGACCCAATGTAGTGAACCTATTTGTTCATATGTAAATAATCCAATGAAGGGAGAAGAATAATAGTCAAAAATGATTTATTTTTTAATAATCTAATTCATTTAATTGGTGTACAGTGACATCACTTTCTAACCAAAATTGTAGTGAAGATAGGAGACCTGCAACACCCAACTAGAGGGCAGCCCCACCAGACATCAAATAGGTATTGGCTGTCAAAGTATAACTGCGGGATCTATGCAGTCACCCGACTTCACATAAAATTAAGGAAGTAGCACCCTGATATATATTGCAAATACATGTAGCACAGAGCTGTAAGCATTAAAGGGACAGTCTAGTCAAAATTAAACTTTCATGATTCAGATAGGGCATGCAATTTTAAACAACTTTCCAATTTGCTTTGTTCTTTTGGTATTCTTTGTTAAAAGCTAAACCTAGGTAGGCTCATATGCTGATTTCTACGCCCTTGAAGGCGGCTGCTTGTAACAGTGCATTTTGACGTTTTTTCACAGCTTGACATGTGTGTCATATAGATAACATTGTGCTCACTCCCATGTAGTTGTTTGTGAGTCAGCGCTGATTGGCTAAAATTCATGCCTGTCAAAAGAACTAAGATAAGAGGGCAGTCTGCAGAGGCTTAGATACAAGGTAATCACAGAGGTAAAACGTATATTAATATAACAGTGTTGGTTATGCAAAACTGGATAATGGGTAATAAAGGGATAATCTATCATTTTGAAACAATAACAATTTTGATGTAGACTGTCCCTTTAAGCTTGTTAGACTTTAAAGAGGCATAGATATGTAAATATACAATTAATGTCACGTGCATGGGTTAAAAAACTCATCAATTATGTTTAAACGTGAGTATGTCAATATACCCAGTAGTCCATGTAGGTATAATGCATGCAAATTAAGTCGTATTAATACTGCGCACACGGCAAAACTCGTGTCGTCAAGTTGATACTTGCATAGATATTATGGCATGCACTTAGTCTTCCATGCACGCTCACAGTTATTAAGCCACACACTCCTTCCAAGACAAGCTGTAATCTGTGAAGCAGTATTGAAGTATTGACTTAAAAAATAAAAATATATTTTTAAATTCTGTATAAGATTATTTTGCTATTTTATTTATATTATTCTAAAATTGATTGAACCTCTCAAAAAAAGATATATGATCTGTGTGGACACCTTACAAAATATAAGCTGAAATTGAATTGTAAATGCACTAAATGTCAAACAACTGAAAACAGCTTTAGCACTGATGTGAAATAGCGCAGCCTACAATCTTCATGGCTACAAGCAGGTAGGGGATTGATTTATACTGTCCTGTTTTTTTACTTCACTGAGTCATCCTGATTATTCACTGGGAATCTAAGTCTTTAAATATTTGACACATTTGTGAGCCTCGGGGGGCTGGAGTTGGATTCCTCTTTTCCATTTTCACTCTCCAAAAACATTAAAACATTGCACAATATACTGAAGTTTAAATTTCTTGGATTATTAATAATATGTAAAACTTGTATTTTTATGCTTAAGCATAAAAATTTAAGTTTTATTAATTTATTTATTAAAAAATATTTATTATAAAGTAACTCTGTGCAACAACCTGAAACGATTGGTTGTATTTTATGTGCAATTATATCACTTGCAAAACAATTTAACGAGAAATTCCTCCAGGAATTGTTTTCTATAAATCTTTTTGCAATATATTTAATTTTTTTGGTTTTGCTTTTTTTTATAAATTATTCAGCTTTTTTCAGTCTATCCCAGTGTTCCACGGATTTATCGTCTACACTCATTATTTGGCTGCAACACCACTAAAATACTTTAACCCTTTGAGTGCTAAGCACTTTCCCACCTGGGTGTTAAGGTTTTCTTAAAGGTTTTGTTTTTTTACTTTTTTTTTTAATTTATTTCAGATCCCCAAGACTTACACAGTTGGAAAGGTTAGGCGATTACCTTTCCAGCGGTGGGTCTTGGGGTCTGTAGCTGCTTAGATGCCTGAGATACAGGCTTCTAAGCAGCATGCCCCCTGCTCCTATATTTAACATTGTTAATGTTAAATAAAGTTGCGCGGTGACGTCATCACGTTTATTGCGCGTGACGTCACCACGCAAAACGGAAGCCCCGGCAATGCCTTTCATTATGCAGCACCGATCGCCGGGGTAGGAGCGGGTGGGAGCCCCCAGATCTCCCTCAAGTTGGGAGAGTGCTAGTGACGGCTCTGAGCCGTCATTAGCACCAGAGTGGGAAACTCTGTGACGGCTCATTAGCACTCAAGGGGTTAAAGGGACATGAAACACAAAAAAAATTATTTCACAATTCAGATAGAACTTAGTTTTTTTAGACAACTTTTCAATTTACTTCTATTATAAATGTTGCTTCATTCTCTTAATATCCTTTGTTGAAGGAGCAGCAATGCACTACTGCGAGCTACTTGAACACATTGGTTAGCCAATAACAAGGCATACTTGTGCAGCCCCAATCGGCATCTAGCTCCCAGCTCCTGAGCTTACCTAGGTATGATTTTCAATAAATGATACCTAGAGAACTAAGCAAAGTAGATAATAGAAGTAAATTGCAAAGTTCTGCCCTATCTGACTCACAAAACAAAAATGTTGGGTTTCATGTCCCTTTAACTTTAAGGGACAGTCTAGTCCAAAATAAACTTACATCCCACAAAGCGTGTTCTCTCACTATTTTCTTTCTCTTATCTACTGTTGTGATGAGCTGATATTAGATTTCCCTTTTCCATGTGTTCCTGATATTGACCTGGTTTAACCTTTCATAATCTATTGATTATGTTCAAGGGATATAAGAGCAAAAAAGAAAATGCTTTACTATGAAAGATTTATTTTGTGCTGGTGCTTGAACATAACTGTGTTTAATACCTGCAAATCCAGAGCCGCAGTGCACTTAATGCATCTAGTGAGCCAGTGGCAAGAGGCATATTTGTGTAGCTACAAATCGCCAGCTAGCTCCCAGTAGACATGTTATGTTTTTTTCTAGTCTTTTGCATGCTCTATTGGAATCATGAAAGTTTAATTTTGACTTTAGCCATTTAATAAGAAAAAGTTGCTTCCTTCTCAAACTCTGATTTTCAGATATTATGATGGAGTTGATGATCCAGAAAGAAATAATAAGACAAGCTCTTCTACACACCTCACTTTATAACATATAGTAAAATGACACATTTGGGACCATTAATCCATTAATCAATAAATGTGTCATTTGCAGAACAAACCTAGTCTAAAAAGGATAGTTTAGCATAAAATCTATTGAAGATTGTCCCTTGTCAGCAGCCAGTAACCAACTACTTGTGTAAGCAGCATCGCTGAGACCCTGAGTTAGACACCCCCCTTCCTGTTATGTGTACTGATCCGGTTCCTAAATATGATAACCTAAAGCAGAGATCCTCAAACTTGGCCCTCCAGAGGTTTTAAAACAACTACATTTCCCATGATGCTCAGCCAGCTGATATGCTGACTGAGCATCATGGGAAATATAGCTCCAAAACCCCTCTGGAGGGCCAAGTGTTTTATAGCTGCTAAATCAGTACAACACTCCTAAAATTCTGTAAACAAATCTGTTTAAACTGTTAGTATCAAATACCAACCCTCAATGCAAATATAAGCACACAAATAAAAATATACAATATGTCAATTCATATATACAATGCCATATATTATATACTGTTAATTCACTCATTTATCTACTTTGCTTCTTACTCTTAGTATCCTTTGTTGAAAAGCATACATAACTAGGTAAAGGATCAGCTGTGCACTACTGGGAGCTAGCTGGCATTTGGTGGCTGCACATATATATTCCTCTTGTCACTGGCTCATCCAATGTTTTATAAGGACAAGCAGCTTATCCCAGAACAGACTAGGTGCGAATTCTACTAGAATAAAACCACACAAATTACCAGTCACTCACTCAAAGGCAGAAAAAAGTAAGTTCTAAAATCAGTTTAGCTATAGCCATTGGCCTAGAGATAAGACCAAATACCCTTCATGGCACCTCCAGAACAGTCAGGTGTATTATTATAAGCACTTTCAAAATAAATTGGACACACTTGGATATTGTGTAGCTAACACCATAGTGAATATTGCTAAACAGAATTTGTTAACACAGATTCTGCCCTAGTCTTCTATTCAGCATTCCAGGACTATATTTTGTGGTCGCTGACTATGCGTCAGTCATGTGGGTAGCCACCAATCACCAGCAGTACATTCATGCTTCTGAGCCTATCTAGGTCTGACTTTCAATAAAATATAGTAACAGAACCTAGATGTTGTATCATTTAAATGCAACTTTACTTTTCTCCTCTACAGGCCTCAAGATATAATTGTATTCATGGTTGGAGGAGCCACATATGAAGAAGCTTTCACAGTATATAACCTTAATCGCACTACACCTGGAGTCCGTATTGTGTTGGGAGGGACGACTATTCACAACACCAAAAGGTGAGGAAGATTATATTCACAATACTTCTCACTAAGGGGCCTAAAAGTCGAGATAATTTAAGAGAATGCCAGTGCTTCTATTTCCCTGGTGGATTTTTATAAAGCCACTTTTTACCCTGGAAACAGAGGTCTCGCTAAGGGGCGTATACTGTGTTTTTGTATGGGAAGGAGTTGCATACAAAGGTGCACAATTAAAATCATAATTTTAAAAATCATTCAAAACTAATAATTAAAGCATTCACACAAGAATACATAGGAAAAAAAATATTGTTAAGGTGCAGCAAAAATCGTAATAAAATTCTTTTACTAAAAATCATATTTTATCAAAAACTTAAAATTTGTACGTAAATTATACATAGGAATAAATTGTGTACAATGGATGTGCAAAACACGCATAGAAATTTATATTTCTAAGTACAAAATACTAAGCGAAATTGTGGTTTCTTTACACAATTGAGTCCACGGATCATCATCAATTACTGTTGGAAATATCACTCCTGGCCAGCAGGAGGAGGCAAAGAGCACCACAGCAAAGCTGTTAAATATCACTCCCCTACCCACAATCCCCCCAGTCATTCTCTTTACCTGCATTGCAAGGAGGTGGTAAAGTTTTCGGTGTCTGATAGAAGTTCTACAATCAAGTTTTTATTATTTTAATATACAGAGTAGGTTTGCTCTGTTATTCTGGAGTTTAGCCTGGTCCACGTCAGTCTCTTCAGTAGGGCAGTGGTGGCTTTTAAGCAATTGAGAACTTGTGAGGTACAATCCTCACTGTACTTTCTCAATCATTCTTGCTGCCCTAATCTGAAAGCCTGTGTAAGTTTACTCAGTCTTTCTTTTTTCACAGGTCCATGTGAGGCACTTCAAACTCTTAAACCGGGAAAACTGTCCTGCTGCCGGACAAGCTGAATTTAAGGTAAGTGGCATGTTTAGTTTTCTTTCAGGGTAAGAAAGATTCTGGTCCTTGAGCAGTTTTATCCTAGTTTTCAGGCACTGTGGGATGAGTTGGGTATTGGTGGCTCAGATTATGTTCCTAGCTACGGTTTATTACGGGCAGGACTGGTGTGTACTATTTTTATTTTTTTTTCACTTATAGATCCTTATAATTGCGGATCTTTTGCTTAAGTTTTTGTTTTTGCCGGAACTTTTCTTCCGACCACCGAGACAGCCCCAGATTAGTATGGGGGTAGGTCTTCCACAGGCGGCGGTTATTGGGCGCACTTCTTCTCTATTAGGAGAGAGTTTGTCAGTGTGTTCAGTTCCCGATTGTGGCGTAGTTGTCGGCCGCTCCGACATTGTGGGCTCAGATGACGGATTCGTCTTCAGACGGTTTATTTCTGAAGTTACCGTTGGCTAATATTATTCCAGGCAGCAGGTCAGGTAGGCACCTCAATATAATTGCTGAGGTGTAGTGGGTTGCCTGGGGTATAATTCAATATTTTGTTATCCCATTAAATTAAATTACATTAAATTAATTTTGTTATTTAAAGGCACAGTAACATTTTGTGTGCAGTTCTAAAATAAGAGTACAGTTTTTTTAAAATAAAATAGACATCTTTAATTTTTTTGCTAAGATGATGGACCAAGAGGCTATGCAGATTGTTACATGCAAGTTATGTTTTGATTCCCAGGTGGAACCACCAGTACCATTTTGTTCTACTTGTATTAAAAGAACCTTATGTTTTAGAGAGACATTTTTTGAACATGAGCCACCTTTTAGATAAGGCGGATGCTGTTTAGGGGTCTCCTGTACCAGTCATGCCGCAACTGTTCCCCCAAGCGTCACAAGCTTGTGCAACACATGCAGTGCCCTGTGTTTCCTCTCACAATCCATTGGATTTTATTTGCAATACATTGCTACTCATGTCTCTTCAGCAGTATCTGAGGTGCTGTCTGCTTTTCCCATGCTTCAGGGAAAGCGCAAGAGGAAGTTTAAGGAATCGGCAAGTAAGGTTTCTGATCAGGTTGTGGCTAATCAAGTTTCCCTTGCTCAAACATCGGATGAGGAAGCCACTTCAGTGGCATCTGAGGGTGAACTCTCAGACTCTGACAATTTAGTTCCTGCTTCTGATGCTGAAGTTGTATCTTTCAGGTTTAAGCTAGAACACCTCCGTATGTTACTTAAGGAGGTTTTAGCTACTTTGGACGACTCCGACTCGACTGTCGTAGTCAATCCTAAGAAGTCTAATAAAGTACTTTGACTTTCCTCCCGCGGTGGAGGTTTTTCCTGTGCCAGACCGTGCTACAGAGATTATTACACGAGAGTGGGAGAGACCTGGTATTCCTTTTTCTCCATCTCCAATGTTAAAGAAAATGTTTCCAATAGCTGACTCTATTAAGGAGTTTCCAAAGTGGAAGGAGCGATTTCCACATTGGCTAAGAGAATCTCTATTCCCATAGAGGATAGCTGTTTCTCCTGTTAAGTGTAGTCAGTCCACGGGTCATCCATTACTTATGGGATTATAACTCCTCCCTAACAGGAAGTGCAAGAGGATCACCCAAGCAGAGCTTCTATATAGCTCCTCCCCTCTACGTCATATCCAGTCATTCTCTTGCACCTAACTAATAGATAGGATGTGTGAGAGGACAGTGGTTATTAAAACTTAGTTTTTATTTCTTCAATCAAAAGTTTATTTTAAACAACACCCGAGTGTGTTGTTTTTTCTCAGGCAGCATTAGAAGAAGAATCTACCTGAGTTTGTGTATGATCTTAGCGGACGTAACTAAGATCCATTTGCTGTTCTCGGCCATTCTGAGGAGCGAGGTAACTTCAGAACAGGGGACAGCGGGCAGGGTTCACCTGCAAAGAGGTATGTTGCAGTATATTATTTTCTAAGGAATGGAATTGACTGAGAAAATACTGCTAATACCGTTATAATGTAAGTACAGCCTTAAATGCAGTAGTAGCAACTGGTATCAGGCTGTTATGTATGTATGTTGGCACTGAAGTATTTCTGGGGAATGGCACTTCACTAAGAAAATACTGTTTACATATAACTTATAGCCTTCTGCAGTGATAGCGACTAGCAACAGGCTTTTATTATCATTTCATATATTTATATTTAAAACGTTTACTGGCAGATAATCGTTTTTCTCTCTGAGGTACTTGGTGAAAAATTTATGGGCATTATTTTCCACTTGGCTGTCGTTTATTTTGAATAAAATCAGTTTACTGAGCTTCCCCACTGTTGTATTATGAGTGGGAGGGGCCTATTTTGGCGCTTTTACTACGCATTAAAAATTCAGTCACAGTCTTCCTTATTCTCCCTGCATGATCCAGGACGTTTCTGCAGAGCTCAGGGGTCTCCAAAACTAGTTTTGAGGGAGGTAATCCCTCACAGCAGACCTGTGAGACTGTGTTTTGACTGTGATAAAAACGTATATATAATAGTTGTTATCCGTTTTTCTTGGTATTAAGGGGTTAATCATCCATTTGCTAGTGGGTGCATTCCTTTGCTAAATTAATGCAATTTCTGTAAAAATTTAGTTTCTATAACTAATCCAGTTCATTGTTATTGCAACTGTGACAGTTTTTTTGTGTGCTTCTTAAAGGCACAGTAACGTTTTTTATATTGCTTGAAAATTGTTTTGAAAAGTATTTTCCAAGTTTGCTAGTCTAACTGCTAGTCTGTTTAAACATGTCTGACACAGAGGAATCTCTTTGTGCAATATGTTCAAAGGCCAATGTGGAGCCCAATAGAAATTTGTGTACTAATTGCATTGATGCTACTTTAAATAAAAGCCAATCTGTACATGTCAAGAAAATTTCACCAGACAACGAGGGGAAAGTTATGCCGACTAACTCTCCTCACGTGTCAGTACCTGCATCTCCCGCTCAGGAGGTGCGTGATATTGTGGCGCCAAGTACATCAGGGCGGCCATTACAAATCACTTTACAAGACATGGCTAATGTTATGACTGAAGTTTTATCTAAATTGCCAGAACTTAGAGGTAAACGCGACCACTCTGGGGTGAGAACAGAGTACGCTGATAATGTTAGAGCCATGTCTGATACTGCGTCACAAATGGCAGAGCATGAAGACGGAGAGCTTCATTCTGTAGGTGACGGATCTGATCCAAATAGACTGGACTCAGACATTTCAAATTTTAAATTTAAGCTTGAGAACCTCCGTGTACTATTAGGGGAGGGATTAGCGGCTCTGAATGATTGTAACACGGTTGCAATCCCAGAGAAATTATGTAGGCTGGATAGATACTATGCGGTACCGGCGTGTACTGACGTCTTTCCTATACCTAAGAGGCTTACAGAGATTATTAACAAGGAGTGGGATAGGCCTGGTGTACCCTTTTCCCCCCCCTCCTATATTTAGAAAAATGTTTCCAATAGACGCCACCACACGGGACTTATGGCAGACGGTCCCTAAGGTGGAGGGAGCAGTTTCTACTCTGGCTAAGCGTACCACTATCCCGGTGGAGGATAGCTGTGCCTTTTCAGATCCAATGGATAAAAAGTTAGAGGGTTACCTTAAGAAAATGTTTACTCAACAAGGTTTTATATTACAACCCCTCGCATGCATTGCGCCTGTCACGGCTGCGGCGGCATTCTGGTTTGAGTCTCTGGAAGAGACCCTTGAGACAGCTCCATGGGATGAGATTATAAACAAGCTTAAAACCCTTAAGCTAGCTAATTCATTTATTTCTGATGCCGCAGTACATCTAACTAAGCTTACGGCTAAGAATTCCGGATTCGCCATTCAGGCGCGCAGAGCGCTGTGGCTAAAATCCTGGTCAGCTGATGTGACTTCTAAATCTAAATTGCTTAACATACCTTTCAAAGGGCAGACATTATTCGGGCCCGGTTTGAAAGAAATTATCGCTGACATTACTGGAGGTAAGGGCCATGCCCTGCCTCAAGACAGAGCCAAACCAAGGGCTAGACCAGTGCTTTCCAAACTGTGTGTCGGGACACACTAGTGTGTCGGCAGCAGTGTGTAGGTGTGTCCCTGCTTCAGCACAAATTCTTTTTTTAATTTTTTTTTGGTTTCTGACTTTCCACCTGCCTGCTACGCATATCGCATGATTGATACCTAGGGGGACACAGATCATGTTAACCTATTGGCACAGATCAGTGGGAACTGAAACTATTCCCATTGGCGGCACATTGGCTCCTGACTGCACGTGTAGTCTCCTTAATTGGCTCGTGACTGCATGTGTAGTCAGTGAGCGGGACAGCAGTGTGTATGCAGCGCGGGCAGTAGTCAATCGGACTCACCGAGCTCTGAGGGCGGCAGATTAAACGCTGAGCTGAAGTCAGAAGTCAGTTGGGTTTTTTTGCAGCTAGCTCCCAGTAGTGCATTGCTGCTGATGCTCTTGATATATGGATAGGAAGTGGAAGCTTAAAAATGCTTGATGATGAAATGCGAGTGTCTTTATCTAATATTCCACCAAATATTCAGAAATTGTGTTCATCCCATCAACCTCATACATCCCATTAAAATAGTAAGTAGCTATTGGTGTTAAACTTTTTTTTTAATTCTTGCACATACTGTTGTAAATACATTTTGTTATTATATAATTTATGTATGTGTCCATATCTCTAAAAACAAGTTAGATTAACCTCCTGTTTGCTAGTACAACTGAATTACTGTGTCGCGAAATTATGTAGGTCTAAAAAGTGTGTCACCAACATGAAAAGTTTGGAAAGCTCTGGGCTAGACAGTCTAATTTTCGTGCCTTTCGTAACTTCAAGGCAGGAGCAGCATCTACTTCCTCCGCTCCAAAACAGGAAGGAACTGTTGCTCGTTACAGACAGGGCTGGAAACCTAACCAGACCTGGAACAAGGGCAAGCAGGCCAGAAAACCTGCTGCTGCCCCTAAGACAGCATGAAGTGAGGGCCCCCAATCCGGAAACGGATCTAGTAGGGGGCAGACTTTCTCTCTTCGCCCAGGCTTGGGCAAGAGATGTCCAGGATCCCTGGGCGTTAGAGATCATATCTCAGGGATATCTTCTGGACTTCAAAGCTTCTCCTCCAAAAGGGAGATTTCATCTTTCAAGGTTGTCAACAAACCAGATAAAGAAAGAGGCGTTTCTACGCTGTGTACAAGATCTTTTACTAATGGGAGTGATCCACCCGGTTCCGCGGTCGGAGCACGGACAAGGGTTTTACTCAAATCTGTTTGTGGTTCCCAAGAAAGAAGGAACCTTAAGACCAATCTTGGATTTAAAGATCCTAAACAAATTCCTAAGAGTTCCTTCGTTCAAAATGGAAACTATTCGTACAATCTTACCCATGATCCAAAAGGGTCAGTACCTGACCACAGTGGATTTAAAGGATGCCTACCTTCACATACCGATTCACAAAGATCATTACCGGTACCTAAGGTTTGCCTTCCTAGACAGGCATTACCAGTTTGTAGCTCTTCCCTTCGGGTTAGCTACTGCTCCAAGAATCTTTACAAAGGTTCTGGGTTCTCTTCTGGCGGTACTAAGACCGCGAGGAATATCGGTAGCTCCGTACCTAGACGACATTCTGATACAAGCGTCAAGTTTCCAAACTGCCAAGTCTCATACAGAGTTTGTACTGGCATTTCTAAGGTCACATGGGTGGAAAGTGAACGAAGAAAAGAGTTCTCTCTTGCCACTCACAAGAGTTCCCTTCTTAGGGACTCTTATAGATTCTGTAGAAATGAAAATTTACCTGACAGAAGACAGGTTAACAAAACTTCTAAATGAACTTGCCGTGTCCTTCATTCCATTCCACACCCGTCTGTGGCTCAATGCATGGAGGTAATAGGCTTAATGGTAGCGGCAATGGACATAGTACCCTTTGCACGCCTGCATCTCAGACCACTGCAATTGTGCATGCTAAGTCAGTGGAATGGGGATTACTCAGATTTGTCCCCTATGCTGAATCTGGATCAAGAGACCAGAAATTCTCTTCTATGGTGGCTCTCTCGGCCACATCTGTCCAAGGGGATGCCCTTCAACAGGCCAGATTGGACGATTGTAACAACAGACGCCAGCCTGATAGGTTGGGGCGCTGTCTGGAATTCCCTGAAGACTCAGGGATCATGGACTCAGGAGGAGAGTCTCCTTCCCATAAATATTCTGGAATTAAGAGCAGTTTTCAATGCCCTTCTGGCTTGGCCTCAGTTAGCAACTCTGAGGTTCATCAGGTTTCAGTCGGACAACATCACGACTGTGGCTTACATCAACCATCAGGGAGGGACAAGGAGTTCCCTAGCGATGATGGAAGTCTCAAAGATAATTCACTGGGCAGAGTCTCACTCTTGCCACCTATCAGCGATCCACATCCCAGGCGTGGAGAACTGGGAAGCGGATTTTCTAAGTCGCCAGACTTTTCATCCGGGGGAGTGGGAACTTCATCCGGAGGTCTTTGCCCAAATACTTCGGCGTTGGGGCAAACCAGATCTGGATCTCATGGCGTCTCGCCAGAACGCCAAACTTCCCTGTTACGGATCCAGGTCCAGAGACCCGGGAGCGGTTCTGATAGATGCTCTGACAGCACCTTGGGTCTTCAACATGGCTTATGTGTTTCCACCCTTCCCGATGCTTCCTCGATTGATTGCCAGGATCAAACAGGAGAGAGCATCAGTGATTCTAATAGCGCCTGCGTGGCCACGCAGGACCTGGTATGCAGACCTAGTGGACATGTCGTCCTGTCCACCATGGTCTCTACCTCTGAGACAGGACCTTCTGGTGCAGGGTCCTTTCAAACATCCAAATCTAATTTCTCTGAGGCTGACTGCATGGAGATTGAACGTTTGATTCTATCAAAGCGTGGATTCTCGGAGTCAGTGATTGATACCTTAATACAGGCTAGGAAGCCTGTTACCAGGAAAATTTACCATAAAATATGGCGCAAATACTTGCATTGGTGCGAATCCAAGAGTTACTCATGGAGTAAGGTTAGGATTCCTAGGATATTGTCTTTTCTGCAAGAAGGTTTAGAAAAGGGTTTATCCGCTAGTTCGTTAAAGGGACAGATCTCAGCTTTGTCCATCCTTTTACACAAACGTCTGTTATCTCTGACCAATCTGAAAGAACGTCCTTTCTCGTGGCTTTAACCAAATGTGCCGATACGAGAATTTAGGCTTAACATTCTATAGATAGAACATATCTATAGAATGTTAAGCCTAAATTCTCGTATCGGCACATTTGGTTAAAGCCACGAGAAAGGACGTTCTTTCAGATTGGTCAGAGATAAAACGTGACTAACGAGCCCACGCAACATAGATCAATGGGGAACTTTTCAGCATCATGGGATTGGCTAAAAGAATCACGTGACTTTATGGCGGACCTAAAAGGGAACCTAAACAAAAAGAATACTCGAATGGGGACTTAACTCAACTCTGTCTTTTCATTGGACGAAAATTTGAAAGAATTCAATGATTGGTCATTTTCTTATGTACATGTTTACGCCGAATCGAATACAAAATATTATATTTTTAAATTTTAATAGAGCGACATAAAAGGATTTAACAATGTTAAGAATAAGGTTGGGCCTAAACATCCAGTTAGAAATTGTAATTGTATTTCTCTTGTTAAGTGTATCCAGTCCACGGATCATCCATTACTTATGGGATATTAACTCCTCCCCAACAGGAAGTGCAAGAGGATTCACCCAGCAGAGCTGCTATATAGCTCCTCCCCTAACTGCCATTACCAGTCATTCTCTTGCACCCAACAAATAGATAGGATGTGTGAGAGGACTGTGGTGATTATACTTAGTTTCATACCTTCAATCAAAAGTTTGTTATTTTATAATAGCACCGGAGTGTGTTATTCCTTCTCTGGTAGAATTTGAAGAAGAATCTACCTGAGTTTTTCTATGATTTTAGCCGGAGTAGTTAAGATCATATTGCTGTTTCTCGGCCATCTGAGGAGAGGTAAACTTCAGATCAGGGGACAGCGGGCAGATTAATCTGCAAAGAGGTATGTAGCAGCTTATTATTTTCTGACAATGGAATTGATGAGAAAATTCTGCCATACCGATATAATGTAAACTCAGCCTTAAATGCAGTAGCAGCAACTGGTATCAGGCTGTCATGTATGTATATTTTACACTTCAGTATTCTGGGGAATGGCACTTCACTGGAATTATACTGTATGCATAAAACTTTAGCCTAATTTGCAGGGACTAGCAACAGGCTTTTTAATAACACTCAATTTATTAATGTTAAACGTTTTTTGCTGGCATGTAAAATCGTTTAATTTTCTGAGGTACTGGGTGAAAAAATGTTTTGGGCACTATTTTTTTCCACTTGGCAGTCGTTTTATTTAATTTATGACAGTTTACTGATCTCTCTCACTGTTATGTGTGAGGGGGAGGGGCCTTTTTTGGTGCTTTTGCTACGCATCAAAAAATTCAGTCAGAAGTTTATTGTCTTCCCTGCATGATCCGGTTCATCTCTACAGAACTCAGGGGTCTTCAAAACTTGTTTTGAGGGAGGTAATCACTCACAGCAGAGCTGTGAGATTGTAGTTGACTGTGATAAAAAAACGTTTATTTCTGTATTTTTTTTCTGCTATCAGGGTTAGTTATCCTTTGCTAATGGGAGCAATCCTTTGCTAAAATTGTGTTTTTTACAAAGATTTGATGCTATATATTGCAACCTCTTACATGCATTGCGCCTGTCACGGCTGCAGCAGCATTTTGGTTTGAGTCTCTGGAAGAGACACTTGAATCAGCTCCATTAGATGAGATTACACACAAGCTTAAAGCCCTTAAGTTAGCTAACTCATTTATTTCAGATGCCGTAGTACATTTAACTAAACTTACGGCTAAGAATTCCGGATTCGCCATTCAGGCACGCAGAGCACTGTGGCTAAAATCCTGGTCAGCTGACGTTACTTCTAAATCTAAATTGCTTAATATACCTTTCAAAGGGCAGACCTTATTCGGGCCCGGGTTGAAAGAAATTATCGCTGACATTACAGGAGGTAAAGGCCATGCCCTGCCTCAAGACAGAGCCAAACCTAAGGCTAGACAGTCTAATTTGCGTTCCTTTCGTAATTTCAAAGCAGGAGCAGCATCAACTTCCTCTGCACCAAAACAGGAAGGAGCTGTTGCTCGCTACAGACAAGGCTGGAGACCTAACCAGTCCTGGAACAAGGGCAAGCAGGCCAGGAAACCTGCTGCTGCCCCTAAGACAGCATGAATCGAGGGCCCCCGATCCGGGAACGGATCTAGTGGGGGGCAGACTTTCTCTCTTCGCCCAGGCTTGGGCAAGAGATGTCCAGGATCCCTGGGCGTTAGAGATCATATCTCAGGGATACCTTCTAGACTTCAAATTCCCTCCCCCAAGAGGGAGATTTCATCTGTCAAGGTTGTCAACAAACCAAATAAAGAAAGAGGTGTTTCTACGCTGCGTACAAGATCTTTTATTAATGGGAGTGATCCATCCGGTTCCGCGGTCGGAACAAGGACAAGGGTTTTACTCAAATCTGTTTGTGGTTCCCAAAAAAGAGGGAACTTTCAGGCCAATCTTGGATTTAAAGATCCTAAACAAATTCCTAAGAGTTCCATCGTTCAAAATGGAAACTATTCGGACAATTTTACCCATGATCCAAAAGGGTCAGTACATGACCACAGTGGATTTAAAGGATGCTTACCTTCACATACCGATTCACAAAGATCATTACCGGTATCTAAGGTTTGCCTTTCTAGACAGGCATTACCAGTTTGTAGCTCTTCCATTCGGATTGGCTACGGCTCCGAGAATCTTCACAAAGGTTCTGGGTGCTCTTCTGGCGGTACTAAGACCGCGAGGAATTGCGGTAGCTCTGTACCTAGACGACATTCTGATACAAGCTTCAAGCTTTCAAACTGCCAAGTCTCATACAGAGTTAGTACTGGCATTTCTAAGGTCGCATGGATGGAAGGTGAACGAAAAGAAGAGTTTTCTCTTTCCACTCACAAGAGTTCCCTTCTTGGGGACTCTTATAGATTCTGTAGAAATGAAGATTTACCTGACAGAAGACAGGTTAACAAAGCTTCAAAATGCATGCCGTGTCCTTCCATTCAACACCCGTCAGTAGCTCAATGCATGGAGGTGATCGGCTTAATGGTAGCAGCAATGGACATAGTACCCTTTGCACGCCTACATCTCAGACCGCTGCAATTGTGCATGCTAAGTCAGTGGAATGCGGATTACTCAGACTTGTCCCCTACTCTGAATCTGCATCAAGAGACCAGAAATTCTCTTCTATGGTGGCTTTCTCGGCCACATCTGTCCAGGGGGATGCCATTCAGCAGGCCGGACTGGACAATTGTAACAACAGACGCCAGCCTACTAGGTTGGGGCGCTGTCTGGAATTCTCTGAAGGCTCAGGGACAATGGAATCAGGAGGAGAGTCTCCTACCAATAAACATTCTGGAATTGAGAGCAGTTCTCAATGCCCTTCTGGCTTGGCCCCAGTTAACAACTCGGGGGTTCATCAGGTTTCAGTCGGACAACATCACGACTGTAGCTTACATCAACCATCAGGGAGGGACAAGAAGCTCCCTAGCAATGATGGAAGTATCAAAGATAATTTGCTGGGCAGAGTCTCACTCTTGCCACCTGTCAGCAATCCACATCCCGGGAGTGGAGAACTGGGAGGCGGATTTCTTAAGTCGTCAGACTTTTCATCCGGGGGAGTGGGAACTTCATCCGGAGGTCTTTGCCCAAATACTTCGACGTTGGGGCAAACCAGAGATAGATCTCATGGCGTCTCGACAGAACGCCAAGCTTCCTCGTTACGGGTCCAGATCCAGGGATCCGGGAGCGGTTCTGATAGATGCTTTGACAGCACCTTGGATGGCTTATGTGTTTCCACCCTTCCCGATGCTTCCTCGATTGATTGACAGAATCAAACAGGAGAGAGCATCAGTGATTCTAATAGCGCCTGCATGGCCACGCAGGACTTGGTATGCAGATCTAGTGGACATGTCATCCTGTCCACCTTGGTCGCTACCTCTGAAACAGGACCTTCTGATCCAGGGTCCCTTCAAACATCAAAATCTAATTTCTCTGAAGCTGACTGCTTGGAAATTGAACGCTTGATTTTATCAAAACGTGGTTTTTCTGAGTCAGTTATTGATACCTTAATACAGGCTAGGAAGCCTGTTACCAGAAAGATTTACCATAAGATATGGCGCAAATACTTATATTGGTGCGAATCCAAGAGTTACTCATGGAGTAAGGTTAGGATTCCGAGGATATTGTCTTTTCTACAAGAAGGTTTAGAAAAGGGTTTATCCGCTAGTTCCTTAAAGGGACAGATTTCAGCTCTGTCCATTCTTTTACACAAACGTCTGTCAGAAGTTCCGGACGTTCAAGCTTTTTGTCAGGCTTTAACTAGGATCAAGCCTGTGTTTAAAACTGTTGCTCCACCATGGAGTTTGAACTTAGTTCTTAATGTTTTACAGGGGGTTCCGTTTGAACCCCTTCATTCCATTGATATCAAGTTGTTATCTTGGAAAGTTCTGTTTTTAATGGCGATTTCCTCGGCTCGAAGAGTCTCTGAGTTATCTGCCTTACATTGTGATTCTCCTTATCTGATTTTTCATTCAGACAAGGTAGTTCTGCGTACTAAACCTGGGTTCCTACCTAAGGTGGTCACTAACAGGAATATCAATCAAGAGTTTGTGGTTCCATCTTTGTGTCCTAATCCTTCTTCGAAAAAGGAACGTCTGCTACACAATCTAGATGTAGTCCGTGCCCTGAAATTTTATCTACAGGCAACTAAGGATTTTCGACAAACGTCTTCCCTGTTTGTTGTTTATTCTGGTCAGAGGAGAGGTCAAAAAGCTTCGGCTACCTCTCTCTCCTTTTTGGCTTCGTAGCATAATACGGTTAGCCTATGAGACTGCTGGACAGCAGCCTCCTGAAAGAATTACAGCACATTCTACTAGAGCTGTGGCTTCCACTTGGGCCTTTAAGAATGAGGCTTCTGTTGAACAGATTTGCAAGGCTGCAACTTGGTCTTCTCTTCATACTTTTTCCAAATTTTACAAATTTGACACTTTTGCTTCTTCGGAGGCTGTTTTTGGGAGAAAGGTTCTTCAGGCAGTGGTTCCTTCCGTATAAAGAGCCTGCCTGTCCCTCCCGTCATCCGTGTACTTTAGCTTTGGTATTGGTATCCCATAAGTAATGGATGATCCGTGGACTGGATACACTTAACAAGAGAAAACATAATTTATGCTTACCTGATAAATTTATTTCTCTTGTAGTGTATCCAGTCCACGGCCCGCCCTGTCACTTTAAGGCAGGTAATTTTTCCATTAAACTACAGTCACCACTGCACCCTATGGTTTTCCTTTCTCTGCATGTTTTCGGTCGAATGACTGGTAATGGCAGTTAGGGGAGGAGCTATATAGCAGCTCTGCTGGGTGAATCCTCTTGCACTTCCTGTTGGGGAGGAGTTAATATCCCATAAGTAATGGATGATCCGTGGACTGGATACACTACAAGAGAAATAAATTTATCAGGTAAGCATAAATTATGTTTTTTTGTTTCATGTGAGTCCAATTTCCTGTCACAGACAGGAAATTGGAACATCGATACACCTGTATAAAAATCCGGCTACATTGTCACAGCATTATACAAACTGTTACTTGTTTTTATTGCCTTTTACTGCTCTTGAAAAAGACGCTTGAGCGTTGAAACGCGTAGAGCTAAAATAAACCTTTTTTATCTCTTACATTTGAACCACTTTTTCTGTGACGAGCCGGACTTGCTATTTTGGATAACCCTGTTGAAAATCACCCTGTTGTTTCCTTTGGAGAGGGACATACCGTAGAGAGATATACCATAGAAGCAGGACTCACATTACTAAAGGAGTGAGTATATTGCACATTATTACAACGGATTTAACTTGCACATCAAGTCCATTTCTATCTATCATTAGAAACTAACTATTCTGCAAGACCAGCGCCATCCATTTCGTTTTGTCTCTTGCTAAAAAGATGTATGTTCATCAGGGTCTCCAATGGCAACCTGTGGTGTGCATTGCCACTGTCACCAGCGCGGCGGCCTACTGGTTTGATGCTTTGTCTGATTCTATTCAGACAGATACGTCTCTTGAGGAGATCTAAGATAGGATTAAGGCCCTTATATTGGCCAATTTCTTCATCACAGATTAAGTTGGGAGCAAAAATATCTGGTTTTGCTGTTCTAGCTCGCAGAGCTTTATGGTTGAAATCTTGTTCGGCAGATGTTTCATCTAAGTCCAAACTTTTGGCAATTCCCTTCATGGGTAAGACCTTGTTTGGCCTGGGATTGGCGGAGATTATTTCTGATATTACAGGAGGAAAAGGGGCATTTCTTCTCCCAGGATAAGAGAAATAAACAAAAGGGGCATCAGGGTAATTTTCATTCCTTTTGAAACTTTAAAGGTAAGCCTTCCTCCCCCTCTTCCAAGCAGGAACAGTCCAAGCCTTCCTGGAAACCCAATCAGTCTTGGAACAAGGTAAAGCAATCTAAGAAGCCCGCAATTTATTCCAAATCTGCATGAAGGGCCTGCCCCCGATCCGGGAGCAGATCTTGTAGGGGGCAGACTTTCTCATTTTGCTCAAGCCTGGATTTGGGATGTTTCTGATCCCTGGCGGTGAACATAATGTCCCAGGGATACAAACTAGAGTTCAAGGCCTTTCCTCCCAGGGGCAGGTTCCTCCTCTCAAGATTATCTGTAGACCAAATAAAAAGAGAGGCGTTCTTACATTGTGTTCAGGATCTTTTCGCCCTGGGAGTGAAAGTTCCTGTTCCTATGCAGGAACAGGGTCTGGGATTTTATTCCAATCTGGAAAGAGGGAACTTTCAGACCGATTTTAGATCTCAAGTCTAAACAAGTTGCTCAGAGTACCATCCTTCAAGATGGAAACTATTCGTTCCATTCTTCCCTTGGTTCAAGAAGGTCAGTTCATGACAACTGTAGACCTAAAGGATGCGTACCTTAATGTTCCCATCCACAGGGATCATCACAAGTTTCTGAGGTTCGCGTTCTTAGACAAACACTTCCAGTTTGCGGCTCTTCCATTCGGCCTTTCCACAGCTCCCAGGATTTTCTCAAAGGTCCTGGGGTCTCTGTTGGTGGTGCTCCAGTCATGGGGCGTTGCAGTGGCGCCATACCAGGATGACATTTTAGTTCAGGCGCCGTCTTTCCAAAAAGCAAGCTCTCATACGGAGATCTTGTTGTCTTTTCATCGCTCTCACAGTTTGAAGGTGAATTTGGGAAAAAGTTCCCTGACTCCAGCTACAAGTGTAGTATTCTTGGGAACCATAATAGATTCCCTATCAATGAAAACCTTTCTGACAGAGGTCAGGAAATCAAAGATCTTTGATTCTTGTCTTGCCCTTCAGTCCTCTCCTCGGCCGTCAGTGGCCCAATGTATGGAGGTAATTGGTCTGATGGTAGCTGCCATGGACATCATTCCGTTTGCTCGGTTCCATCTCAGACCTCTGCAGCTATGCATGCTTAGGCAATGGAACGGGGATTATGCGGTCTGTCTCCACGATTAGTACTGGATCAGGTGACGAGATTCTCTTCCATGATGGTTGTCTCAGGATAATCTCTCCCAGGGAACCTGCTTTTGCAGACCTACCTGAGTGATTGTGACCACGGATGCCAGCCTGCTGGGTTGGGGAGCAGTTTGGGGACCGTTAACGGTTCAGGGTCTCTGGACTCAGGAGTCAGTTCTCCCTATAAACATCCTAGAGCTGAGGGCAATCTTCAATTCTCTCCTGGCCTGGCCTCAGTTAGATTCAGACCAGATTATCAGGCTCCAGTCGGACAACATAACTTCAGTGGCTTACATCAACCATCAGGGAGGAACTTGGAGTTCCTTGGCCATGACAGAGAGAGCCAAGATTATTCAGTGCGCAGAGACCCACAACTGCTGTCTATCTGCGATCCACATTCCAGGAGTGGACAGTTGGGAAGCGGATTTTCTGAGCAGACAGACTTTTCACCCGGGGGAGTGGGAACTCCATTCGGAGGTGTTCTCCAGCTTGATCCTGAAATGGGGACAGCCAGAACTAGATCTCATGGCATCTCATCAGAATGCCAAGCTCCCGAGGTACGGGTCGAGGTCAAGGGATCCTCAAGCTGGACTGATAGATGCTCTGGCGGTTCCTTGGAAATTCCGTCTAGCATACCTATTTCCTCCGTTTGCTCTCCTTCCACGAGTCATTGCTCGAATCAAACAGGAGAGGGTGTCGGTGATTCTCATTGAACCGGCGTGACCTCACAGCATCTTGTATGCAGACCTGGTGGAGATGTCATCTCTTCCACCTTGGAGACTTCCAATGAGGAAGGACATTCTACTTCAAGGACCATTTCTTCATCCAAATCTCGTTTCTCTAAAGCTGACTGCTTGGAGATTGAACGCTTAATTTTATCTAAGCGCAGTTTTTCAGAGGCAGTCATTGAGACCTTTATCCAGGCTCCTAAGCCTGTGACTAGAAGGCCAATATCTGTATTGGTGTGAATCCAAGGGGTTCTCGTGGAGAGGAGTCAGGATTCCTAGGATTTTGTCTTTTCTCCAGGAAGGTTTGGAGAAGGGTTTGTCTGCAAGTACTTTGAATGGTCAAATATCTGCCTTGTCTATATTATTGCATAAATGTCTGGTGGATGTGCCAGATGTGCAATCCTTCTGTCAGGCCTTGGTCAGAATCAGGCCTGTGCTTAAACCCGTTACTCCTCCCTGAAGTCTTAACCTCGTTCTTAAGGTTCTTCAACAGGCTCCGTTTTAGCCTATGCATTCTTTAGATATTAAGATGTTATCTTGGAAAGTGCTGTTTCTGGTTGCAATTTCTTCTTCTCGAAGAGTCTCTGAACTCTCGGCGTTGCAATGTGATTCCCCTTATCTTTCATTCAGATAAGGTGGTTCTGCATACTAAGTTAGGTTTCCTTCCTAAGATGGTTTCGGATAGGAATATTAACCAAGAAATCGTTGTTCCTTCTTTGTGTCCTAGCCCTTCTTCTCATAAGGAGCGGTTACTGCACAACCTAGATGTGGTGCGTGCGTTGAAATACTACTTGCAGGCGACTAAGGATTTTCACCAGTCTTCTGCTTTGTTTGTAATTTTCTCTTGTAAAGGTGTATCCAGTCCACGGGTTCATCCATTACTTGTGGGATATTCTCCTTCCCAACAGGAAGTTGCAAGAGGACACCCACAATAGAGCTGTCTATATAGCTCCTCCCCTAACTGCCACCCCCAGTCATTCTCTTGCAACTCTCGACAAGAAAGGAAGTATCAAGAGATATGTGGTGACTTAGTGTAGTTTTTACCTTCAATCAAGAGTTTGTTATTTTTAAACGGTACCTGCGTTGTACTGTTTTACTCTCAGGCAGAAATTGGAAGAAGAATCTGCCTGGAGGTTGATGATCTTAGCGGTTTGTTACTAAGGTCCATTGCTGTTCTCACACTTAACTGAAGAGTATGGAAAGAAAACTTCAGTTGGGGGGACGGTTTGCAGATCACCTGCTTTGAGGTATGTTCAGTATATTAATTTCTAGAGAGATAAGGTCTAGAAAATGCTGACAGTGCCTGGTATATTTGAGGTAAGCCTGATACAGTGATTTAACAACGACTGGGATCATGCTTACAAGATAAGGGTAATATTCATGTTAACTCTCGTATTACTTAGTGTAAAAACGTTTGCATAACTTACAGAAAAAACGTTTTTTCTCTGAGGGTGATAAATCTTTATTTGGGGCCTAGTTTTCCACATGGCTTGTTAGATTACTCCTAGGAGTACTTTTTAAGGCCCTCTGACATTGAGTGCATGGTGGGAGGGGCCTATTTTCGCGCACTTTATGCACAGTTGATATTCAGACTGAGACATCCATCTTCCCTAAAGGAGTCCTCTGGCATCTAGGACCACTATAGAGGGTTTTTTTCCTGCAAAAATTGTGTTTAAGGGCAGGTAGGAGCCACAGCAGAGCTGTGGCAGTGTGTTTGACTGTTTTTTAACGGTTTTACTGTTTTTTTCTAATCCGGTTTGGGGCCTAAGGGGTTAATCATCCATTTGCAAGTGGGTGCAATGCTGCTTTAGTCTCTTATACACACTGTAAAAATTTCGTAGAGTTTACTACTTTTTAACACGGTTTTGCAGTTTATGTGGTAGTTTTTTTCTCTTAAAGGCACAGTACCATTTTTGTTTAATACCTTTTTCACATTTATTAAAGTGTTTTCCAAGCTTGCTGGTCTCATTGCTAGTCTGTGTAAACATGTCTGACATAGAGGAAACTCCTTGTTCATTATGTTTGGAAGCTATTGTGGAACCCCCTCTTAGAATCTTATCCTTTCTCCAAGAGGGATTGGAGAAAGGATTGTCAGCTAGTTCCTTAAAGGGACAGATTTCTGCTCTGTCTATTCTTTTGCACAAACGTCTGGCTGAGGTTCCAGACGTTCAGGCATTTTGTCAGGCTTTAGTTAGAACCAAGCCTGTGTTTAAACCTGTTGCTCCGCGATGGAGTTTAAATTTAGTTCTTAAAGTTCTTCAAGGGGTTCCGTTTGAACCTTTGCATTCCATAGATATTAAGCTTTTATCTTGGAAAGTTCTGTTTTTAGTAGCTATCTCCTCATAGTCGAAGAGTTTCGGAGTTATCTGCTTTACAGTGTGATTCCCCTTATCTGATTTTCCATGCAGATAAGGTAGTTTTGTGTACCAAACCTGGGTTTCTTCCTAAGGTAGTATCTAATAAGAATATCAATCAGGAGATTGTTGTTCCTTCATTATGTCCTAATCCTTCCTCAAAGAAGGAACGTCTTTTACACAATCTTGATGTGGTTCGTGCTTTAAAGTTTTATTTACAAGCTACGAAGGATTTTCGTCAAACATCTGCTTTGTTTGTTGTCTACTCTGGACAGAGGAGAGGCCAAAAGGCTTCGGCAACTTCTCTTTCATTTTGGCTGAGAAGCATAATCCGCTTAGCTTATGAGACTGCTGGCCAGAAGCCTCCTGAAAGAATTACTGCTCATTCCACTAGAGCGGTGGCTTCCACATGGGCTTTTAAAAATGATGCCTCTGTTGAACAGATTTGTAAGGCGGTGACTTGGTCTTCGCTTCATACTTTTTCTAAATTCTACAAATTCGATACTTTTGCTTCTTCGGAGGCTATTTTTGGGAGAAAGGTCTTACAGGCAGTGGTGCCTTCCGTTTAAGTTCCTGCCTTGTCCCTCCCTTCATCCGTTTCCTAAAGCTTTGGTATTGGTATCCCACAAGTAATGGATGAACCCGTGGACTGGATACACCTTTACAAGAGAAAACAAAATTTATGCTTACCTGATAAATTTATTTCTCTTGTGGTGTATCCAGTCCACGGCCTGCCCTGTCATTTTAAGGCAGGTGTTTTTTTATTTTTAAACTACAGTCACCACTGCACCCTATAGTTTCTCCTTTTTTTTTTTTGCTTGTCTTCGGTCGAATGACTGGGGGTGGCAGTTAGGGGAGGAGCTATATAGATAGCTCTGCTGTGGGTGGCCTCTTGCAACTTCCTGTTGGGAAGGAGAATATCCCACAAGTAATGGATGAACCTGTGGACTGGATACACCACAAGAGAAATAAATTTATCAGGTAAGCATAAATTTTTTTTTTTCTGGGAAACGTAAGGGTCAGAAAGCTACGGCTACTTCTCTTTCTTTCTGGCTTAATAGTATAATTCGCTTGGCCTATGAAACTGCTGGACAGCAGCCTCCCGAGAAGGTCACGGCTCATTCTACTAGGGCTGTTTCTTCTTCCTGGGCTTTCAAAAATGAAGCTTATGTGGAACAAATTTGCAAGGCTGCAACTTGGTCCTCTCTTCACACTTTTTCAAAGTTTTTTTTATAAATGTTATACTTTTGCCTCGGCTGAGGCTTCTCTAGGGAGAATGGTTCTTCATGTGGTGGTGCCTTCTGTTTAGGTTACCTGTCTTGCCCTCCCTAATCATCTGTGTCCTCTAGCTTGGGTATTGATTCCCAACAGTAATTGATGATGATCCGTGGACTCGCCGTGTCATTATAAAGAAAACAAAATTTATGCTTACCTGATAAATGTATTTATTTCTTAAAAAGGTGAGTCCACAGCCCGCCCTGTTTTTCAGACCGTTTTTGTTATATAAACCTCAGGCACCTCTGCACCTTGTGTTGCTTCCTTTCTCTCCTTTCCCTTTGGTTGAATGACTGGGGAATTGTGGGTAGGGAGGTGATACTGAACAGCTTTGCTGTAGTGCTCTTTGCCTCCTGCTGGCCAGGAGCGATATTCCCAACAGTAATTGATGATGATCCGTAGACACACTGTGTAAAGAAATACATTTATCAGGTAAGCATAAATTTTGTTTTCTTTCCTGTAGGTGGCGAGAATCCACAAGCTGTTACGTATGGGATATACATTCCTACCGGGAGGAGGCAAAGTTTCCCAAACCTCAAAAGCCTTTAAAACCCTTTTTTCGCTGCTCCTCATTTTGGCTTTTACTCCTTCTAAACACCTCACCACTTGGCTATACCTGAAATTAAGGTATGAGTGAGGTGGTTGGTGTTTTATAGGCTTTTGAGGTTTGGGAAACTTTGCCTCCTCCTGGTAGGAATGTATATCACATACGTAACAGGTCGTGGACTCTTGCCACCATGAAAGAAATTAATTTATCAGGTAAGATCTAAATTTATGAACGGAGGAAACCAAGTGTAAAACATTAGGAAAGTGTGTACTACAATAGCACTCTACAACACTGTTTCATTATATCTGGTTGAAATTATTAGTTTGTAATATCATTCCCCGAAAGAGGAAGGATAAAACTTATATTTTAATTACTAATAAAAAAAATCAAATTGCATAAATTAAAAACACAATGTGGTTAAGGGGGTGCTGTAATAATGGTTCCTGAATGGTTCAGAAAAATAGAAAAATAAACTGTTTAGAAGTATATGATGGCCACTATATTGCTTCTGTGTGGTAACGGAGCAAATTCGTGTCACCTAATATAAATGTAATTTTGGTCAGAATCCCTGATAGTATATAGATTGATTTGATGTCACTAATATTACAATATTTAGGTACCTGATTTCAACTGTGTGAGCTAGCTTGGTGAAATTAATCACTGTGATAGACTGTAATATAGAGTGAATATAAAGTAGCGGTTATGTGTGCTTAGATCAGCACATCCTCAGTATACTTGAGCGCTTAAATGGTTAGTATAGGGATAAATGCCCTCCCACATAATATACAACTCAAATAGTTCTCAGAGAGTTATAATGCAACTAATATTACAATAGTTAGGTACCTGACCTTAACTGTGTGAGCTAGTTAGTTAATCACTGTAATATAGTGAATATAAAGTAGCGGTTATGTGTGCTTAGATCAGCAAATCCTCAGTATACTTGAGCATTTAAATGGTTTGTATAGGGATAGATACCCCTCCCCACATAATATACAGCTCAACTAGTTCTCAAAGAGTTATAAGCGATACTGCCACTACAGTTCGGTAAAACAAAAATTTGTCTACTTCTATCATATAAGGGATTTAAATAATAAGAACCAGATCTAAACTGGGTGAACTGGCTTCTGTGAAGTAAAACACTGTTGTTTAATAAGATATAACGTGTGTATATACAGCACCGGTTGTTTGTACTTAAAATGAACACCTCCCCAATGTTTGGAGCTATTAATATTGATCTGTATAAGGATAAATGCTCCTATATAGTATATAGCTCCAATAATATTGGGAGAATCGTAAGCAAAGCTGTAACTTCAGTTTCAGGTGACACAAATCGTCAGCCACTATCACATACGTGATTCAACATAAATAATATACGGCAAATACTGCCAGCACCATATAAACCGCAGTTAAAAAACAAAACCCCACGTTACCACTCCCCCTGACATGTTTCGCCCGAAGGCATATTGAAACAACGCTCTACAGCAAAACAACTGATCGTAATTCGATCTTCAGAGCTGATAGCTGTCCCCATCATTATTAAAAGGAATAGTAAAATCCTAAATGATTAGAACAATGAGAAGTAACTCTAATTATGAAACGGGGGTTTCCCAGTTCGGTGAGGTAAAGGAGAAATTTCTGCAAAGAGGATACAAGGCACAGCTCCTGAATACAACACTTAAGGATATGCAGGGAATTATTTAAAAAGATCTTATTAATAAACAAGGGGAAAACACTATGGCAGATAAGAAACTTATCATGGTCACCACATTTACACTGAGTACAAGCAGCACTGGTAAGATCCTGAAGAAACATTGGCCAATTATGTCCTCGAATCCCAAACTGACCTTCTTGAAGGACTTAACACCAATGGTTGGATACAGGAGGGGAACCAATTTGAGGGACCTTCTGGTAAAAACAGATCCAAAAAGGTGTTATCAACAACAAAGGGTAACATCAAAGGATGCTACAGGTGCATGGGATGTACAACCTGTAATGGCCTTATCTCCACCATGACCTTTCATCACTCTCATAAGAACAAGGGGTTCAGAATACAATTTTCCCTAACATGCACCACCACATATGTGATCTACTTGTTGTTTTGTCCATGTGCAAATTTTTATATTGGAAAAACGAAATGCACCCTGAGGGAGAAGATGGAGAACCATCGACCCGCAATAAGGCAGGCGTTAGAGAAGGGACACCCTGACCAACCTGTAGCACGGCACTGTCTGGAGAGGACACATTAAGTTGCCTCCTTTAGGTATATTCTTATCTACCATATCCCCAAACTTGACAGGGGGGCGATAGGGATAAGCTTCTGCTTATTCGAGAGGCTCAATGGATGTACCGCTTGGGGACAATAGTTCCAATGGGACTCCACTCAATACCAGATTTCAAGTGGCTGATATGAATGGGTATCTGATACAGACCGGAAGTGCATGCCAGGTGGAGGGAGTGTCAGTTGAGGGGGTGAGAGATAGGTGGCACCATTGGATGTCACACATCTAATCACAATCCCCTCATGTAGGCAAGAAAGTTTTACTTTCTTGTCTGTGCCTTAGGAAACATACCCAATACCCATAAGAGCTGTCACTCATAACACCAGATAAACCCAAAAGTAGTTCCACTATTTGATGAATGAGTGATCTACTAAATCCACTACTACAAATCCTTGAGTTGTTATTTGAGTATGTTGAGTATATAGCTTGGCTAAGCGCATTTGATATGTGTAAATATATGTAAATAATGATAAACACATACTGTAAACAGATAGTCTAAGAAAGTACCAACAGTGACAATATAATATGATGTGAGTTGTGTAAGATTACAATTCAGCATAACTTCTATGTATATGTGTTAATAGGAAAACTGTATCACAATCGTATTATCACAGTGTGTGTACAAACATTACTATGGCAATGATCACATGACCTTGACCAGGAAAAATGGTAGCTCCGTGACGCAGTGCTCGACAAATCTGTTTAAAAGTTAGGATCCAGTATTTTATATTTAGGAGCCACTTCCAGACAGTGGTATTTGTATATAGATATATGGAGATTAACCCAAAAACTTAGGAGCCAGAGGTAGAATTCTAGGAGCCAGTGGCTCCTGGGTTTGTCGAGCCCTGCGTTATAGTGTATGAGGATATAAATACCTCTAGCATGAGTAGATATTGTTCACATTCAGAAAATAGGATGGTTATAAGTACACCTATCACAATGTTATTGAATTTTTGGTTTAAAAGGTTCCTCACATTTACTGAACAACCGGAAGTGACGTTGTTTATCACACTTACGGTACCTACGTCACATTGGAACGCAAGTTTACGTTCCAACACATAATGTTTGGCACGAACAGGGAAGGAGGGGTATGTAATTTGTTTGCTGTTTTTGGCATTTGTCTGAAATCCTGAGAGTGCATTATTTGTGTGTGTGTATATGTGTGTGTATGTGTGTGTGTGTGTGTATATATGTGTGTGTGTGTGTGTGTGTATGTATATGTGTGTATATATATATATATATATATATATATATGTGTGTGTGTGTAATAATACAGGGATATCAGTACTTTCTAATGAAAAAAGCAGGGGGACCTCTGAAATTGGAATACTAGGCATGCTAGATTGCAGGACTATACTTAAGGGGATACATTTAAACAAGGAATTCAAGAGGGCCAAAAAGCAAATTCTGTATCTTGCAATTTTTGCAAATCCTGCAGCTGTTTATGCATTTTGGTTACAGATTTTGCATTTGGACTTTTTAGAGAGCATGCAACAAAGCACAATTTTTAGCAGACTATTACCTTATAATGATTAGAGGAAGGGCTGTTTGGGGAAATCCTACCTTACACTGTATTACTAACAAAACAGGGCCCTTAAATTATTTACATACGTAAAGGCTTGTGTGACAGGATTTGCATGGAGTAGAAAGTCTAAACTGTGATCGTATCATATTTAACCCTGCGAGTGAGTGTGTGTGTGTAGAAATTGCCAAGCAAAAAACAGGCACTTGCACATACTCTGGAACAGGGATGGGGGAAAAAAACCCATTTAATAGCCAATCTGTTTTTATTTTTTAAGGTACAGTCAACAACAAAAATGTTATTGTTTAAAAAGATGGATAATCCCTTTGTTTACCATTCCCCCAGTATATTAATATAACAGGCGGACTCCTTTTCTCAGATCATTTGACAGACTTGCATTTCAGGCAATTAGTGCTGACTCTTAAATAACTCAACAAAGTCCAGAAAGTAGATAGCAGCACCACCAATGTAAAATCTTCAAGTTTTATTTAAGCCAACATATAACAAAATTGTCAATTGGTTGGCTTAAATAAAACTTGAAGATTTTACATTGGTGGTGCTGCTATCTACTTTCTGGACTTTGCTTATGTTTGAGACTGTGGTGCTGGTCTCTGATAGTTTGCACACCTGGATTAAGGAGTTAACTTGGTGCTGGAACACTTGGGATCTTTCTTAAATAACTCAACGGGAGTGAGCACAATGTTATCTATATGGCACACATGAAAAAACGGTACATGTTATTAGTTATTCGCAGCCAGCCAGTGAGATTAGAGGTGGACTGCAAAGTCTTAGAAATGTATATCTTACCTGATAAATTCCTTTCTTTCATGGTGATAAGATTCCACGATACATTACTCCTGGGAATTACCTTTCCTGCTACTAGGAGGAGGAAAATATTCCCAAACCTCAGAGATCTTTATAAGCCCTCCCAACTCTATTGTAATCAGTCTAACATATAGCCAAGCTGACAGAGGTGAGAATGAATAAATAGAGGAAATATGAAAAAAGTATGTGCCAAAAATAAAAAAAAATCAGGGTGGGGTCTCATGGACTCATCACCATGAAAGAAAGGAATTTATCAGGTAAGATATAAATTGTTTTCTTTCATATTGGTGATGAGTCCAATATCCATTACTCGTGGAAACTAATACCCAAGCTGTGGCAGAGGCCACGTGTAATGGAAAAAAGGGAGGGATAAACATCCATTTACCAAAAGAAAAAGCCCCCAAAAACAGAAGAATCGTTGTATGATTTTATAAATGCAACTTAAAAGCAGAAAACTTGAGTCCTTGACATAAAAAACTACCTGAAGAACTTTCCTACCAAAAGCAGCTTCAGATGAGGCAAAAACATCAAAATGGTATAATTTAGTAAAGTATACAAGGATGACCAAGTAGCTGCCTTGCAAATTTGTTCCACCGAAGATAGTCCTGATAGTTTCCATTTTGAAATTTGGAATCCCTGAAATTTTTTATTTTTTTTCTTTCTTTCAAAATCTTTAAATGCTAGAATGGGCTGAAAAGCTCCCTCGTTCTTGGGAACTATGAAGATATTTGAGTAAAACCCCTTCTCCTGCTGGGACTATAACTCCTATAGATTCTAGATCTGAAACACATTGAAGAAATGCCTGAGCTTTCAATGTGTTCCTTGGTACCCTTTAAAAGAAGAAAAAATCTGGATCTGGGAGGCTTTGAATTGAAACCTATTAGATACCCTTGAGAGACAATTTTTAGAGCACAAGGGTCTGGAACTGAGCGAAAATATGCATCCTGAAAATTCATTAATCTGCCCCCTACCAGAGATACTGGATACCTTCATGCCGACTTATAAATAAGAGTGGGGTGGCATTTTTGGACTGCTTGGACTTGTGCCAATTGGTACTAGTCCACCAGGGCCTGAGCGGCTTTGATTTGAAAAAGAGGCAGCCGATTTTTGCTCCTTGTTCTGACGAAAGAAACGAAATTGACCAGAGGTTTTAATTTTACCAAACTTCTTACCTTGTGGAAGAAACTTACTCTTGCCACCAGTTGCTGCTGAAATGATATTGTCCAGTTCATTCCCCAAAAGTCTATTACCTTGAAAGGGAATAGAAAGCAATTTATTCTGCATCATGGAAGTTTAATTTTAACTTTATTGGCCCTTTAACACAATTTCCAGGAGTCAAAGCTTAGACAATTCAGGATTTTCCACTTGTAAATTTATTATTCTTTCTTCCTTTTACCCTCTTTATTTGAACCAATTGTTTTTTTTTCAAGAAAAGTGACACTGCTAGATGCATACAGACCATGCTAATTAGCATACATTAGCATAAATAATTATTCAGCATAACTGAAATTAAAGATGCTGATTTCAAACAATCATTCGTTTAAAATTAGAACTCACTTAGAATTATTATTTTATTTTTTGCTTTTTATAAGCTTAGTTATTAATATCAGACAATACATAGAATACACAGAGGCACTAATAGGTGAGGCCATTTTGAACACTGTATCGATTTAAAAGGCACGGACAATAAAAAGAAAAAAATGGAACTTAAAGGGACATGAAACCCAAAAATCTCTTTCATGATTCAGAATACAATTTTAAACAACTTAACAATTTACTTCTATTATTTAATTTGCTTCCTTTCTCTTGTTATCCTTTGCTGAAAGGTTAATATAGGCAAGCTCAGGAGCAGCAGAAAACCTAGGTTCTAGCTGTTCATTGGTGGCTGTGTATATATATATATAATTGTGATTGGCTCACCCATGTGTTCAGTTAGAAACCATTAGTGCATTGCTGCTCTTTCAACAAATGATACCAAGAGAATGAAACACATTCGATAATAGAAGTAAATCAGAAAGGTGTTTAAAATTGTATTCTCTATCTGAATCATGATAGAGACCACAGCACTTTTCAGTTTTCTTACCGTTTGGGACCAAGGCTATTTTTACATTTCTGCTGTGTTTGTGTTAAGCTGTAATTTTCCTCTTACTCATTTACTGTACCCACACATATTATTTACCGTTTTTCTCCATTAAATGGACTTTCTAAAGATACCATTATTTTCATCATATCTTATAATTAACTATAATTTTTTTTTTATATAAAATATGATGAATAATGGAAAAAAACACACTTTTTTTAACTTTGACCCCCAAAATGTGTTGCACATCTACAGCCACCAAAAAACACCCATGCTAAATAGTTTCTAAATTTTTTCCTGAGTTTAGAAATACCCAATGTTTGCATGTTCTTTGCTTTTTTTTTTGCAAGTTATTGGGCAATAAATAAAAGTAGCACTTTGCTATTTCCAAACAATTTTTTTTTCTCAAAATTGCGATAGTTACATTGTAACACTGATATCTGTTAGGAATCCTTGAATAATGCTTCACATGTATATATTTATTTTTAGAAGACAACCCAAAGTATTGATCTAGGCCCATTTTGGTATAATTCATGCCACCATTTCAAATCGCTAACCTTTTCACAAACTTTAGGTTTCTCACTGAAATTATTTACAAACAGCTTGTGCAATTATGGCACAAATGGTTGTAAATGTTTTCCTGGGATCCCCTTTGTTCAGAAATAGTAGACCTATATGGCTTTGGCATTGCTTTTTGGTAATTAGAAGGCCGCGAAATGCCACTGCGCAGCACACTTCTATTATGCCCAGCAGTGGATGGGGTTAATTAGGGATCTTGTAGGGTTAATTTTAGCTTTAGTGTAGAGATCAGCCTCATACCTGATACATCCCACCCCCTGATCCCTCCCTGAACCCCCTAAAACAGCTCTCTTCCCTCCCCCACCTCACAATTGTCACCATCATCAGAAAAGTCTGCCAGTACTAAAATAAAAGGCCTTTTTTTAATTTATATATTTTTTTTAGTTATTCTACAGTGTTGGATCCCTCTTAGCCCCCAACCTCCCTGATCCCCACCCCCAAACAGCTCTCTAACCCCGCCATCTTGGGTACTGGCAGCTGCCAATACCCAGTTTGTTAAAAAAAAATGCCTTTTTTGTTAATAATTAAATACCCACATTTTCTGTAGTGTAGCTGCACCCCTCTCAATACTCTACCCCCTCCCAGATCCCTTGCCAAATATTGATTCCCCCCCCACTCCCTCCTCATACAATTTAACATTATGCAAATGATGCGGCCCCCCCCACGCACTCTACCTAAACAGGATCTGGAACTTAACCAACGAAGGGCCACCCACGCGCCTCCCTGCTATGGCTCCCACCTACAAACGATTGGCACCATTGATGGCCGATGCAGAGAGGGCATCGGTGGGTAAAAATGGGTATTGCAGTGATGCCTCAATATCGAGGCATCACTGCAATACCCTGAAAGCGTCTGGAAGCGATCACGATTGCTTCCAGCGATTCGAACCCCAGAGGATGTGTCGGGCACGTCCTTGGTCATTAACTGACACCCAATGGAGGGTGTCGGGCACGTCCTTGGTCGTTAAGGGTTTAAAGGGATACTAAACCCAATTTTTTTTTTTTATGAGTCAGACAGAGCATGCCATTTCTCCAACATTGGTGTGTACGGTCCACGGCGTCATCCTTACTTGTGGGATATCTCTTCCCCAACAGGAAATGGCAAAGAGTCCCAGCAAAGCTGGCCATATAGTCCCTCCTAGGCTCCGCCCACCCCAGTCATTCTCTTTGCTGTTGCACAGGCAACATCTCCACGGAGATGGTTAAGAGTTTTTTGGTGTTTAAATGTAGTTTTTATTCTTCTATCAAGTTTTTGTTATTTTAAAATAGTGCTGGTATGTACTATTTACTCTGAAACAGAAAAGGATAAAGATTTCTGTTTGTGAGAGGAAGATGATTTTAGCAGACAGTAACTAAAATCGATTGCTGTTTCCACATAGGACTGTTGAGATGAAGTAACTTCAGTTGGGGGAAACAGTTAGCAGACTTTTCTGCTTAAGGTATGACTAGCCATATTTCTAACAAGACCATGTAATGCTGGAAGGCTGTCATTTCCCCTCATGGGGACCGGTAAGCCATTTTCTTAGTCAAACAAACAGAATAAAGGGCTTAATATGGGCTAAAAAACTGGTAGACATTTTTATGGGCTAAATCAATTGCTTTATTTGGGCATTTTATTCATATTTATGCTGACAATTCGCATTTATAAACTTGGGGAACGTTTATTAAACAGCAGGCACTATGTTAGACACCTTTTCCAGTCAGGGGGCCTTCCTAACTGTAGACTGAGCCTCATTTTCGCGCCATTACTGCGCAGTTGTTTTTTGAGAGCAGGGCATGCAGATGCATGTGTGAGGATCTGAAATTTGCTGGAAAAGCTTCTAGAAGGCGTCAATTGGTATCGTATTCCCCTCTGGGCTTGGTTGGGTCTCAGCAAAGGCTATAGCTGGGACTGTATAGGGGTTAAATTTGTAAACGGCTCCGGTTCCGTTATTTTAAGGGTTAAAGCTTATACTGTGCAATACTCTTAATGCTTTAAGACACTGTGGTGAAATTTTGGTAATTTTTGAACAATTCCTTCATACTTTTTCACATATTCAGTAATAAAGTGTTTCTGTTTAAAATTTAAAGAGACAGTAACGGTTTTGTTTTAAAACGTTTTTTGTGCTTTGTTGACAAGTTTAAGCCTGTTTAACATGCTGTCCTTCGGATAAGCTATGTTCTATATGTATGAAAGCCAATGTGTCTCCCCATTTAAATTTATGTGATAATTGTGCCATAGCGTCCAAACAAAGTAAGGACAGTACTGCCACAGATAATGAAATTGCCCAAGATGATTCCTCAGATGAGGGGAGTAAACATGATACTACATCATCTCCTACTGTGTCTACACCAGTTTTGCCCACACAGGAGGCCCCTAATACATCTAGTGCGCCAATGCTTATTACCATGCAACAATTAACGGCTGTAATGGATAACTCCATAGCAAATATTTTATCCAAAATGCCTACTTGTCAGAGAAAGCGTGATTGCTCTGTTTTAAACACTGAAGAGCAGGAGGGCGCTGATGATAATTGTTCTGTCATACCCTCACACCAATCTGAAGGGGCCATGAGGGAGGTTTTGTCAGATGGGGAAATTTCAGATTCAGGAAAAATTTCTCAACAAGCTGAACCTGATGTTGTGACATTTAAATTTAAATTAGAACATCTCCGCGCACTGCTTAAGGAGGTGTTACCTACTCTGGAAGATTGTGACAACTTGGTCATTCCAGAGAAATTATGCAAGATGGACAAGTTCCTAGAGGTTCCGGTGCACCCCGACGCTTTTCCTATACCCAAGCGGGTGGCGGACATAGTAAATAAGGAGTGGGAAAAGCCCGGCATACCTTTTGTTCCCCCCCCCTATATTTAAGAAATTATTTCCTATGGTCGACCCCAGAAAGGACTTATGGCAGACAGTCCCTAAGGTCGAGGGGGCAGTTTCTACTCTAAACAAACGCACTACTATTCCTATCAAAGATAGTTGTGCTTTCAAAGATCCTATGGATAAAAAATTGGAGGGTTTGCTTAAAAATATTTTTGTACAGCAAGGTTACCTTCTACAACCCATTTCGTGCACTGTTCCTGTCACTACAGCAGCGTGGTTCTGGTTCGAGGAACTAGAAAACTCGCTTAGTAGAGAGACTCCATATGAGGAGGTTATGGACAGAGTTCACGCACTTAAGTTGGCTAACTCTTTTATTTTAGATGCTGCTTTGCAATTAGCTAGATTAGCGGCGAAAAATTCAGGGTTTGCTATTGTGGCGCGCAGAGCGCTTTGGCTAAAGTCTTGGTCAGCGGATGTGTCATCCAAGACAAAATTGCTTAATATCCCTTTCAAAGGTAAAACTCTATTTGGACCAGAATTGAAAGAGATTATTTCAGACATCACTGGGGGAAAGGGCCACGCCCTTCCACAAGATAGGCCTTTCAAGGCCAAAAATAAGTCTAATTTTCGTTCCTTTCGCAATTTCAGGAACGGACCGGCCTCTAATTCTGCATCCTCTAAGCAAGAGGGTAATGCCTCACAACCCAAACCAGCCTGGAAACCGATGCAAGGCTGGAACAAGGGTAAGCAGGCCAAGAAGCCTGCCGCTGCTAACAAAACAGCATGAAGGAGTAGCCCCCGATCCGGGACCGGATCTAGTGGGGGGCAGACTCTCTCTCTTTGCTCAGGCTTGGGCAAGAGATGTTCAGGATCCCTGGGCGCTAGAAATAGTTTCTCAGGGTTATCTCCTGGAATTCAGGGAACTACCCCCAAGGGGAAGGTTCCACATGTCTCACTTATCCTCAAACCAAATAAAGAGACAGGCGTTCTTACATTGTGTAGAAGACCTGTTAAAGATGGGAGTGATACACCCAGTTCCAATAAAGGAACAAGGAATGGGATTTTATTCCAATCTGTTCGTAGTTCCCAAAAAAGAGGGAACTTTCAGACCAATTTTGGATTTGAAGATCCTAAACAAATTTCTCAGGGTACCATCGTTCAAGATGGAAACCATTCGAACAATTCTACCCACTATCCAGGAAAGTCAATTTATGACTACCGTGGATCTAAAGGATGCGTACCTACATATTCCTATCCACAAAGAACATCATCAGTTCCTAAGGTTCGCTTTTCTGGACAAGCATTACCAGTTTGTGGCCCTCCCATTCGGGTTAGCCACTGCTCCAAGGATTTTCACAAAGGTACTAGGGTCCCTTCTAGCGGTTCTAAGACCGAGGGGCATTGCAGTAGTACCTTACTTGGACGACATTCTAATATAAGCGTCGTCCCTGTCAAAAGCAAAGGCTCATACAGACATCGTTCTGGCCTTTCTCAGATCACACGGATGGAAGGTGAACATAGAAAAAAGTTCTCTGTCTCCGTCGACAAGAGTTCCCTTCTTGGGAACAATAATAGATTCCTTAGAAATGAGGATTTTTCTGACAGAGGTCAGAAAGTCAAAACTTCTAAGCACTTGTCAAGTTCTTCATTCTGTTCCTCGTCCTTCCATAGCACAGTGCATGGAAGTAGTAGGGTTGATGGTTGCAGCAATGGACATAGTTCCTTTTGCACAAATTCATCTAAGACCATTACAACTGTGCATGCTCAAACAGTGGAATGGGGACTATACAGACTTGTCTCCAATGATTCAAGTACATCAGAAGACCAGAGATTCACTCCGTTGGTGGCTGACCCTGGACCATCTATCCCAGGGAATGAGCTTCCGCAGACCAGAGTGGGTCATTGTCACGACCGACGCCAGTCTAGTGGGCTGGGGCGCGGTCTGGGAATCCCTGAAAGCTCAGGGTCTATGGTCTCGGGAAGAGTCTCTTCTCCCGATAAACATTCTGGAACTGAGAGCGATATTCAATGCTCTCAGAGCTTGGCCTCAACTAGCAAAGGCCAGATTCATAAGGTTCCAATCAGACAACATAACGACCGTTGCGTATATCAATCATCAGGGGGGAACAAGGAGTTCCCTGGCGATGAAAGAAGTGACCAAAATAATTCAATGGGCGGAGGATCACTCCTGCCACCTGTCTGCGATCCACATCCCAGGTGTGGAAAACTGGGAGGCGGATTTTCTGAGTCGTCAGACATTCCATCCGGGGGAGTGGGAACTCCATCCGGAGATCTTTGCCCAAATAACTCAATTATGGGGCATTCCAGACATGGATCTGATGGCGTCTCGTCAGAACTTCAAGGTTCCTTGCTACGGGTCCAGATCCAGGGATCCCAAGGCGACTCTAGTAGATGCACTATTAGCACCTTGGACCTTCAACCTAGCTTATGTATTTCCTCCGTTTCCTCTCATTCCCAGGCTGGTAGCCAGGATCAATCAGGAGAGGGCCTCGGTGATCTTGATAGCTCCTGCGTGGCCACGCAGGACTTGGTATGCAGACCTGGTGAATATGTCATCGGTTCCACCATGGAAGCTACCTTTGAGACAGGACCTTCTTGTTCAGGGTCCATTCGAACATCCAAATCTGGTCTCCCTCCAGCTGACGGCTTGGAGATTGAACGCTTGATTCTATCGAAGCGTGGGTTTTCAGATTCTGTGATAGATACTCTGGTTCAGGCCAGAAAACCGGTAACTAGAAAGATTTACCATATAATATGGAAAAGATATATCTGTTGGTGTCAATCCAAAGGATTCCCATGGAATAAGATAAAAATTCCTAAGATTCTCTCCTTTCTACAAGAAGGTTTGGAGAAAGGATTATCTGCAAGTTTTCTAAAGGGACAGAGCTCTGCTTTATCTGTCTTACTACACAAAAGACTGGCAGCTGTGCCAGATGTTCAAGCATTTGTTCAGGCTCTGGTTAGGATCAAGCCTGTTTACAGACCTTTGACTCCTCCCTGGAGTCTAAATCTAGTTCTTTCAGTTCTTCAAGGGGTTCCGTTGAACCTTTACATTCCATAGATATTAAGTTACTATCTTGGAAAGTTTTGTTTTTGGTTGCAATTTCTTCTGCTAGAAGAGTTTCAGAGTTATCTGCTCTGCAGTGTTCTCCGCCCTATCTGGTGTTCCATGCAGATAAGGTGGTTTTGCGTACTAAGCCTGGTTTTCTTCCTAAGGTTGTTTCTAACAAAAATATTAACCAGGAGATAGTTGTACCTTCTTTATGTCCGAATCCAGTTTCAAAGAAGGAACGTTTGTTACACAATTTGGACGTAGTCCGTGCTCTAAAATTCTATTTAGAGGCTACAAAAGATTTCAGACAAACATCTTCCTTGTTTGTTGTTTATTCTGGTAAAAGGAGAGGTCAAAAAGCGACTTCTACCTCTCTTTCCTTTTGGCTTAAAAGCATCATCCGATTGGCTTATGAGACTGCCGGACGGCAGCCTCCTGAAAGAATCACAGCTCACTCCACTAGGGCTGTGGCTTCCACATGGGCCTTCAAGAAAGAGGCTTCTGTTGACCAGATATGTAAGGCAGCGACTTGGTCTTCACTGCACACTTTTGCCAAATTTTACAAATTTGATACTTTTGCTTCTTCGGAGGCTATTTTTGGGAGAAAGGTTTTGCAAGCTGTGGTGCCTTCCGTTTAGGTAACCTGATTTGCTCCCTCCCTTCATCCGTGTCCTAAAGCTTTGGTATTGGTTCCCACAAGTAAGGATGACGCCGTGGACCGGACACACCAATGTTGGAGAAAACAGAATTTATGCTTACCTGATAAATTACTTTCTCCAACGGTGTGTCTGGTCCACGGCCCGCCCTGGTTTTTTAATCAGGTCTGATGAATTATTTTCTCTAACTACAGTCACCACGGTACCATATGGTTTCTCCTATATATATTTCCTCCTGTCCGTCGGTCGAATGACTGGGGTGGGCGGAGCCTAGGAGGGACTATATGGCCAGCTTTGCTGGGACTCTTTGCCATTTCCTGTTGGGGAAGAGATATCCCACAAGTAAGGATGACGCCGTGGACCGGACACACCGTTGGAGAAAGTAATTTATCAGGTAAGCATAAATTCTGTTTTTAAGCAACTTACTAATTTATTCCTATCAATTTTTCTTTGTTCTCTTGCTATCTTTATTTAAAAAGCAGGAATTTAAAGCTTAGGAGCAATCCCATTCTAGGTTCAGCACCCTGGATAGTGCTTGCTTATTGGTAGCTACATTTACCAAACCAATAAGCAAGCACAACCCAGGTTCTGAACCAAAAATGGTCCGGCTCTTACACTTTACATTCCTGCTTTTTAAATAAAGATTGCAAAAGAATGAAAAAATTGATATTAGAAGCTGGACAGATAGCTCAGCATGCTAATTCACTGTGGCTGAGCTCTGTAGCAACCCAAGGGTTGCAGGTTCGATCCCCGGCGAGGTCCACTCAGCCTTTCATCCTTCCGAGGTCGATACAATGAGCAGTGCCTTGAGACCCTTACGGGTGATTTGCCGCACTTTACAAGTACCCAATACAATACAATACAATACAATAGAAGTAAATAAGAAAGTTGCTTAAAATTGCATTCTCTATCTGAATCCTAAAAGAAAACAATTTGAGTTTAGTGTCCCTTTAAACTTTCAGTATGAAACCCGTACTCATAACTAACTTTGGCTGCTACCTAACCGGGGATATCCTTTATAAATTTTTAATCTATATAATGTCCCCAATAACTAACAATTTGTCATAAATCTGCTTATATTTATGTTTTAGAAAATAATATTCTTCTAATCTCAAGAATGTGTCACATATTTGTCCATAAACCTAAAATTGGGACTTCTGGCATCTTCCATCTCTTCACCATAACATACATAGAACTATTACCAAGTGTCGCTAAGAAGAAGTTTTACCATAACAGCACCTTTTATTTCTATATATTTAATTTTATTACCTACATTGACTTGAGCGTTAAAAATACTGGCCATATCAGTACCACGTAGGTGGCAACCCTATGTTCATCTCATCCATCTAACACAAGTCACTTCCTTCTTTTTTCACTTTAGTCACTGCTGTGTCTAGGTTGTTTAAGGGTTAATAATGCTCTATCCAGTTGTCTGCTGGAGAGAGTTATTTCTCTGCAGGAAATCTATTAATCTCTTTTAGTGTATCTGGCGATAGCAGGGATTAAACACAACCGTGCAGGTCTCTATATCAGACACAGGGTTAATCACATTATTATTTACAAAGTGACAGCAAGTTACGCAGCTTTGAACAAAGAAAATGCACACCGGTTACATATAAATCATCATGTACAACAAATTACATTAGATGTGTAGAAGAACACGAGGATAATGATGATAATCTTATTACCTGTCAGAGAATGGGTTAATTGCTGCTCTGCAGGTGTTTGGGGTAGGATGTTAATTACAGGTCTGCAGCCCTTTCACATACAAGGCGACTCATGGAACTGTGGGAGTCTGTAAGGTGTTGATTACTGCTCACTTGCAGTGCTCTCTGGGTAAAGGTTTGCCTCTGCAGGGAACATTTCCTGTCAGGGCATTAAAGAGCAGATGTAAGGAAGGGCACTGTAAATATAAACTCCCTGAGATGCTACTGTAATTCACTGTTGAATGTTCTGCCTCTCTTTTCTGGATAAGGAATAGCCTCCATGTCACGGGTGAATCTTTGGGATTAGCCTGGAGATCCCATAAAACAAGGAGATTTCTGACGGCAACAGCACAAGCTGTCCACATAAGAGCTATTTAATCCTCTGCCCTGGTTGTTGTTGTTTCCAATCCAGCTTATAACGTCTGCGAAACTCAGTGCACACATACAGCGCGACTGTCTGTGGAATTACATGATGTCACAATTACTTGCTCTGATCCTCATTCTCTGTTTTGATATTTACTCTGATTTTAATGGTTTAGCTTCCTAAGTATTTTTGATTTCTCTTTATCTGCATAATACGTCTGCCACATCCGCTGCTACATATTTGTCATTAACTCTTTAAAGTAACATTTTCTGATATTTCCTAATAACACCCATCATTTAACGTTAAGAGCAAATCCTTTATTTCTCTGTAAAATGATTATTTTTTTGTGTGCTTAAAAAGTAATTTTATTTTGGTACATTTCCCCCCCAAACATTTTTAATAAACTGATATATATTTATTACTGTAATGAATTAATGTAATATATATATATAAACTTATGTTTCTTTCAGAGCCACCAGAGTATAGTTTGATTATTGTAGAAATGTATAATGTATGTGCTCATATTATACAAATCATTTTGAAGAGAAGGAAGTGTAGGAGACATTTGCTGCACCTATACAGGGTTAAGGAAGGCAGCGCACACGCCTGTTGCATCCTCCCAGGTGCTGTTTTTCATTTGTTTGAATGACCTCACGTACCAGGAAACCCTACAATCTACAGACATTGGGGAATTGTCCATAAACATATGTATCTGTTTAAATACAAAGGCTACTATACAAACAAGCAATATATGGCTTGTTTTACAATCCCTTCTAAACTTGTTTAATAAATGCCTACAGTTTAAACTCTAACAGTTTTTTGCAGCAAACAAAAAGCAATATTTTTAATTTGTTAGAGGATGTCATTTTTGCAGTACTCGCACTGAAACTCTGCGTTAAATCCCTACAAAAAGGTTTTAAAATATCTGTAAAGTCCCATATGGGAGATGCAACCACTGCACCCCCAAGCTACGTTGTGTGACTGCGGATGATTGGCTCTCAAACTGTTTTCTGCTCAGGACCAGCAGTTCTCTGTGGTTCCCAAGTGGGACTTTGTGTTTAACCAGTTTAAATGGGTTAAACACATAGAGTTCCAGTGTGAGTGGTGCAAAAATTACCTTCTCTAACAAATTAAACCAAGAATTTTCCAACTAATAGTTAATGCTTTACAATTTGAAAGGATTCTTACTCAGGTGCCAATTCTCTGGAAATTGCCCATTATCTGCAATTCTGAAAGTGTATTTGTTTGTCAAACGTGCATTTTTGCATTCTCTGTAGTTTGTGTGTGGTGGTGAGTACAGCTTCACTAATCCGCATGTTTGCAATTATTCTCTTGAGAATCATATGTAGAAATAATACTGTTTGTATGTATTATTTATAACCATTTCATTAAAAGTAAATTGATTGACTTCATTGACGTAAAGAAAAATACTTATATTGAAGACATACACAATTATTAGCTGTATTGTAAGTGTTTTTGGTTAAAGGCATTGAGCATGTTGTATTAATATTAATACAAAATGTTTACACACTTTTTATTATGCTAAATTTCATATTAAATTTAATATAACCAACACACTCATATTGCCTCAATTCTCTATAAGGATACATATCCTTTTGGCAATGCATTGTGAAGTTATGGGAGTATCATTTCATGTGTTTACCAGTTATAATAATAATAATAATAATAAGGAATCCTCAGAGCTATAATTGTATTCTCAAATCATCATATACCAATTTCATACTAGCAAAAAGTTTTTTTCAAATGAGTTACTAGATAAATGTAAATGTCAATATATTGCAAATAGAGAATGATGATACCTTTTTAGGAGTACAACGGATATATGCATGTTTGTTTTGTGCCGACATTCGTCAGAAATTGAAAAAATATATATGAACTACCTAAGATTGCAAAAGCTATACTTTACATTAAAAGGATTATTTCTGAATTGGTCCCACATAGAATGTTCCTTTAATAGATTGATTTAGTTTTCCCATTAAAAGGCATTAATAGGTATCACGGGGGGAACTTCCGGGCGGCGGCCATGACAGGTCGCTAGATTGTTTGCTGCTCCTTTTTATTGCCTTAATCTCCTCACCAAATTGACTTTCATGCTCCATCGAGTATCACTCGCACCATTAAAGTGCACAGCAGAGAGAGCCCTTTCAAGGGATATCAATACTTTTCAGATCTGGGGCTTCATCTAGTCTACCGGAACATTACATGGGTTGCGGCCTATAATTCAACCCCCTGGCAGGGATCAAGTGTGTACCTGTCGTTACGATACAGTGATACACCGCAAGACACTGTAAGAACTTCTTTTCTCTTGTTAAGTGTATCCAGTCCACGGATCATCCATTACTTATGGAATATATTCTCCTTCCCAACAGGAAGTTGCAAGAGTCCACCCACAGCAAAGCTGCTATATAGCTCCTCCCCTAACTGCCATACTCAGTCATTCTCTTGCAAGCCTCAACATAGATAGGAGGTTGTGAGAGTCTGTGGTTTTTTATACTTAGTTTATTCTTCAATCAAAAGTTTGTTATTTTTAAATGGCACCGGAGTGTGCTGTTTATCTCAGGCAGTATTTGGAAGAAGAATCTGCCTGCGTTTTTCTATGATCTTAGCAGACGTAACTAAGATCCATTTGCTGTTCTCACACATTCTGAGGAGTGAGGTACTTCAGAGGGGGAATGGCGTGCAGGTTTTCCTGCATTTAAGGTATGTGCAGTAAAATATTTTTCTAGGAATGGAATTGACTAAGAAAATACTGCTGATACCGAAGTAATGTAAGTAAAGCCTTAAATGCAGCGATAGCGACTGGTATCAGGCTTATTAATAGAGATACATACTCTTATAAAAATGTGTTTTAAAACGTTTGCTGGCATGTTTAATCGTTTTTTAACGTACATTGGTGATAACACTGTAATGTTGGTATAGCCTTAAATGCAGTAAAAGCGACTGGTATCAGGCTTATTAATAGAGATACATACTCTTGTAAAAATGTGTTTTAAAACGTTTGCTGGCATGTTTAATCGTTTTTTAACATATGTTTGGTGATAAAACTTATT